>NC_056735.1:624191486-624563986 GCF_019279795.1 Protopterus annectens | reverse complement strand
TAAACATGTCCCTCTGTTTATCTGTTGACGATTATTTAGGGACTTGCCTCTAGTAGTGGTGGATCCACTGGACTTGAGGAGATAAAGGAAGTCAAAGACAACTGAGTCTTGTATAGCACAGTAAATGAGACAGATCTCCCCTCAAAAGCCTGACACTGAATAAAGGGATACAATCTTCCAGCCACTCTTGATAGCTTAAAGACTTTAAGCCTGTAATCTTTTTAGTTATGGACAATTAGGGTCTTTTATTTGTTTGACTGGGCTACTATATGAAGCAGCAAAGGCTACTTTCTTACTTGTTCAATCTGTGTCAGGTGATCAAGACAGCCTGAAAAAGGGAAGGAATAAGGAAGTGGAGAGTGACCCAGATTTACAAGGGAAGGACTGTTTTACTTTATTTTTTAACAAGGACTATGTATACTGCTATCCAGAACCAATCTGGTAAGTACTCAAAGACAAAACAAATTAGGGGCACTTGTAAAAGTTAGTACTATGAAAAGTTAAGAGAATATGAATTTACATGTATTTTCTGAAGTAAAAGAAATGTAAAACTCTGGTGAATAGAGTTGTGTCATTCACCTTTTCTCCACAAATTGCCAGGAAGGATTAAGACAGACAGAGCATGATCGTTTTTTAACACCTTTGTTAAATTATCACTTACAACATAGGTAAAAATATATTAATAAAAATATATATTAACATTTTCCATTTACATACATTACATTTATAACTGACATTAGTCCAGCATTTCATAAATTGCTCAGTTCCTGCTTTCCCTTAAACCCTGCACCTCCTCTTGAACATTATTTTGCATGCACTGTTATCACAATTTCCAGTTATTTCTATGTAATTTGCTCCTTCCCTTGTCTAAAGATCCTTCTTCCAGTTCTTTTATCTCTTTTTACAATATTCAGTACTTCAACTACAACTGATTTAGACTTTGATTTCCATTTTCTAGTAATTGCTTTTTGTCAGGCAACAGAACTAAATTTAACAAAGCCTTACTATGTCAATGCAATACAGATCCTGCATTCCAGCTTAAAAGAATCATTTCCTTAGTTACAGCTATTTGCTTATCCAATATTTCTGACAAGAGTACTATGTAAAGAATTTTTAAAATCTGCCAGCTCATTACACTCCTAAAACATATGCTCCCAGTTACCTCTTTCTTCCCAATCACACTTCGAACATTTGCTCTCCAACTGAGGAAAATTTCTTTGATATCTGCTTCGAGTACAGTACCTATGCAAACACTTTCAAGCAAAAATCCAAAACCTTCTGGACTTGGTTGCATACTTCGGAGCCATGTATATGTCCTCCCACCTTCCCCTTGTAAACTGTTTTCCCTGTCTTCAGTCACATCTTTGCTACCCTCCTCTGTTTGATTCTTGCAAATATTGTGCAAATTTGTATTTGCCCTACTAATTATCCCTTTAACAGCAGTTTCTGTTCCAGATTCAACAAAGAACCATGCCAGAACAGGCCTTTTACTCAGGATTCCCCCATCCCGTGTTCTTTGCCTATACTCTATCAATCCTTGGTAGAGAAGGCAGTCTGTAGCATGCAGCCCAAACATCTTCTTGGCCTCATCCCACTCTGTTACCTTTCTCCCTCTAGTTATTTGCTCCCAATACCTTTTCTTTGCCAGTTTTCTCCAGTAAATTCCAGCCCAGCCCTTCTTGCCTATTTTCTGTACACCTACTTGCAATCATCCCTACTGGTAAAACCTTCTTTCTCCAGTCTCATGTTCGCTTAGTTTTTAGAACACTTTCTGCTACTTTTTGAATATAATATTCTGTACAAAATATCGAACACCTGGATCATCAAAAACAAACCCCGGGAAAAGAGCCACTTGGCCACCATTGTGAACACTGCCCTTTCCCCACTACTGTAGTGTGATCTTGGAGTTGGTATATATATATATATATATATATATATATATATATATATATATATATATATATATATATATAGTAAGGGGCGTGTTGGGGACATATCTCCCCACGTTGGAGGGCTTTATTTGCTTCATTGTTTTGTTTTTAGTCCTGGTGACCAAGTGGTTCTTTTCCCAGGAATGGCTTTCGGAGTTCCGGGTGTTCAAAGTTTTAAAGTTTCGAAGATGTCATCTCAATGATTTCATCTTTGATGATGTGGAGTTTCAATATTTTGAAGTAGACTCATATATATAGATATATATATATATACATACATACACACACACACACACACACACATACATGTGTGTGTATATATATATATATATATATATATATATATATATATATATATATATATATATATATATATATATATATATATATATGAGTCTACCTGAAAGGATCAAAATGCCATTGAAGACCATATTATCGAGACGACATCTTCGAATCCAAAAAAAATTGAACTGGAACCGCGAAACCTAACCCTAGGAAGTAAACCTATAGTTTTTTGGGACTCTTGTGATTATGATAGAAAAGCTTACAGACAACTTGCTGATCGCAGTTCATTTTGCTACTTTTTGCCCCCAACTATGTCGATTTATTTATGAGCTATATGGAGTCACAAGTAATTTATGATGATGATAATCTATTTAAAAGATAATTAGTGATGTGGTGTAGATATTTAGATGATTGCCAGTGCATTTGGTCAGGAACAACCGAGATGTGGTAGCTATTTGTGGCATATTTGAACAATAATAGATTTGATATTAAGTTTTTGGGCAAAACTGAAATGTCTAATATTGGTTTCCTTGATGTTCAAATTACCAAGTTGATGGATGATCCAGTGGCCACTAATTTATACATAAAGCCCTTTACTATGAATTCATTATTTGAAGCCATTTGTCATCTGACCCATACGGTCAAGAATATACCTAATGGGGGGGGGGTGGAGCCTTGATGGCCAACTGAGAGCAGTGAATTTTCTTAAACTAGTATAATAATATAGGAAAATGATATTATTTTCAAATTTAAAATGTCAGAAATCTATAGATAAACTACTAAACTGCATAAATATCAATTCTGGTGGAGATGTACAAAAATGTTCCTGTCAAGTAACTTGGAGATATATTGAGTCACTGAATATGAACAACTCAAGGAATTCTCACCCAGATGCTGCTTTGAAAAAAGAACTGCAACTGATGACATCTACCTTACAGGAACTATCTTTGAAGATGGATGGCTTTAAAAATTACTTAGAAAACCTCAAATTAAATTCTCAAAAACAGACTGATACTCTTAAGGAACTATTACAGCAACACCATACAAAAATAACAAATATAGAGACTTCTCTAAATGACATTGAAGGGAGACTCAAAGAGGAAGAATTCCAAAAAGAATTTCTGCTTAAACAGAATACATGGCTGCTTAACAAAATAGATGACTTAGAAAACAGGGAAAGGAGAAGTACCATAAGGATCTTTGGTTTGCCTGAAAACACTGAAGGTGAAGACATTATTTCACTCTTAACAACCTGGATTCCTGAATTTTTAGACTTGAAAGAGGGACTTTAATTTGGAATTGAAAGGGCGTATGGAGCACTAAGGAAACCTGCTTCTAACCCAACAAATACTCCGCCTAGATCTATAGTTATACAGTTTCTTTCATTTCTGGACAAGGAACTAATATTAAAATTTGCTGGTAGAAAATCAACCTTAAAATACAATCCAAGCCTGATACGGTTTGACAATGATTATTCTTCCAGAATACTAGAAAAAAAGGAAAAAAGTCTGACCAATAATAAAACTGTTGAAACAAAACAACATTAAAGCACAGCTGGTCTTTCCAGCCAAGATAAAAATGTGTTTTGTCAATAAGATGAGAACCTTTAATGACTTAGAAGAAGCTAATATATTAATCAAAAACAACATAGTGTCTATCCCAGAAGAAATGGAATGGATGGCCCCTACTCTTAAAAGAATAAAATAAACAAATCCTTGCACTGATGCTAGAAAGAAGAAACAAAAAACTGATTCCAAGCTAGCTGTCCCAAAAAAATAACTATTACAACTACATCTCAAAGTATCAACTGATATGGTACATCACTTGTCATCTGTTTTTATTTAAAAAAAGACGGGTTTCTTAAACAACTGAGAAACAGTAATGGTTTATTCAGAATGTTCTAAGACTCCAATAATTCTTCACAAACAAAGGTAGGTCAATATGGGTTACTATTTACATTATATATAAGCCAAACAAAGCAACATATAATACAAACATAGAAGTTTCTATCCCCCTACTTGAACTCAATGAATACTAATCTTGTACATTTTTCATTGATTTTACTTATAATAATTTAAGTAATTAACTAATTCAACAAGGTACCATTCATCAGAGTTCAACTCAAATGTAACAAATTAACACCATATATAATAGCTGTAACAGTAGAGTGTTTTGAAAAAAAAAATGCTGTCATGGAGACTAATGCCTTCTTCAGTTAAAGTATGATTTAGAAATGTCATGTATATCCTGGTTAAATAATAGTAACAAGCTCTTAGTATAAATGTCATTATTCTGTCTAAATATAGTTAATATCAATTATGGCAGGTATCACAGCTACGAGTGCTGTTTGATCAATCCTGATATGGTGTGCATGGATGTAGCTGTGTCTGGCAGCTAGTACAAACGGTGTTATTATTCTGTCTAAACATAGTGAATATCAATTATGGCAGGTATCATAGCTTCAAGTGCTGTTTGATCAATCCTGATATGGTGTGCGTGGATGCAGCCGTGTCTGGCAGCTAGTACAAATGCCTGACATCAGGACGTCGGGTACAAAAGAAGGCAGCCAATGCCATTTCCTCAGTTTTTCTTGCCTTAACTGTCAGGAGCCCCCCAAAAAAGGTTAGACTAGAAAAAGAAAATCCAGTCTGTGCCCTAGGGGAAAAAAAGGGGGGGAACCAGGACTGCAACAGTGAATACAATTGAACATCTACATTTATGGTGAGTGTACACATTGCAGTCCTTACAAAATGGGTTGATTCCCAAAGCCCAGGAAAAAAAACAAAAGGGAGGGGGAACACCCACTGTTTCAGGGTTGGTAAGGATGCCCTGCAACACTGCAGTGGCAAAACCAGCCCTGGACTTAGAAAACAAGAGTAAATTGTAATGTTTAGTGAAAGTGTGGACAGAAGTCCATGTAGCTGCTTCCAGTATGTCCCTAGTAGGTACACCTCTTAAGAAAGCTGCTGAGGTTGAGGCTGCCCTAGTAGAATGGGTCCTAATACTCTGAGGAGGAACCTTGCCATGTTGTAAGTAACAAAAGTGAATACAATGAGCACTCCACTTAGAAATGGTCTGTTTTGAAATAGCTTTGCCCTGAGCTCCAGGAGCAAAACTGACCAACAACTGATTCAACTTTTGAAAAGATTTAGTCCTGTCCAGGTAAAATTTAAGTTGTCTATGCATATCCAGGGAATGCAGTAACCTTTCCCCTTTATTCTGAGGATTAGGAAAGAAGACAGGCAGGTGGATAGACTGGTCAAGAGACAGGTTGGAAACCACTGTAGGCATAAAGGAGGGATTAATTCAAAGAGAAACCCGATCCACATGGAAGATGATAAAAGGCTCTACTGCCATTAAGGCCTGCAGCTCAGAAACTCTTCTAGCTGAAGTAACAGCCAAAAGAAAGAAAGGCAGTTTTCCAGGAGAGAAACTTCAGGTCTGCTGAGGCAGCTGGTTCAAAAGGAGGCAGAGTAAGTTTCTCAAGTACAAAACTGAGATCCCAAGCAGGAGTAAGGTGCCCTTCTGGGAGGCTTTAAATTGCTAGCTCCCCTAAGGAACTATTTCATCAAGGGATGAGAGAAAATGGGATGCTCAAAGGAACAATGAGCAGAAATAGTTGAAGCATGAATTTTGATAGAAGAAAAGGAAGGTCCACCATTAAGCAAGCCTGCCAGATAGTCAAGAATGAGAGGAAAAGAAGGTTGAGAAGGGTCTTACCCTTTAGTCTGCATCCAAATGGAGAATCTTTTCCACTTATCTGCGTAAGATTTCCTAGTGCTAGGCCTCCTGGTCTCACAAAGGACCTCAACCACTTGGGAAAGGTTTAAATTATGAGCCAAGCTGCCAAATGCAGAGTCTGAAGATAAGGATGCAGAATTCTTCCCCGCTCCTGAACCAAGAGATCTGGTATCAGGAGAAGATGCCAAGGTCGAGACTGGGAGAGACTGTGAAGTAGTGGATACCAATGTTGTCTGGGCCAGTCTGGAGCTATGATGATGGCCCTTGGTTTTTCGTCTCTTATCTTTAACAGCACTCTGGGAAGAAGAGGCAGAGGAGGGAATGTATAGATTGAGAGCTGTATCCAGGGGAAGGACACAGCATCCATTTTCCAAGCTTTGTTGTGATGATCCCTGGTGCAAAAGGTTGGAAGAAGGTGTTAGGTTGGAGAGGAGAAGAGATCCACCTGGGGAATGCCCCAATGCTGAATGATGTGATAGAAGATGGTCTTGTTTAGTTGCCACTCGTGAAGATCCAGGACCTGCCTGCTCAACCGGCCTGCCAAGGTGTTGAGCCTTCCTGGAAAAAACTGAGCTATCAGATGAATGCCCATGGAAGCTGCTATGGACCATAGTATCATGCTTTGTCTGCACAGGGGGTAAGAGTGCATCCCTCCTTGCTTGTTGATGTACCACATGATTGTGGTGTTGTCTGCCCTGACCAGAAGAGTACCAGGAGAGAGAAAATGTTTGAAAGCCATTAAGGCCTGCTGGACTGCCATCAGTTCCTTCATATTTATGTGCAAATGAACCTGTTGAGAGTTCTAAGTCCCCTGAATGCATCTTCCCTCTAGATGTGCTCCCCAAACCTAGTCCGAGGCATCTGTGGTGAGTCTGGCTGGCAGGAGGTGGACAGAAAGGCAGGCCTTTGTTCAGTGCACAGGCCATTGCCACCAAATGAACTGTCTGCAGGCAGGGAATCAGAGGAAGTATCAAGTCTAAATCCTGAGTGAGTTGACACCAAAGGTTTTTGAGGTACCATTGTATTTTCCTCATATGCAGTCTGGCATATGGAATCATCAGAATATATGAAGCCATGAATCCCAGGGCTTGCAGGAATTGCCTTGCAGAGAAGTAGGGTCATGCTTGCCAAATTTTGAAGTAATTCGAAAGATCCATTTGTTTCTCTTGAGGGAGGAATACCATCTGGGTGGCTGTGTTCAGGCTTGCTCCCAGGAATACAATCTCCCTGGTGAGTACCAATTTTGACTTCTTTTCACTGATGGTGTAGCCCAAAGAGGTGAGAAGGTTCTTTACAAAATCTAAATCCTTTAGAAATTGCTCTGGAGAGTTTGCCTGAATAAAACAATTGTCCAAGTAAGGGTAAATTTGAATGTTTTTTTGCCTGGAAAAAGCAATGACTGGAGCCAGACATTTGGTAAAAACTCTGGGAGCAGTAGATAGGCAGTGCAGAGAATTGGAAGTGCCTGTTCCCCACCCTGAAGCGAAGGAACTGCCTACAGCTTTCCCTTATTGGGATGTGCAGATAAGCTTCTTTGAGATCCAAAGTCACCAGCCAGGAATCCTTGGCCAGCATTGACAGCAACTGCTGAAGAGTGAGCATTTTGAATTTGGGAATAACCAGAAATGTGTTTAGAATGGACAAATCCAGACTAGGGCGCCAGGTGCCCCCTTTTTTGGGAACCAGGAGAAGTCTTGAGTAGAAACCCTGGCCTATCTGTAGTGCAGGAACTGGCTTTATTGCTCCCAGGTTTAGTAAAGAAGAAACTTGTTTTTCTGCTTCTGTCCTTTGATTTGGGGGGATATCTGGGGATCCTTGGTGGACGGGGAAGGTGTGAAAAGAGAACTTGTAGCCTTGGGATACTATTTTGAGCACCCATTTGTTATCTGTGATGGTGAACCAGACATTTGCAAACATGGCTAACCTTCCTCCCAAAGGAAACCCTGGGCCCGGAGAGGCAGGCAGGGGAAGGCCGGAGTCATTGGGAATGCTTGCTTTGGGAAGTTTGCTTAGAACTCCCCAATTTTGAAGAGGAAGCCTGCCAGTGCTTAGCCTTTTGAGGGGTGGAAGTCTGTCCCCTAGAAGACCTGTAACCCCTAGACCTAGTGTGACTCTGTTTACTAGGGTCAGGAAAAGTCCAATTCTTAAGAAGGGTAATGTCTACTAAAATGAGGAGGCTGAACTTGCAGAAAGTCCTTAACAGTTTCATAGATTTGGCCTTATCCTCCAACTTTTTTCAACACCTCTTCTGCTTTGCTACCAAAAAGATTGCCCTTGTTTAAAGGCACATCCAGTAATTTAGATTTGACAGGTTCAGAAAGGGGCTGTTCCCTGAGCCAAGCATGTCTTCTAATGACAGAACCAGTGGCTGCTGCCCTGCAAGAAGCCTACAAAGTGTTGAAACCACAATGTAGAGAATGTTTAGCGACAAGAGTGGTAGAATTCAATAAATCATGCATGTCCTTACTCTCCATCAGGGAAGGAACACCAGCAATTTTAGCCTTAATAGCCTCAAAAGTATGCTGCTGATACTTAAGCATATGAAAAAGACAATTAACAGACCTAATAGCCAGGGTGGAGGAAGTATAAACCTTTTTACCCCATCTATCCAAGGCCCTAGATTCCCTGTCAGAAGAAATAGGATTTTTAGCAACCGTGGCTTTAACACCCATAGGGCCCTGAGAAATAATCTCTGGATCAGCAGTAGGATTCTTGAAAAGGAACGGACGAGAATCAGAAACTCTATAATACCTGTCAGGCTTTCTGGGAGCAGGAGGAACAGAATTAGAAGTCAAAGAATTCTCCATGAAAACAACAACTTCCAAAACTGAAGGGATAGCCAAAGGCTGTGGCAAATCCAAAAATTCCCTAATCCGTTTCTTAGACTGAGGGTAGTCCTGACTTTCCCATTTGAAATGCTCCCGAAGAGTATTCAGAGTATCTCCAAAAGAAAAAATCTTCTGGAGGGGAGGCAGTAGGGATGGAGTCTTCTGCATCAGAATCCTCAAAACTAGAAAAAAGTGGAGAGCTTCCCTCTTCATCAGCAGAGTTGCTGGAAACCTCAGAGTCTGAGGCAGAGAAAGCTTCTGTGGACAATTCCCTAATCTTTTTAGAAGATGGTGGCCGAGAGCCCTTGATAAGGGTCAAGAGATCACTAGCAATTTTAATCATTTGAGCATGAGGGAGGCCGACGCCTGCTTAGGAGTAGATTTTTGGCTGGATGGCCTGCTAGAAAGCCGGAGGGACTTGGGAGGCCTAGCCACCGCAGGTCTGAATCAAGGTCATCGGTCTGGATCTGGTCTCCGTGCTGAGAAAAGGGGCCTCAGAAGCTGGCGCCTGCTTAGCGGCTCCAGATCCATCAGAGGCGGAGACTCGCAGAGGGTCAGAAGACAAAGTGGAAGCCTGCGGTATGGATGACTAAGAAAAGGCCTCTGCAGGCACCTGCTGCTGAACATCCGCAGACTGCAGGAGCTAAGAAAGCGCCTCACTGACTACCGCTGGGCCGACAACCAACTTAACAAGGACGTCGTCAGCTAATTTGACCCTAAGCCTGTCGCGGTCCTTATCCTTGCGCTTCTTAGGAACATCTGAAGTCGGGAGACCAGAAGACGCCATACCGACAAACTTAAGTCAAACTCCGAAATGCTTGAACAGGATCCTAGCTCTATGGCATATGGTACACAGGTTGAAAGCACAGAGAACACAATTAGGGACGTCGTGCTCAAGGCCCAAGCAAGTAATACAATAAGAGTGAAAATCATGGTGCAGAATCAGTTTTCCACAGGCAAGACAGTTATTAACTTTCTCTGACATTCATTAAAGCAAGAAAAGAGGGTCCCCAATAGGGTACTTATCTGAGGATGTCTTCAACTAAGCAGTCAGAATATGAAAAGAAGGTACTCGGCCGACCAGCACTCATGCAAAATGCTTCTGCTTTGGGCTCCGCAGCAAGAAAGACTGTGGAAATGGCATCGGCTGCCTTCTTTTCTACCTGATGTCAGGCCTAAGCCGAAGGCAGCTGACGTCATATACCAAGGACTTTGGTATTCTGGCTGACTGTGGGCTACCGGCAGCCAGATAACCCATTTTGTAAGGACTGCAACAGTGAAACACGATGAATATCAGGACAAATATTAGTTTGGATATTTTAAGAACAGCCTGGAAACTAACCACATGAATTAGTGAATGGTATTCTGGCAAAACTGGATAGGCATTATTGCCCATGCTTGAAGTACTGATATGTGTGTAGGTAAGGATGGAAATATAACAAATACGAAACTAGAAGTGTCTCATAATTTAAAATCTATGGACTGTATAAACATGCTTGGAAGGAGCTAATAATAATAAACATTACAGCTTGTGGCTCTCAAATAACTAAGCAACAGCCAAAAAAACACGCACAATAGTTATGTAATGTATGATTTTAGTAAATCTAGACATAAAATATATAATTGTCATAAAAGATGAAGCAGTCTGCTGAATTTAGATATTAAAGACAGGATTTAATAACATGGGCTTGTGTACAATAACACTACTGTCTTAACTTGTCATAAACGACATACACTACATTGAACATCAAGGGGGAAGCATGATGATTCTCTTATATAAGTAAATATGCATAACAAGTCATGTAATTGCTTTAACTTGAATTGTAGTTTTTGTAACCTATCTTGACCATATATAATACTTAACTGGTTACCAAGATAACTAATGTTTTATACATGACATCAAACTGATAAAGTTGTTCAAGAGAAATAATGGAAGCCTGAACTTGAAATGTCACAGAATGTAACAATCGTATTCTGAACAAATAGTATTAAATTGACAATAGACACTCAGTTTAATAACATGGGGTTGAGTATAATAACACTACTGTTTTAACTTGTCATAGGTTCATATGTTCATAGGTAGGTACTAGGCTATTGGCTCTTATCTCCCATCCAATCATCAAGATTTTTCTTGAAGAGTGTTAATGAAGAGCTTTGTTTGATATAGATAGGTAGCTTGTTCCAGAGTATGGGAAGTCTCTGAGACAGGACTCTATAAATGACATACACTATATTGACATCAAGGGGAAGCATGATGATTTTCTCATATAAGTAAATGTGCATAACAAGTCATATATTTGCTTTAACTTGAATTGTGAATTTTGTAACACATCTTGACCATACATAATACTTAAGCTGTTACCAAGGTACATGACATCAAACTGACAAAGTTGTCCAAGGGAAACAATAGAAGCCTGAACTAGGAATGTCACAGAAATGTAACAATCATATTCTAAACAAATAGTATTAAATTGACAATAATCACCCAGTTTAACCTTTGTTGATTATACAAAATAGAATGTTGCCATTTAAATCTAAAAACTTTCAGTATATGCCATAAAATGGCAATTTATGAATATGGAAAGGGAACTTGTAATCATTAATCACAATAAGTGAATTTGTTGTTTTTAACCTATAATTTCACTCATTTTATAATAAGAAATGACAGAGATGAAAATCCTTATGTATAGGAAATGGGGGGGGGGGGAGGGATGCACTGATAATTAAAATGTACTAACTTTCATCAATGTTTACATAAAACAAACTTGATGCTTTAAGTAACTTAGCAACAAATTGATTACTTAAATGCTGGCAAACAATGAAATATAACTTCTGATATATCCAGTAAAATACGGTGTATTATAAACATTATGTATAAATATTATTACCATCTATTTATATTAAGTAATAAGTTTTGAAAGACTTCATCAATAAGGGTGAATATGTTAAATAACTGTGTGCTATAATCTTTTACTGAGGTTTTATATATGATACATCCTACTTTACTATGACTGAATTGCGTGTCATCTATCTTTCATGTAAATATTAAATGCTTATACAATAAGTAGACATTTATATTGTATTAGAATTCTGTCTAATCAACAATAGTATTATATCTGTTTAAAATACTATAAATATTGCTTATTCCTATTACAAATATTCTCCATATGATAATTCAATTTATGGAGCTCAGATGTTCTGGATTGTCAAGGTATGAGTAATCTGATGGACTTAGGTTTATCCATCAGATCAAGAATGATTTTCATTCCATGGCTATTGCGGATCTTAGTTTTGTTAACATTTATTAATTTCAATTTATTTCACAAAAACATTTTTAGTATGCCTGACCAAAACATTACTTTATTGGTAAACACAAAGTATAAAACTGATAATTTCCTTTAAAAGCTCAAACATATACTTTATAGTTATGAGAGGAAATGTTTAATAGTCACAATAAAACAAAAAAATACATAATCGAAATAACCTAAGATGGATTTAACTTGATCTTTAAATACCAATGTCTTAAACACTCCATCAAGAGATCAAATCTACTGTAATAGTTAAAACTGAACAAAAGTATAAATTGTCTTCCTTCAAGAAACTCACTTCAAAACAAATGACAATTACAAATGGAATCTTAAGGAATATATGATATTGGCGCAATCCACTTATAAGACAAAAACAAAAGGGGTAACCATTTTATGGAAAACAACTGTGATTAACCCAGAAATCATTTATAAGTATGAAGATAAAGAAGGCCTTATGGCATTCGTAATAGTTAAATATAATAACAGAATATGGACCCTAGCCAATCTATACCAGTTCCCAGGCATTGGATCAGGAACTGTTAAAAAAACACTTGGATTTAATTTCCAATAATTATAAAGACAACTTAATATTAGGAGATTTTAACTGTATATTTGATATTTCTGAAACTACAAATAAAAGACTGCTGCGTATATCTGCTGTATCAAAAGCTTTAAACAAGTGGGTAGAATAATTTCATCTTGTAGATACTTTCAAATTTAAAGAAGATAAATCTTTGTTGTTTTCCCATCAAGATCACAGATTTGATACCCAAACTAGAATAGATAAAATATTTGCTGCCTATGACTTGCACTCTAAAATCATTAATTTCTCAATCACTCCCTGCCCCTTTTCAGACCAGAATTCACTGATAATAAAACTTCAAAATGGGTACAAACCATTAATCTTTAACTCCAGAATTTTAGCATATATAACTAAAATTAGAGTTCAAACCCTGGTTATTATCAGAATTACAGTTCCTCTTGGATATTAATTACACCACAGAGATAAATAAAATAGAAGTGATGTACTTACCATAACATTCCAAGCGAGTTGTTCATCTTGCCTTCATTCTTTACTGATGGGTTCGGAACTGATCCCTCAGCTCTGAAATGGCCAATTGCAAAGCTCGAGGTCTTCAAATAGCTCGAGGCCAAGTCCCTATCCCATGATGCACCTGTGAATTACCTCAGATCTTGTTTGCTGCGTATACCAATTCCATATGTTATTCTTTCACTCCTAGAGAAAGCAATAGAAGGTTTGGGTAACCAGGATGGATCCAGCATCTTGGTCATCTATCAGCCCAAGAGGGGGTGGGAGGGATGTAAGAATGAAAGCGAGATGAACAACTCACATGAAACATTATGGTAAGTACATAACTTCTATATGTGAAGTTGCTCAATCTTGCCATTCATTCTTTACTGATGGGTAGCGTCCCAAGCATCATCAATCTCAGGTGGCTCACTGGAGCATATTTCTCAGGACCGTGGATCCAAAGTAGGCCCCGTCCCTGGAAGCCTTGTCAACTTTGCAATGAGTGATAAAGGTATGAAGTTTTGACCAAGTGGCTGCTGCACAAATGTTATCGATGGGAAGTCTGGCAGAAGATGTAGAAACTGCTCTGGTTGAGTGAGCTTTAATCTTGTGTTGCAAAGGCATATTGGCAACTGAATAGGCAAAGGTGATACAATCAGATAACCATTTAGATAGTTGTTTTAGCCACTAGTCTCCCCTTCCTGGAGTCTGAAAATGAAACAAAAGGCTGGTCTGATTTCCTGAAATCTTTTGTTCTATCCAGATAAAATCTGAGCTGTCTGTGAACATCTTAGTTTGTGCAGCATATACTCTAAATTGTTAGAATGACTGGGAAATCAATAACTTGGTTGAGATTGATTTCAGTGCAAACTTTGGGCAAGAATGAGGGATTTGTTCTAAGTGATACTCTGTTAGCATGAAATATCAAATAGGGAGGCTTGATGGATAAAGGCTGATGCTCTGACACTCTGCAAGCAGAAGTAATAGCTACCAGAAAGATGGTCTTTCAAGACAAAAATTTGAGATCACAAGATGAAGCTGGTTCAAAAGGGGAAGAATTATGCAGGAAAGCATAACATTTAGATTCCATGGAGAATAGGGGGATTTCACAGGTGGTCTAATATGAAAAGTCCCTTTGAGAAAGGCTTTGGATAACTTGTGAGACAAGATATTCAATCCTTCAAATCCAAGATGAAAATTAGAAATAACAGCCAACTGAACCCGAACTGTTGCTGCTGCAGCTCCTTTGTTAAATATCATAGTCAAGAACTCTAAGATGGAGGCCATAGGGGCTTGGTATAGATCAATATTATTTTTAGAGGCCCATACAGAAAATGTTTTCCATTTGCTAAGGTATAGCTTCCTAGTAGAAGATTTATGAAAAGACAAAAGGATCTGTTTTGTCTCATTGGAGAGGTTATGGAACCTGGCTATGATGGGAACTAGTGCAGCCAAGCTGTGAGCTTCAGGGACTGCAGAGAGGGATGAAGATTCCCCCGACGGGTGCGTCAGAAGGTCTGCCCAATCGGGCTGTGTACTACATGAACTACAATATGAACTGGCACCTCACCTAAGTGTCATGTTTAATCATAGCCTCACCTCAGGTTTCGTGCCCACCGAGTGGCACAGAGCTACAGTTATTCCAATCCACATGGGGGGATCCACCTTGGATCCCGGAAACTACCATCCCATCAGTCTGACAAGCCTTATCTGCAAGGCCATGGAGCATATTATCATGGAACTTATAAACAAAGACATTGGCAACCTTCAAACACTGGACCCCACCCAGTTTGGGTTTGTGAAGGGCCGATCTTTTCTCCTGAACCTGATTGACTTCTTTGAATCAGTCTCCAGAGCCATGGACAAGGGTAAGGTGGTCCACACAGCCTATCTAGACCTTGCCAAGGCCTTTGACACCATCCCCCACTCAGGAATCATAGATAAACTTACTAAGTTGGGCATTAATCCCTATGTCACCCAGTGGGTTGCTAAATGGCTTACTGATAGAACCCACACTGTAAAAGTAGCTGACTCCAAATCCAGCTCCAGACAAGTGACAAGTGGAGTACCTCAGGGTTCAGTCCTGGGGCCGCTCTTGTTTGGCATCTACTTCTGAAGTACAGGTCAACACTAAGGGACTCTGGCTAACAAAGTTTGCAGATAACTGCAAACTGGGAGCCATTACTGAATCCCCAAATGATGTGGATACTCTACAAAAGGGCCTTACAGAAACAGATGCTTGGTGCCAGAGCCATGGGCTCAAGCTCAATGCCAAGAAATGTATTGTTATCCCCTTTGGGAAAAAACATGTATCCATGAATTACCATATAGGTGGCAGTACACTAAACACAGAAAGTGTGATAAGAGACTTAGGGACACAGGTGGACAGTGGTCTCACCTTCGATAACCACATCGCCACAACAGTCAGGAAATCCTTCTATGTGGCACACCTCATCACGAAGGGCTTTTCATCCAGAAAAAAGGAGGTCATTGTCCCACTGTACTCATCCCTCATTAGACCCATTATAGAATACAACGCCCCATTTGGTATGTACCTCTCAAGACATCTGCAACAACTGGAAAGGCCTCAGAAATACCTCACTAAAAGAATCACAGGCCTAAAGCAGATGCCCTACGCTGACCGCCTTAAAAAACTCCAGCTATACTCTGTCGCATATCGTCTAGTCAGAGGCGATCTCTGCTTTAAATACAAGGCCATATCAAACCCAGAGCTGTTGGACATGCTACATTTAAAGAAATCCCAATCCCTCAGAGCTACACGCTCCAGGGATCTAAACCTTGTCATCACAATAAACAAAACATGCTGGAGGGATAGGTTCCTGACCCAGAGACTCCCCAGACTCTGGAATAGATTGCCCATACATGTCAAGCAGAGTGCCTCTTTGGACCTCTTCAAGAGGAACCTTGACGATTGGATGGGAGAAAGGAAATTCACCTCAGGGATCACGTCAGTCGCCCTGCTAGACAGGGGCCCAGGAATGTAAATAATGTGGGACGAAATAGCCAGGGAATTGTTATGGCTAGGCTTGTATAGGCCCTAGGGCTGATAGCCTAGTACCAACCTATGAACCGGGTCCCGAATCCAAGAATCCTCCAAAAGATGAAGTAGAAGGAAGGGGAACCAAATCTGACGAGGCCAATGAGGGGCTATTAGAATGATGGTCCTTCCCAGGGCTTTTGCTTTCTGCAGAAACTTGGGTATCAACGGGATTGGTGGAAATGCATAGAGGAGACCCTGAGGCCAATCGTGTATGAGTGCGTCCCTTGGGGCTTCCCTGGAAGGGGAATCAGGGCAAAGTAGCTTCTGCATTTCATATTGATGTGACTGGCAAAAAGGTTGCTGACAAGGTTGGCCCTACCTGCAGAATATCCTGTCTGCTATTTCTTTCTTGAAGGATCACTCGTGATGCAACAAGATTGCCCTGCTCAGTTTGTCTGCTATCATGTCGAATCTCCCCGGGATGTGCATTGCCAACAGAAAGCACTGGGTGGAAACAGCCCACTGCCAAACTCTGAGAGCCTCGTGACAAAGAGGGCAAGACCTGGTTCCTCCTTGTTTGTTCAAGTACCAGACCACCGACATGTCTGTCTGAATCACAATCGTACCTAGAGGAAGAGGAGTCCTGAAAGTACTGCAATGCCAAAAGTACTGCTCTCATCTCTAGGACATTGATATGCAGATGTGTCTCTTGATTGGTCCATGTGCCTTGGGCAGTCTTTCCCTGAAAATGCCCCCCCCCACCCTATCAGGGAAGCATCCATGGTCAGTGTGGCCGCTGGAGACGGTAGCACAAATGAGCGTCCTATCGTGACATGAAGTGAGGTCAACCACCACCACTGAAGGTCCTTTTTGCAAGAATTTGTGATCATTATAGTGTGAGCCATGGGGAGCTCTTGATAAGACCATTGAGTGAACAACAACCATTGTAGTATCTGGATGCGTATATGAGCTAGTGGTATGACTAGAATTTCTCGTGCCATCATGCCTAATACTTTCAGAACTTCTGATGCTGGTGCTTTGTCTTTTGATATCAGAATGCTGACATGTTGACGAAGAGGAGAGACTCTTTCTATTGGAAAATAAAAATGAGTATTCAGAAAGCAGAAGGAAACTCCGAGAGTTGAAGTTGTAGTCCTGACTAGTAAGGGATGAAAACGCAATTATTGCAAAGAGCGTTAATGTGCTGTTAATATTCTGCTCGTGGCTGTTTTATTTTGTGATAAAATAAATAGAGTTAATTTCAACTCTCGGAGTTTCCTTCTGCTTTCTGGATACTCATTTTTATTTTCGAGTTACATTTTAGAGTTTTGTTGGATTTATTTGGTTGGTTTGTCTTTCTATTGGAAGCCTTAGTGTGGTGGTGGTGTCCAACTCTACCCCGATAAAAACGATATGCTGCGATGGTGACAAGGCAGATTTTTCTGAGTTGATTGTAATGCCCAGATAGATGATTGCAGAGTGGACTCCCTGGCCTGAATGAGTTGATGCCTGGTGGTGGTGGTAAGGAGCCAATTGTCTAGGTATGGAAACACCTGGAATCCTAGACACCTCAGGCAAGCCATGACCACTGCCATGCATTTGGTGAACACTCTGGGTCTGTAGTGAGACCAAAGGACAGGGCTCAAAACTGGTAATGATTGGCTCCCAGCCAGAAGCGCAAGTGATCCCTGGATGGCCTGGACATTTTTATCTGGTAGTACACATCCTTGAGATCTATCGAGCACATCCAATTGTCTTTCCCTAAGAAGGGAAGTATAGACTGAAGCATGACCATCTGAAACTTCTCTTTCTTTACGTATTGGTTCAGTCTGTGGAGGTCTAATATGGGTCTCCAGCCCCTGTCTTCTTTGAACCAAAAAGAATCTTGAGTAAGTTCCAGATCCTGTCTGGTCTGCTGGGACTGGTTGGATGACTCTTTTTCTTAGTAACGTTTGGACCTCTATTGTTGCTTGTTCCCTGTAGCTGGGTGGAACGTCCAGGATTTTTCTTATGACTGGGGGGGGGGGGGTGGCGAATGGAATGAAATATGCTCTGGAAATGATACTTTGTACTCAGCTGTCTTTTGTTATTTTGAGCCAGGCGTCTGGGTACAAAGATAAGTGACCCCCGACTGCCTCCAGAGCAGGACAGTCAGGCCTCCTCTCAGGAGTGCTGGTAGGGCTTTCCGGAGAAGTGATCTCTGTCACCCTGGTGTTGCGGACCCCCTCTAACGTGAGGGTGGCATCTTCCATTATTACCTCCTCCTCTGCCCCTGGAGGGGGGTTTACCATCTGTGTTCTGAAAGGCTCCTTGGGCTATTCGGAACCACATTTTCCTCCCCTTTGACCTTTAGGGTAGGGTCGGGTAGGGTAGAAAAACGGACCCCTGACGGCAGAGTCTTTCCATCCTGTTCACACCTGGATAAGGTTTCCTTCACTTTAGGCCCGAAAAGGGATGAGCCATCAAAGGGAGTGTTCACAAAGGATGACTTGAAGGGCTCCATGAAGGAACACAAGTGCATCCAGGAATGTCTCCTGTACACTGAAGGTCCTTTTTGCAAGAATTTGTGATCATTATAGTGTGAGCCATGGGGAGCGCTTGATAAGACCATTGAGTGAACAACAACCATTGTAGTATCTGGATGTGTATATGAGTGTATATGAGACTCTTCCTCTAGGTATGATTGTGATTCAGACCTTCCTGTACCCTCTGCCCTACTTTTTCCATCAGCTGCACAGGATATGAGGTGCATGGATAAGTTGACAATAAAATATAGGGTAGGAAGCTTGGCAGCAACTTTGTCGGAAACTCCTGCAGCTACTGTACCCTGAAGACTATGTCCCAACTCCTTAAGGATATCTCTTTGCAACCTAGCAAAATGGGTTAAATAGTTCAGTGAACGGAGAGCAAAGGTCGCTGAACTGAACATGCACTTCCCATATCTATCCATAATCCTGGAGTCTCTGTTAGGAGGATGGATAGATGAGGAAGTCTCAGACATCTCCTTGTTGGCTGCCGCCACCAACATGGCATCAAATGGAACATCTTTAGTCAAGAATGTTTTGTCAAGGGGAGCAAAAATGAATTTATCAGGCCTCCTAGGGACAGGCTCCATAGTATCCATAGACTCCCATGCTCTTCATGAGACCAGCTGCATTAGCTCATCGAAGGGCAGACACAGCCAAGAGGTGGAGGGCTGAGACCTGAAAGCCTTCAGGTGAACTGACTCGTCATCACAGTAGGGCTTTTGGACTGCCAGTCACCCCACTGCCTAAGGATCTCTAGTATCTCAGCGAAGGAGATATTCTCAGAGGGGGACCCTTCTGACTCATCTAAGTCAGTATCCAATGTAAGAGACTCCTGTGGGGAATCTAGATGTTTCCTCTTGCACAATCTCTTCCTGGGAACCTCATCAGTTGGAGCTTCTGGTGAGGTCTCAGAAGAGCAGGGGCCACCCAATGGGGCTTCCTGAGGCTCTGGGTCTCTACCCTTGGTCAGGACGTTTGAGGCAGAAGCAGATACAGGGACTTTAGGAGAGGAGGAAGGCAGACCTGAGGTCAAGGATGTCCTAGGAATCATGACTCTTCTCGAGGCATCGAAAGGACCTCTGCTCCGATGCAAGGGACCCAATGGATCCGAAGAAACCATCGACACCCCCGGCACTGGGACAGTGGGCTCCGAGCCAGAGGTAGGAGCTGTGCTCATCCGAGCCGAGGCCCCAAGAAGCAAAGTCAGAACCGACAAGTCAGTCCGACTGTCCTCCCCGGACCCAACCAGAGTGTGTCAGCTCCTAGAGTTCTCGATAGGCACCAAAGACGCCAGAGTACATGGAGCCGAAGACACTGAAGCAAGCGTCAGCTCCAAGGGTTCCACTAACATCAGGTCTACCTCCTCTGGCTCCAAAAGATCAGCATGGCTAGGAGGAGGAATAGTTACAGTTAGTGCAATGGTTTTTGGCTCCGAAGTCATTTGGGTCAAAGCCGATAACATTTTGGCTAATGCCAGTGCCAATAACAGCTTCTGTACCACTCGATCCATGTCCAGATCCGATAGGCTGATAGATGATCGAGAGGATCATACCAAAGGTAGCACCAACTGGAGAATTGGACTCTTTGGCACTTCGAACAACGGTTCCAAGACTGGGGACCGGCTGCAAAAGGTAAAGACTGTCGGCTCAGAGGGCAGTGGAGACGAGTCAAGGACTTCTTTGATTTTTTTTGAGTCCGATGTCTTGGAAGACTTTGAAGAATTGCTGGAACCACCCTGGTCACTCAAAGCTTCCTAAAACGAAGGCTTCAACAAGCCTCTATTGATTCGTTTTCTCTTCCTTTCCTGCAGGACTCTAGAGGAGAAGGAATGACAAATGGCACAACTGTCTTGCAAATGCAGAGCCCCTAGACAGTAAACACAATTAACATGGCTGTCTGTTAACAGACATTTTTTGGCAACACTTTGGGCACTTTTTGAACCCAGAGTTAGGGTGTTTATTTTGTTCAGCCATAATAATGTTAGAAGAAAACTACTGTTATCACAAAAAAAAAAAAACTACAGCAGTAATTTTTCACAGAAGCCTGGAATAATTGTAGACTAAATCACACAATAGAAATTTTCCACACAAGCCTTAAATAAAAGTAGGCTAAATCACACACAAACAATATAACAGTATAAATGTGGTATCACACAAGCAGACTATGCAAAAAGAGATAGCTGCTGAGAAGCAACAACCTTATCTAAATTAAGCAATGTTTACTATAAATTTTAACAGTAATAAAGAACTAAGCCTTATTTAAAATACAGAAGGGTAGACAGACCACACAGCAAATCCAAGTGACTATAACTATCTACGAAATGTGACAAAAAGTCACTGAATAACACACAGCAAGCTGGAAAGTAAACAATAACCTTATCTAAATTATCTAGGGTTTATTGTAGTAAGCCTTAATTATAAAAAGCAGAAGGCTAGACAGACCACACCAAGTAGAGAAAACTAGGCCTAAAAGAGGCTAACTAGAAATTTATAAAGAACAGCAAATGGGTAGGGAAAACACACTGAAAAGCTATAAGAGCTTTATCAACAATCCTAATTATCTAATTATTTTAACTAGCAAAAATTGTTATACAAGATTGTAATGAAAAAACAACTTATCTGGCCTGAGCTAAATCAGAACCTCCAATCTGTTGCAGCAGCAAACTAGATCTGAGGTAATTCACAGGTGCATCATGGGATAGGGACTTGGCGTCAAGCTATTTGAAGACCTCGAGCTTTGCAATTGGCCGTATCAGAGCCGAGAGATCGGCTCCGAACCCATCAGTAAAGAAAGAAAGGCGAGATTGAACAACTTCACATACAATGATATGGGACTCAAAAGCTTATATTTATATATATGGTAATACCCTAACTTGGTATAAAAAAAAAATCAGAGAATGGGATTCTGAATTATTAGATCTACAATCTAAACTTTTGTCAGTAAAAGCTTAAAAAAATCAAAATCACTTGGAGATGAAAAAGGAAGCAGAAGTATTAAAAAATAAATACAATGAAAATACAATCAAAAGCTAATAAAGTACAGTTTTGTACCTACCATAAATGTAGATGTTCGAGGATCCACATTGCTGCAGTCCTTACTATTGGGTAGTCCGCTGTCCAGTCGGCCCGAATACCAGAGTATATGGCTGACGTCGGTCAGGGCGCATTAGACTGACGTCAGTACGTCAGGGTACTAATGCGCATGACCGACGTCATATCCTCAGTCTTTTCTTGCCCCAGATGTCAGAAGACCCTAAAAAGACAAGGCCCAAAATACCTGCACCAAAAATATGTACAATATATACAAAAATATATACAAAAATATCAACATATAACCTCACCTACACAACCACCCCTAAACACAGAGGGGAAGGAGGGAGGGAAATTGGACTGCAGCAATGTGGATCCTCGAACATCTACATTTATGGTAGGTACAAAACTGTACTATGTTCTTCGCTCCACATTGCTGCAGTCCTTACTATTGGGTAGAATCCCAAAGCAGAGGTAAGGGAGGCTGGCAAATCATAAAGAAGTAGGAGCTGACAACATGCCTTGCAAAACAGCTGTGGCAAAACCAGCCCTAGACTTAGAGTAGATAGGAAGGTGATAATGCTTAGAGAAAGTATGCACTGAACTCCAAGTAGCTGCCTCCAAAATATCCTTAGTTGCCACCCCCCTTAGAAATGCTGTTGAAGTGGCAGTAGCCCTAGTGGAATGAGGCCTAATCCCAGCTGGAATCTCCTTGCCATGATGGGAATAACAAAATGCAATGCAAAACCCAATCCACCTAGAAATAGTTTGTTTTGACACAGGCTTGCCCTGCGAACTCAAAGCAAAAGAAACAAACAACTGCTGAGACTGCCTAAAATCCTTAGTCCTGCTTAAATAATAACGCAATTGCCTGTGTACATCTAAAGTGTGCAAAATCTTTGCCCTTTATTTTGGGGGTCTGCATAAAAAGTAGGCAAATGAATAGTTTGGTTTAAAGCCACACTAGAAACCACCTTAGGCATAAAGGAAGGATTAGTACGTAATGATACCCTATCCTTATGGAAAATCAAAAGGGCTCTACTGCCATAAGGGCCTGCAACTCAGACACCCTTCTTGCAGAAGTAATAGCCAACAGAAAAGCAGTCTTCCATGACAAGTATTTCAATTCAGCAGTAGCCGCAGGCTCAAAAGGTTGTAGAGTAAGTTTTTCCAACACAAAATTGAGATCCCAAGCAGGAGTAGGAGCTCTACTGGGGGTCTTATATTCTTTGCCCCTCTAAGAAACTGCTTGAACAAAGGATGCGAAAACAATGGTGGGTCACAATCATAGTGAGCTGAAATTGCTGCAGCATGAATCTTAATGGAATAGAAGGACAAACCTTTGTCCAGTAACTCAGTAAGATATTGAAGAGCCACACTCAAATTAGGCTCAGAAATCTCCAAATTCTTTGCTGTACTCCAAAATAAAAATCTCTTCCATTTTTCATGTACACTTTCCTTGTACTAGGTCTTCTAGCTTCCATAATCACATTTAAAACTTGTTGAGGAAGTTGAGACCTGCTGTGTTTCAACACAGAATATGCCAGGCTGTTAGATGAAGAGAGTGAAGCTTGACATTGAGCAGATGACCGTCCTTCTGAGATAACAGATGAGGAATCAAAGGTAAAGGCCATGGAGGCTTCCTTACCAGACTCCTTAGTAGTGGGTACCAGTGTTGCCGAGGCCAATCTGGAGCTATCAAAATCATCCTTGGCTTGTCTTGTCTGACTTTTAATAGCACCTTTGGAAGAAGAGGCAGAGGTGGAAAGGCATACACATGAAGGTTTTTCCAACTGAAAGACAGAGCATCCACTTTCCAAGCTGTGTGATGAAACCCCTTTGTGCAAAACTTTGGCAGCTGGTGGTTTAGTGGAGAAGCGAACAGATCTATGTCTGGAGTTCCCCATGACACTGTCAATTTCTAAAACACATGAAGATCCAGTTTCCACTCGTGGGGATCCTGATTTGTCTGCTTAACACATCTGCTAAGGAGTTCTGTGCTCCTGGCAGAAACCTTGCCTGAAGAGTTAGTTGCAAGCTTAGCGCAGTCTCCCATAAAATCATTGCTTGCCTGCATAGAGGATAAGAATGTGTTCCCCCTTGCTTGTTGATGTACCACATGACAGTTGTGTTGTCTGTTAGAATCAACACCTGCCCTGGAAGAAGTAACTCCTTGAAAGCCATTAATGCAAACTGGACTGCTAACATCTCCTTCATGTTGATATGTAGATGCTGTAGTCTGGCAGGCCACTTGTCTTGTATCCACTTTCCATTTAGATGAGCTCCCAAGCAATGTCCGAGGCATCTGTCGTTAAAATCTGACTCGCCTCTGGCCGGGTCACAGAGAGTCCCTTGTTTAGGTGACATTCCTGAGCCCACCACAAAAATTCTTTTGAAGGCAAGGTATTATTTGAATGACAGTGTCCAAATCCTGGCAGTGCTGTGTCCATACATTTTGAGATACCATTGTAGCTTCCTCATATGCAGTTTGGCATTGGGAAGCACCAGAATACAAGATGCCATGAACCCTAATGCTTGAAGGACTGTCCTTGCAGTCAGCACGGACTGATGAGATAGTTGATGGAAGTAAAGTGATAGACTCTTTTGTTTGTCCGGGGTTAAAAAGGCCATCTGGGCTGCTGTATTCAGTCTCACACCCAGAAAGCACATGTCTTGAGAGGGTACTAGACTGGACTTCATTTCGTTCACAGAATACCCTAGGCATCTTAGCACTGCTATAACATATTCCAGATACTGTAGAAGGTCTTCCTTTTCTTGAGCCAGAATCAGGCAGTCGTCCAAGTAAGGATAGAGTTGAACTCCTTGTAGCCTGAAGTAAGCTATCACTGGAGCCAGAACCTTTGTGAATACTCTGGGCGCAGTAGATAAGCCAAAGGGCAATGCAGAGAACTGATAATGAGAATTTCCAGCTCGAAACCGCAGATACTTCCTGCAACTTAGCCTTATAGGCACATGAAGGTAAGCTTCCTTGAGATCTAAAGTTACCATCCAGTGATCTTTGCCCAGCAGAGGTAAAAGCTGTTGTAACGCCAACATCTTGAACTTGGGAATGTCCAGATAAGTGTTGAGGAGAGATAAATCCAAAATTGGTCTCCACGTGTTCCCCTTCTTTGGTACTAGGAACAGGCGAGAATAAAATCCTAGGCCCCTTTCTGATACAGGGACTGGCTGAATGGCCCCATCTGGAGTAACTGAGAAATTTGCTTGTGAGCCTCTTTCTTTTGTGGAGGAGGAACGCCTGGCATGCCTTTGAAAGGGGCAATGTATGGAAATAAAACCTGTAACCGTGGTGAATGATATCCAACACCCATCTGTCTTGAGTAATTAAATCCCAATTTTCTTTGAAAAGAGACAGTCTTCCTCCCAAAGGAGCTGCCAGACGAGAATCTACTGGCAGCTGAAAAGGCAGGTCATTGGGTCTGTTTACGAAAGGACTGACCCCTGCCCTCACCAGAAGTCTGAGCAGGTGAACTCCTGTTCTAGGCCTAAAAGAACCTTGAGCTCTGCCCCTACCACGCCTAGACCTACCCCTAGACTGGGAATCATAAGCAGGATATGTCCACCCCTTAGCAGGCCAATTTCTACTAAACTTCGGTGGCTGCACCTGCAAAAAATCTTTAACAGTTTGCATAGACTTAGCTTTGTCCTCCATTTTCTTTAAAACTGCTTCCACAGGCGAACCAAACAACACATCAGACTGTAAAGGAGCATCCAAAATCCTTGTCTTAACATGCTCAGCTAAATTCTGATCCCTCAACCAGGCATGCCTGAAGAACAGAACTAGTGGCAGCCACCCTCGAGGAGGCCTGTATAGCATCAAAACCACATTGCAAAGAATGCTTACCCATTTGTTCAGACACATGAACCAAATCCAGCAACTCTTTACACTCAATACCTTCCGCCAAAGCATCCACCTTAGATTTCAATTGTGAAAGGAGATAATTTTGATATTTTAGCATGTGAAACTGACAATTCAACGCCTCATGGCTAGAGTGGAAGAAGTATACACTTTCTTTCCCCACCTATCCAAAGCCCTTGCCTCTTTATCAGTGGGAACAGGATTTTTAACCACAGAGGCCTTAACACCTTTAGGCCCCTGAGAAACAGTTTCTGGGTCCGCCCTAGGACTCTTAAACAAATACTTATGAGCTTCGGGCACCCTATAGTACCTATCAGGTTTAACAGGAGCAGGAGGCAAAGAGTCAGGGTTCAGGGAAGCCTCTGCAAAACCATCTTCCACCACATTCAACACAGGAGGTATAGCTAAGGGCCTATGCTGGGGTAAAACAAGAATTCCCTAAGCCTTTTCCTGAATCAGAGTAATCCTGGCCTTCCCATTTAAAGTGCTCCCTCATGGAATGTAGAGTCTCTGAAAATGAGAAATCCTCAGGAGGAGAAGCTGTAGGAGTGGAATCATCCACATCAGAATCAGAATAAGGAGGATACTCCTGCAAATCTTCCGCAGAAGACTCAGAAGCCTCTGAACACTGTTCAAAACTATCAAACTCCGGTTCCACCCTAGGCCTCTTATCAGGAGGGGGCATAGAACCTCTAATCATAGTAATCAAATCTTCTGCCATTTTAAGCATATGTTTCTTAGGTACAGAACCCGAAATGCTAGGAGAAGCTCCCACTGAAGCTGAACTTGGCCTACCTCTCAAAGAAGTTTTGGCAACAGAAGGAGAGGCTCTAACTACCTTGGGAAGAGAGGGAAGAACAGTTACCTGAGAAGCCCCCTCAGCCTGGCCTACCTCCTGAGAAGGCACATCCTGTAACAGTAAAGTTTCTGCCTGAGACTCCATAGAAACTCCTGGCAAAACCTCTGGCTCCACTGAGCCTTCTAAAGAACTGACGTCCGGGACTGCCGGTTCATCAACCCTAGGCTTCGCTGTTTTGTCCTTGCGCTTCTTGGACGAAGCGGGCGTCGGAGCATCCGACGGCATTTTATAATTGCAACGCTTCCCAAACACTAACCTGGCACAGTCTAACCTCCTCTTAATAGTGCGTTTGTTAAACCTAGCACAAGAGTGGCATCCAACAACGTCGTGCTCAGGCCCTAAACAAGGTATACACAAGGTATGGTAATCCCTATGAGGTATCTGTTTCCCACAAGAAATACAGTTATTCACTTTTTCTGACATCCGGTTAAATACTGAGGCAAGAAAAAACCAAAATGTTCCCAACGGGTACTTAGCCAACTCTGATTCGGTCTGAAACTCCGGTTTCGGAAATATTTCAGAACGCCAACCTGCACTCGCAAAACTGCTTCTGCATCGGACCATGCGGCAAAAAAGACTGAGGATATGACGTCGGTCATGCGCATTAGTACCCTGACGTACTGACGTCAGTCTAATGCGCCCTGACCGACGTCAGCCATATACTCTGGTATTCGGGCCGACTGGACAGCGGACTACCCAATAGTAAGGACTGCAGCAATGTGGAACGAAGAACATCATTAAAAGCATCTTCCATGAAACAAAAGGAGAAAATGTCTCGGATATAGGTGACATTTTTGATGCCTATAGAAATCACTATATGGAACATTTCCAAAAAGAAAATATACATATCGATCAATTAAATCTAGATGAAAAATGTTCTAAAACAGAAGAAAAGTTAAAACTAGATCTGCAAGCACCCATATCCTACAAAGAAATTACAGATACAATAAAATAGGGTAAAAATAATAAAGCTCCAGGTATAGATTGTATAATTATGTAAATATATAAACTTTTTCCTTCAAAGATACTATCCCTCTTCTATAAAACTCTATTAGAAATTCAGTCACAAGCTTTAATACCACCCTCTTGGAGATATTCTTTAATCACACCAATCCTAAAGGAAAACCAATCCCCAAACCTCTGTACCTCATATAGACCTATATCATTATTAAATAATGACTATAAGATATTTATGACACTATTAACAGAATGAAAATACCACTATCCAAAACAATAAATAATGATCAAACTGTATTTATATATCATAGACACACACATGACAATATTAAAATGATAATTTCTCTTGTAGATTATGTTAAGAAAATAAAGAAACACTCATAATTGGCTTAGATATAGAAAAAGCCTTTGATTCCCTAAATTGGGACTATTTATTCAAAATTCTGGTGTTATTTGAATTTCCTTCTTCCTTTGTTCATCTACTAAAGAATATATATACAAATAATTTAGCATATATTAAGCTAGGTCCTTTCACCTCTGAATCTATACATATAACAAAGGGTACTAAACAAGGATGTCCATGTCACCAATTTTATTTGCTTTGGCTATTGAAATATTGGCAGATTCAATATGTAACAATACAAAAATCAAAGGAGTAGATGTTTATGAACAATACAATTCTAAAGTAACGCTCTTTGCTGATGACATATTAACATTATCCAATACAAAAGAGACATTAGAAGAATTAGATATTTTAATTGATGCATTTTACAGGACTTCAGGCCTCCATTTAAATAAATCAAAATCAAAATGTTTATTTTTAAATAAAAAAAAAAGAATTGCAGATGAAGGGTAATCACATTATAGGGAAACAAGAATCTACCTTAAAATATCTAGGAATTGAATTATGCAAGGATAATAATGGATTAGTCTCAACAAACTACAACATCATCAATATAATTAAAATCTCTGTGGAAAAGTGGAACAAAATAATATTAACATTTGCAGATAGACTACAGTTAATAAAAATGGTTTTACTACCCAAGATTCTATATATAGCTTTGGCAATACAACTGTTACCAGAAAGGAATATACTCAACGAAATAAACTCATGCCTAATAAAATGTTTATGGTTTCCCAAAAGAAACATAATAGCTTTAATACATCATATCAGACCACAGAAACAGGGAGGATTAAACTTTCCTGATATAGAAACCTATATAAAAGCATCAATATCTAAAACAATCTCAGATTGGATAAGTCCAAATTATATATATATTCTGCAAATTGGAAAGAATTACTAACTGTAATATCAATAAATGAATTTGAGTTACAAAAAAATTTTAAACAGATAAAAAAACAATTTGCCATGGCATATATTATGTATTAGTATGCAATATAACATAACTAAGTACACCAAAACTCATATGATTAATTATTACATTGACTCATTTAGGAAAATTATTAATGCAGATATAGCATTAAAACATCTGGTTTGATCTTTTAACACCATTGATAGTTACAAAGAACTATCCATATAAAATATAGAGAAATAATTAATTCCTGGGAACAAAAAGGATTTGTTTATTGGTTTCAATGTATCAAAGAACTAAAACTTCTGGATAAGCAAACAATAGAAACAACATACAAAATTCCACAACAAGATTGGCCAACTATGCAAAGCATTCTGACATTCGGAAGATTTATGAAGAATAATTAGTAATTCTTTATTTAAAGACATACCTAAAGTTATGAAATACCTATATGCAATCATATATAATACGACATGGGAAATAGTATTTTTAAATTTTACAAGATATTGATAAATTATAAAACAACACCCAAATCCTCATAATAGAATTACATAACAAAAGGACACATTACAGCTAACTGAAGAAATGAATTCAAATATTTTATTATCAATAAAACATACATCCTTTACACAATACTGGAAAGATTTTAATTGGAAATGCTTGCACAGAGCATTCTTAACTCCAGATAGAATTACTAAAATTAATTCTTCCACAAAGGGGATATGTTGGAGGTGTGAGCAAATACACAATACAGATTGGAATCACATTTTTTTCGACTGTGTTAAAATTAAGCCATTTTGGAATGGTATCAAAATCTTTTTACAAGCTTTATTTAATGAATTGTTAAATGTGTACAAAGGTTCTCATTTGAATGAGTCAAATATGTATCTGGTATGGATAATTCTTGCAATCTCAAAGAAGTGTATAAGAAGAAGATAGAATATAAACACAATACCGACTTTGGAAGACTTCTACAGCCTGAAGACCACAGCATTGTTGGAAATTAAAATTAAAGAATTAAGGATTCATCCTAAGCCATTTATTAACAATCCAAGGAAAAATGTCTTATTATTGATTGACACTTTACAATAACTGAACAGATACACTCTGATAACTGGATTGTTATACCTATAAAATAATTGTATATATTGAGCTCTGTTATAGTGTCAGGCGGATGTAAATAGTGTACATAAGTTATCTAAGATTTTTTATACAAACACTATGGAATTTATTCAACTGTATTTGAAAAATACAATTTTTGAGAAAAAAAAAGAATATACCTAAGGCACAATTTTGCAGGCTCAGGAAAAATTGTGGTAGCATGGATGATTTTAATTGAGAAGCTGATGACATGGAAGCTAGATTTGTTTCTAGGGGTTATTATACCTTTGTTAAAGGGGCTACATATGAATAGGCGTGAGTTATTACAGTCCATCACACGTGGGACGTAAGAGTGATAATCATACGTCTCTTAGAATGACTACCATATATGGCAGTAATTCTTTTAAGATTTGTGATAAGATCAATAAGTACTGGCATGTACTTAAAAATGATCCATTCTTTGATCAATGTCTTGAAGATAGATTGGTTTTCATAGAGGTAATAATCTAGGGGAATCTCTCTCCTGGTTCAAAAAAGGCATCAGACCCCATACTGGCATGAAATACGGGATGCCAGTGGGATGTACATATTGTGGACATTTTAGACATTGTAAAGTTATTTTAAAAACAAGTCATTTACTTCTATCAATACCTCAAAGGTATGTCAGATAAGGCACGTGATCATTTTGTAATATGGACTGGGAGGTATACATGGCCATCTGCCAGTGTGGAGCCTTCTATGTGCGGCAAACATCCAGACTTTTCAAACAACGGATTGCCCCTCATATGATATTTAGTGTCAATGTCCCAGGAGTGCTCCTTACAAACATAAGGGTGAACACCCTTCTGCATATTATGTTTTTGTGGGGATAGATTTATTTACTGGGTCACAGCTGTCGCTTTCTTCTAAAAAGGAAGTTATATACTTGCCATAATGTTCCATGCGTGTGGTGTCCATCTTGACCTTTACTCTCACTGATGGGTCAGATCTGATCCATTGGATTCATCTCGGCCATTTCAAGAACTGGAGGACTTCAGCAAAGCTCATTGGCATCCCTCTTTACCCATAATGCAACCCTTTAGCTTCCTCAGATCTTGTTTGGTCCTAGTACTCAGATATAACGTGAAAAAAAATTATATTTATATATATATATATATATCTATATATACACACACACACACACACACACACACACACACACACAAATAGGATATCAACTCTGAGGCTATATAGTCCTGTACTACCCAATTTATACTATTCGGTCTCCCAGGAGTATAGGCAAAGGGTATGGAGGGAGGGTTGTGAGAATAAAGGTCAAGATGGACAACACACAGAACGCTATGGTAAGTACATAACTTCTTTATGTAATGTCAATCTCGCCTTTATTCTCACTGATGGGACTGTGTCCCAAGCAACCTGACTCTTGGGTGGCTCATGGGAAAATATTGATCAGAACCATAGAACCAAGAGAGGCTCTACTCCTGGAGGCCAAATCCACTTTGTAATGAGTAATAAAGGTATGAGGTTTTGCCCATGTCATTGCAGCACAGATTCTATCCAAAGGTAGCTTAGGCTGGAAGGCTACAGATGTGGCTACCGACCTGGTGGAATGAGCTATAATGGGATTTGGAAGGGGTCTATTCTTAGAATTGTAAATATAGAATATACGTAGTGTACGCCATTTGGATAAGGTAACTTTGGTGACTGGTTGACCTTTTCTAATATCTGAATAAGAAATAAAGAGCTGATCTGATTTTCTAATTCTTAAAGTTCTATGTAAGTAGAAACTTAACTGTCTATGAACATCTAAAAGGCGCAGTGAATATTCTCCTTTATTATGAAAGTCTGGGAAGAAAACTGGCAGCTCAATAATTTGTTGAGGTTACTTTCCGACAAAACCTTTGGCAGAAATGAGGGGTTAGTGCATAAAGAAACTCTGTCCTTAAGAAAAACTAGGTATGGGGTTGAGAGACAAAGCTTGCAGTTCAGAAACTCTTCTGGCTGAATAGCCTCTAAAAAGGGTTTTCCAGGTGAGAGATTTCAAATCACATGTAGCCGATAGTTCAAAGGGAGAACTGATAATGTTTGACAAGACAAAATTCAGATCCCAGGGGGATGCTGTCTTTCTGTAAGGGGGTCTTATCATAGTACTTCCTTTCAAGAAAGCTTTAGAAAGTCTGTGAGACATGATTCCAGAACCATTTTTCCCTATATGGAAATTTGAAATTGCTGCCGATTGAACTCTTAACAGTGGCTGCAGCAGCTCCTTCACTGAAAAGTTACCACAAATTCTAAAACAGAATGTATGGGTGTGGAAAAAGGATCTGATTACTGTTGGCCCATGTAATAAATATCTTCCATTTACTTTTGTACAATTTACATGTGGATGTTTTACGGGAAGGTAACAAAATATGTCTGACTGGGGAAGAAAGGAGGGGAAACCTGGTGATCAGGGGAACTGAAGCAGCCAACCTGTTAGTTTGAGACTGTCCAGGTAGGGATGAGCCATTCCTGATGGGTGAGTCAGAAGGTCCGGAGCAGGGTTCAGGATCCATGATTCATCCCGAAGGTGAGACTGAAGAAAGGGAAAACAGATTTGATGAGGCCAAACAGGGGCAATCAGGATTATTGCCATCTCCAAAAAAATTGCTTTCTGCAAAAGCTTGGGAATTAACGGGTTTGGAAGAAAGGCATAAAGTTGTCCCAGAGGCCAATCATGAACAAGTGCATCCCTTGGTGACTCCCCTATGAGAGGGATCACGGCAACGTAGTTGCTGCATTTGGCACTGGTGGGCGATGCAAAAAGATCACAGCAAGGCTGGCCTCATTTCAGGTAGATCTCTTCCATAACTTTCTGACTGAGGGATCACTTATGAGGCCATAAAATGACCCTGCTCAATTTTTCTGGAATCAGGTTAAATTTCCCCAGGATGTGCTCTGCTATCAGAAAGCAGTTGGAAGATGTTGCCCATTGCCAGTCCCTCAGAGATTTCCACAAAGGGGGTAAGATCTGGTTCCCCCCTGTTTATGGACCAGACTACAGTATGTTGTACTAATGAATTGCTATCATTCCAAGAGGGTGTGTGTCTTGGAATGCTTCCAGTGCTAAAAGCACTGCCCTTTTCTCCAAGATGTTTATGTGCAAATGAGCCTCGTGTTCCTGCCAGATGCCTTGAACTGTCTTCACTAGATAATACCCCCCCCCCCAATCTGGGAGACATCTGTGGTCACTGTGGCCTGGGGATGAAGTGATAATCTTGAGGTACTAAGGGAGTGTGAACCACCATTGGAGATCTTTTCTGCAGGAGTTGGTTATCAAGATTTTGTGTAACATTAGAAGCTCTAGGACTGAACATTTTGCAGAAAGTAACCACTGAAATATTGTCATATGAAGACGAGTTAGGGGAACGAGGACGGTTGATGTAGCCAGTTTCCCCGGTACCTAAAGAACCAGTTTTGTGGAGGCCCACTTCTTCTTAACAATCTTACATAATGGCAGAGATCATCTACTCTGTCTTGTGGGAGTCTTGCTACCAATTTGGTTGAGTTTATCTCTGCTCCTATGAAGACTAAGTTTTAACATGGCTCTAGAGCAGATTTTTCATAGTTCACGGTAATACAGAAGGAGGAACAGAGTTGAAGAGTATAGTCCCTATCTTGCAGCAGAAGATGCCTAGTCTTGGCGGTTATGAGCCAGTTTTTCAGATATGAAGAAACCCGGAATCCTCGGCATCTCAGGTGAGCCGCCACTACTGTCATGCACTTGGTGAACACTCTGGGGGTTGTAGTGATACTAAAAGGCAGAGCTTGAAACTGGAAATGACTGGCTTCTAGCCAGAAGCACAAGTACCTACTGGATCGCCTTTCCATTTGAATCTGGTAGCATGAATCCTGAAGGTCTATAGAGAACATCCAACTGTCTTTTTCCAGGAATGGACATATCAACTGCAATGTTACCATCCGGAACTTGGTCTTTTTCACAGATTTGTTCAGATTGCTGAGGTCCAGTTTGGGTCTCCAGTCCCCTGTTTTCTTTGGAACTAAAAAGAATCTTGAGTAAGTTCCCTTTCTGGTCTGTGGGGACTTCTTGGATGACTTTTCTAATGTTGCTTGTTCCTTCTGACTGGGTAGAATGTCTGGAACTGACTGGTTTACAGGAGTGGGGTAGGAGAAGGGAATAACGTATCCTCTGGATATTATGTCCTGCACCTATTTGTCATTTAACTTTTGCCAGGTTTCTCAGCGCAGGGACAATCGACCCCCAACTGCCTCCAGAGGCGAGCAATTGGTCACTCCCCTTCAGGAGCGCTGGAAGGGTCTACTAAAGAAAGATTCTCTGGATCCTTGATTCTGTGGGCCTCCCCTGCTGTGAAGGCATCATCTGCCATTACTTTAGTTTTCTTGAGACTTTTTATTTGAGATCTTGGTTATGAGTTCACTCTATTTGAACGGTCATGGATTCTTTATTTGGAAGAGTGTTCTGTGTTTTTTATAACAGTGAGCTCTCGGCAGTGGATGTAGAAGGTTGTTCTACTTGAACAGTTATGGATTCCTTATTGGGTTGAGTGTTTTTTAAAAATTAAAAGTGTTCAGAAAAGTTATGATAATGGCATGGTTTAATTGTAACTGATTGTTACATTTTTACAGTTGTCTGTTGCTTAACAGCTAAGTGACATGCCCTCATGAGATCTCGGCTCGAGGTCTCTGTAGGGGGTGAAGAAGCTCACTCTGTATGAATGGTTATGGTTTCCTTAATGGGGTAAGAAATATGATTAAATTATAGTGTTTTAGAAGCAAATTGATTGTGAAATGAAGCATATGGTAGCTGTGTGGCTTAAACCAAATGTTCTTAATGCCTTATATGTGTATTTCACTTCTTGAATCTTTTGAGAGTGCTGTTTAACGGAAGTAGCTTAATTGTAATTTACATTTGTAATTGCCTGTGGCTCTACATTGGCTGTTGTATTTTTTAAACATGAAGATTGGGTTTAAAATTTTGTATGTCTGAGGTAGCATGGAAGTGCCATGTGAAATCGCTTACTACTTTTCTTCTTTCTAATAAATATTTTACATTTTACTCTGGTGCTGTGCTTGTCACTTCGATCTAATTTGTGTGCTGACTCCAAGAAATGTGTTAATTTTAAAAAGTTTACTATTATTGATATTTTGACACCCAACACCAATGGGGGTGACTGGAAACTCATTTTATTAAAAAGGGAATTGAAATGGCAGTTGAGACTAAAAGCCACCTTGCCCCCTGGATTTAATGACCACATTTCCCTTATGCCTGTATTAAAAGAGAGAGCATCTTGTGTTTAGTTAATTCAAAATGAAAACATTTTTTGGATAAGTAGAAAAAATATTTTAACACATTTTACAAGTTTATGAATGACTATTTGTCACTGAATGTTTTAAATTTTAAATCACACTGGATGTATGTTACAAATGCATTTGGTTTCCAGCTATGTACGGGTTAACAGTGTTTTGTGTAATTATGTAGATCAAATTAACAGGAAGAGTATTTAAACCCAGTACTTGTGAGATATGGTTTATCTGAAGAAGTCTATCAGCACGGACTTAAGTGCTTATGTTTTATACAAATTGCTGTAGATACTATCTTGTGGGGCTTGTTTATATTATGAAAATGGTGAATATTGTGAGTGTTGGATTTGTTTGTAACTTTTATATTTATTTCTGTGCACCTATTAGTGTTGTTGGAATTATATATATATATATATATATATATATATATATATATATATATATACAGATATAGATAGCTAGATATAGATATGTATACAGTGGATTTGCATGTGTGTGTGTGTGTGTGTTAATACACGTGCAGCCCTATTGAACGCAGAACTCTTCCAAAAACATACTACTAGCAGGAGTGATCACACTAGGACCTTTTTTTCAAAACAGCCTGTATTTTCTTTTCTCCATCAAAGCTACCCAATAGCTCAGCTAGCTTCATCCAACTAGCCCATTCATTCCACTGGGTTGGAGAAGGCAACAGGCAGGCTTAACCTGGTTAGACAAGAGTCCTACTGATCCACAAAATAAATGATGCCAACAGTAGGTACAATTTAATAAAATAATAAATATGCAAAAACAAAATATCACAGTAAGCACTTTTGCCCTCCAAGTGGATTTCTTCAGGCAGGGACAAACGCACATTAATTGCATTCATGTGAGCAAAGTAGATCATATTGTCAGGGTCAATGAGTCACCCCCTCCTTTTTATATAAAGCTTAATAGTTTTTCACCTCATTTAGATCTGGTGCTTGGCAAGAATTTAATTTCACTTGATGCATACTCTTTCCAATCTAACAGTTCTCAGAATGGCCAGTTTAAAATCACTGGCTGTAAAATTCAAACATGCTTAGAAAGTGCATTATTAGCATCCTGATTCCAAATGGCATACACATTCTCATGAATTTTCTCAGACAGACATCTAGATGCTCTACCTATACAGAATGCTTTACATCGCACACAGCAGACAACGTAAATAAAATTTCTGGCTTTGAAAGTGAATACTTTTGGTATTCTGTATAATTTTCCCTTTAATACCCACAATCAAATATTGACACCTATTACAGTTGCCACAAATATTCACTTCTCCCTTACTTATTACAATTTCTTTCTCATATTGTTAATATTTCTTTCAAGGTTCTTCCTCACTTCAAGACAAACCTTTGACCTTCCTCGAGTATTTTAGGTGTACAGGACCTTATTCATGGGTGCCCATTTGTTCCTCCACTATTCCAAAAGCTGGGTAGTAGGAAGAAGGCTCCCTTATAGCTCCTGCAGAGTGGCCTATTCTCTCTTTGGGGAGAGGGCATCCCTTTCCCTTGCAAAGGCTTACAGAGCTTTGCTTCTATGCTGCGAATTGGAGACAGCAATTCATACCTCTCAACTGTACAGATTTTTGCAGAACGCCCAGATTTTTGCTTCATATTTTTGTTTCTTATAAAATCATGGGTTTTGGCAAATCACTAGCAAATCATTGAGGACTGAATGCAAAACCTGTTATTCTATCAATTTTTTAAGTTTCTATGAGCAGTATTTACAAATTGTCCCTATTTTTGGGCCTTTGCCCCCCATTATTTATAGATTTGTTTAGATTTCTTGCTGTAAGAGGTTGAGAGGTATGGACAGCATACCTTTGCATGCCCACTTGGTTTACATGTATGCACGTGGGCAGCATGTGCTCACAGGCTCCTTCTAGGTTTCATCCAAGTGGCGAGCTAGTGCTGACCACTCCAACCCTCCCAAGATGAGCAAGCTGACGTGGCCACTCACTCCTATCCTCTTCAGGCAGCTTCCTATCCTCTTCCAGGTGGCGGAGCAGCTAGTCGATCACTAGTCAGCCTGCACTGTGCATGGCTGCATATCCAGAAATAATGTACTGCTTATTTCATACAACAAGAAAGACCAGTGAATGCATCTATAAATACTTTATTCTGAAAATACATTACACATGATTTAAGAAACAGTTTTCAAATTCATTAAATTTACACTGCAAACAAAATAAATACATACATCTTTATACATTTGGCATGGAAACTTTCTTTATAATTACAAGGCAGCACAAAATAAGTTGTACTTTATATTCTTTACATTTCAAGGCACTGGTAACCCCTGAAAGATGCTTGTTTAGTCCCATCCCATCTAAACAAAAAAGTACCATCTCTAGTCTGGAAGGAAGGCCATATCTGAACACTTATGGAATGTTATATTAGCTCAATTTTAAAGCCATGGGTAAAAGAAACAAAGTCAAGTACCAACTAAGTGCCAGAAACTCATGTAGTGCAAATATTTGACTTCACTACTATCCTTCCAGATCTTCATCTAGATTTGGTGGTGGTGGTGGGAGGCATATAAAAACAAGTGAAAACAGAAGGTAAGACCTACTGTTAACATGCTGTTAGACCTGTGAGTATATATATTATTATTTTTAAGCTGACCTGCTGGGAGTATGTAAATTATTAAGTTGACCTGCAATGTTTTTATATGTAAGCTTATGTAAATTAAATGTAGAAAACAAAACAGTTATACATCATCCATATACAACCATTTATAAAGCAAGTACAGTCTGTAATGGAACAGATAATTGTAGAAAAATGCATCAAAAATGTACCAAGTCATAAATTCATAGTAATTAAAATCTATTACTACTAATATGTAAACTGTTTAAAAATTTGTTTAATGAAGTGAGAGCCTTTTACATAAATACCAGTTAACTATTATGTATACACAAGTACTGACCAAACAAATCATCATAACATTAAATGGACAACCTTTGTGATACGTGAGCATCTATTAACAGTCAAACATACTATCTTGTTCTGAGCCTACAACAGATGCCCTTCTTATATGTACAAGAAAGAAAACTCAGTAGTATGAAAATGCATGAGCATGCTCATTTGTGCAAATTGCTCTCTGTTTTACCAGAATCCAGCCAGCAACCTTACAATATGTAATGCAGACCAGCTGCAACTTTAATTCATAACTGGTTATTCAAAGTCCTCTTCATAGTCATCAATTTCATCAATGAACTGTGCATTGGGAATTTCAAAGAATGCCCTCTTCTCTGCTCTGGTGTGATCACCAGCCATTCGCCTGTTTGAACCATCCAGTTCTGTTTCGAAGCTGGAAGAAAACAGTTAAAGCAAGAGTTTTACTTATTTTTTAAAGTTCAGTCAAACAGGAATATAGTATAACATCAATAATGTTTTCTTAATATCTGTATTATAGTATTAAGCTGTTGTCTTTTTCCACTTAAGATCTCACAAACAGCAAAAACATCTAGTGCAGAATTTTTACAGACAACCTTTTCATAGATTCAGGATCTTAAAAAACCTAGTCTTATATTCCCAGGCAGTTTTTTGGTCCTTGAGTATTGTGTATGAATAACACAGAATCTTTCTGGAATACACAACATTTTTGCATTCATTTTATTTATCCTTTGTTGACCAGGTTAATCCCACTAGGTTAGTAGCCTCTTTTGAGGGGAGACCAGAGATGGTATTTATACTACTAGAGGAAATTTTGGCCAGGGCATCAGGGGACGTCTCCTAGCCTTTTTTAATCTTTCACATCCACCTGATTACCACCAACTCAAGCAGATGGGACCTCAGTTTAACGTCTCATCCGAAGGGCAACACGTTCAGGAGTGCAGCACCCCCCCCCTTATACTGCACTGCAGTGTCAGTAATAAATCCACATGGTGTATGAATAGAACCCACAGCTGTCTGTACTAACAGCAACTGTTACATATGTTGTACCACTGATATTGTTAAAGTCTAACTACAGTCTTGTTTACAGTGAGACACCTAAATATTTAGTTGAGATTGTGTAAGTTGCACTAACGCATAACAGTAGATGTTTGGATTTCTCACTGCTGCAGTAACCTTTATTGGTTGTTCCTTTATCTAGAGAACAACTGGCTAACCACAAAGCTCTGCCACCCCAACCCCTCCACTCTAACTGCTGATTGGCTAATCTCAAGGAGGGACATCAGCAGGCAGAGTGAAGACTTCTTCAGGAATTTCTTGCCTAAATTAAAAATAACAAACAAAAAAAAAAAAAACAAACAAAGAAGTGCATGAAGTAGAAATACACATAACATTACTTTATATCCCAAGTACAAATATGTATAAAAGTAGGGGTGTGGAGGGTGGGTGCAGCTTCTGCAAAAACAAAGAATCCAAACTGATACTGTTATGGATAACTGCAACTTATACAACTGTACTATGTTCATCATTCTCACTGCTGCAGTAGCCTTTAGGCTACATGTTCAGTGCAGAAGTTCCAACTCAGGGCTCCTAGGAGCCATTTAAGAGTTTGCCATCTGGCAGACTCATATATAAATTATTACTGCTGTTATTGGTACTGTGCCCCAAAAAGTAAAACCAGGAGAGGCTGCTAATGCCTCATTTCTTACTGATTTATACACAAGATTGTGACCTCTCAAAAGCCTACAACCGAGTACAGAAAAAGTGTCTACAATCTCTCTTTATAACCCAGATTTTTCAATCCTCAAACTTTCTAGTAACCATCTTCTGGATTCTCTCAAGTCTATTTATTTGGCTAGCTTTATAACAACGGAAGTATCTACAATATTCTATGACAAGCCATATGGTAGAAGTAGAAAGTAGAATGAAGACTTCTTTCTCTCTACTACTAACACTATTCAAAATGTCTTTTAAAAGACCATAACACTTCCACACCACTATCTTGATATGATCAAAGTCAGCATTATTCATCATATATCCTAGAACTCACACAGAACTTACTAAGATCAAAATATCATTATTCAGAGCATAAGGATAAAGGTTATTTCCCGAACCAAAACGCATTACATTGCACTTATTGTTACCGAACTGCATCCCAGTTTGCAATTAATTATGATTGTACATATTTGTAACTAAAACCTCACCTTAGCGTCATCACCAAATTTACTTAGCCAGGTGCTGTCACATACTGCGGACTCGGACATTAATAGGCCAAACAGCATGGCACCAAGTACAGATCCTTGGGGGCCCATAAATCAACATTTCTTATCTTTGAAACAGAATACCCTACTCTCACATTAAAATTTCCTTCCTGATAGCTGACTGGCTATCTAAAGTACAATGCAGATATTCATATTATGGTTTAACATAACATCAAGTATTCTGTCATGGGTTGATTAACAAAGCCCATCCAATCTGGGAGGGAGGGAATAAGGATGCAGGGGCCTCTGGAGAATGGTTCTAGCAATGCTAGCCCATGACCTAGAAAAGGAATCTGATTTGTAATACTTTACAGAAGTACGTACAGAGGACCATGTAAGCTGCCTCTAGAATGCTTCTATAGTCTACCCCTTTATAATAAGCCATCGACGAAGACAAGGCTCTTGTACAACTGTGCCTTGATACTGCCTAGAATGGATTTGCCAAGGTAAGAACAACAAAAATTAATAGTTGAAGACAACCACTTGGAAAATGGCTGTTTATAGACAGTGTGGCCTTTTTTGTCCCTTGATATGAAATCCATAGCTAATCAACTTTTCTAAAGGGCTTAGCTCTGTCCAGATAGTACCAGAGCTGCCTACCAATGTCTGGAATATACAAAATCCTTTCTCCCTGTTTTTATTTTTAGCTCTGGGTAGCCTGATTCAGAGTAAACTCTGAAACCACTATAGGCATGAATAAGGGGTTTATTCTTAAAGAGATCCTATGCCCGTGGAAAATGAACTAGGGATCACCTATCACAGCAGTTTGTAACGCAGATACTTTTCTTGCAGATGTCAGAACAATAAGAACCTTAAATCAGCTTGATGGACAGGTTCAAGAGGTGAAGAGTCAATTCTTCCAGCACAAAGTTGAGATCCCAAGGATCCTGGTGGATGGTTTATGAGAAATTAAAAATATCTTTTGTACTGGGGAAGATAGGTTATTCTGCCTGGCAATTACTGGAAGTGGAGGAACCAAGGTGTCAACTTGAGACTTTTTAGATTGGGATGGACTAGTCCCTGTGGGTGAGACAACAGATCTGGAGTTGGATCCAGAGTCCACGGGCAGTGAACCAGGCGAGGCCAGAGAAAGGGAAACCAGACTTGACGGAATGAGTACGGTGCAATGAGGATCACTTTGCTTCTCAACAATTGGGCTTTCTTCAAAAACTGGGGAATTAGGGAGACTGATGGAAAGGGTAAAGTAGACCCGGGGGCCAATCGTGTAGGAGCGCATCTCTCGGGGACTCCCCCTGAGGGGGGATTAGGGCATAGTAGCTGCTGCACTTGTGGTTTGTGGGAGAGGCAAACAGATCGCAGCAAGGCTGACCCCACGAATGAAAGATCTTCGCCATCACAATGGGACTGACAGACCACTCGTGAGGCAGGAGAATGCATCTGCGCAGTTTGTCTGTAATCACATTGGAATTCCCTGGGATGTACGTTATCAAAAAGCGGTTGGAGGCGATCACTTATTGCCAAACTCTTACGGCTTCCCAACATAAAGGGTAGGATCTGGTTCCCCCCTATTTGTTGATGTACCAGACCACTGACATGTTGTCTAACTACATAGCAATTGTCCCCGAAGGGAGGGCGGATTGGAAGGCTTGCAACGCTAAGAGCACTGCCCTCGATTCTAGGACATTGTCATGCAAACTGGCCTCTAGAAAGGACCAAGTGCCTTGGACTGTCTTTCCCTGAAAATGCCCCTCCCACCCCATCAGGGAAGTATCCATGGTCACTACAGCCTTGGGCTGAAAGGGTGAGAATGGGCGGCTCCACAATTCTTGTTTCATCCACCAATGCAAATCCTGCTTACAATGGTTGGTTATTCGTACTGGGTGTGACATTGGGTGTGTTAACAGAGACCACTGTGGTACAAGGAGCCACTGAAGCAGCCTCATATGGTATCTTGCCAGAGGAACTAGGGTGATTACTGCTGCCATAGACCCAAGAAGTTGGAAAACCAGATGAACCAGAACTTTGTCTTGATAGAGTATCACTTGGAGTTGTGACCTCAGCCTTATCAGTCTGTGAAGAGGGAGAGTGGCCATGCAGGATTTTGTGTTTAATGTTGCTCGACGAACTCTATGTCTTGTATGGGGGATAGTTTGGATTGTTCTCCGTTTATTGAGATGCTTAAGAACTCTGCAAGCCTTAGAATGGACTCCACGGCGGAAAACAGTAGATGTCTGGAGGGGGGAGTGAGGAGCCAGTCATCTAAATATAGAAACACACAGAATCCCTGTAGCCTTAAGTGAGCTGCTACCACTGGTATGCATTTGGCGAACAACTTGGGGGCTGTGGTGAGACCAAAGGGCAGTGCTCAAAATTGGAAATGACTGGTTCCCAGCCAGAAGCGGAGATATCTGCTGGAGTGCTTGCCCATCTTTATGTGGTAATACGCATCCTGACATTCTATATAGCACATCCAATCTTCTTTCTTCAGAAAGGGAAGGATAGACTGAACTGTGACCATCTGGAATTTCGTCTGCTGAACAAACTTGTTCATAACGCTGAGGTCTAGAATAGGCCTCCAGTCCCCTGTCCTTTTTGGCATTAAAAAGAATCTTGAGTAAAATCCAGATCCTATATGGTCTGGTGAAACTGTTTGCATGACTTTTTTTGAAGCAGCTTTTGAATTTCTAGTACTGCTCTATCCCTCTGACTAGATGGAACATCAGGAATTCGCCTTTGTGGTCGGGATAAAGAGTGAAGGAGATAAGGTAACCTCTGGTAATTATTGTCTGCACCCAGGAATCTGATGTTACTGTGTGCCAGGCTAGGTGGTGTCGAGAAAATCTTCTGCCGACTACCTCCAGAGGTAAGCAATTGGGCCGCTGCTCAGGAGTGCTGGTAGGGTAGTCCAGAGAAAAAATCTCTGGAACCCTGGTTACACGGACCTCCTCTACCACAGGAGGGGCGTCTTCCCGAAGAGTTCCCCCCTCTGCCCCAGGGATAATGCTCACCACGTGTGTCCCGAAAGAGCCCTTGGGACTTGCTGAACCACATCTTTCCACTCCCCTGTTTCCTGGAGTAAGGTCATTGGGAGTGAAAAAACATGCCCAGAGCAGAAAGGGTCTTTCCGACCTTCTCACACCTGGCTAATGTGTCTCCAACTTTTGGGCCAAGCAACAAGGTGGCATCTACCTGGGCATTGATAAAGGAAAACTTGAAAGGGTCTGCAAAGTCACATAAGCGCATCCAGGCATGACATGTAATGGCAATGTCTGTACCCGCTGCCCTGGCCGTCCCTTTGGCTGTGTGTGCAATAAGCTGCATGAAGTAGTAGGATATCGATTCAAAGGTTGCAAGCTGGGAAGGCAACCTTATTGCGTACCTCATCAGACACTGCTCCTGCCAAGGTCCCTGAAAGCTCTGTTATCAGGTCCATTTGAAGTTGTGTGAAATGTGCCAAAAAAGTCAACAACTGTATGGCAAAGGTCGTTGAAGTATAGACCCACTTTCCGAATCTGTCCATCGTCTGAGACTCTCGGTTTGGAGGATGGACAGCAGGAATCTCCTTGGCGAGTTCCTTCTTTGTGGCAGCCACCACCACCATAGCATCTACTGCTAGAACTTTGGACTAGTGGGGGCGATCTTTGGGTGCGTAGGGAATTTTGTCCATGTCTGGTCTCCAGGGGATTGGCTCTATAGTATCAGGGGCCTTCCACACATGCTGCACGATGAGCTTGACCAAATCGTCAAGTGGGGTCACCCAAGAAGTAGAGGGCCAGGCACAAAATGTCTGCAAGAAAACAGATTCCTCAGAGGAAGGGTTTGTGGGCTTCCAATCGCCTCTCTGTTTTAAGACTTCCAGGACATCTCCAAAGGAGACATCTTCAGGGGGTAACCGTGGGAACCCTTCCCCTTCATCGTAATCTGTATCATCAGTGACAGATTCTTCCAGAGAATCTAGGTGCTTCCTCTTGCATGATCTCTTACCGGGTGGCTCCTCGGGGGAAGATCTGAGGAGGACTCCAAAGAGAGGGCACCTTGCAGCAGGGTGTCTTGATGTTCTCGTGCCCACTGCCTCAATGTAGCAGACTCTGACAGCTGTGAGCCAGAGGATACACAGATGTGACACTCCGACAGGGATGTGCCAACTGCGAGCATGCCGAGGTAAGAGCTCTCTCCATAATCTGGAAGGCAGGCCCGCCCAAAGAGGGATGGGAGCCCAGAATCAAGGAAGACAACTTCAGAACTTGGGTCATACCCTGCTCCAACAAGCCCACTTCCAGAGAAGGAGCCATGAGAGGACTTGGAACTGTCAGTGCACCAGGAACTGTAGATAGCGTTGTGGAAAAAAATCGGAGCTGAACTGTGGATCCTGGAGCTGGCAGTCAAGTCCAGGTCCCACGGGTGGGTAGGCTCCGACAGAGCGGCTGACCACAGAGATGGTTCCGGAACCAAGGTGAGGTCCACCATTGGTACTGAAGTACTTGGCACCAGAAAAGTCAAAGTCGAGGGCTCCAAGACCTAAAGAGAGGTTGAAGGAGGAAGATAAGTGGGAGTCCTTGGAGAATAGGCCTTGGATCCAGATGGGATGGGAGAGAGGTCCTAGATAGGGCAGGCAGACCTCTGGCTGCCAAGAGCTGATCCACTAATGTGACTACACCAAGCTCTGAAAGGCTCCTGGTAGAATGGATGGACATCCCTGAAGGTGATTCCAGGCATTCAACAAAGGGGCTCAATTGCTGACCAAGGAAGGGGTCAATACCAACGATGGTAAGAGAGTACATACCAATAAGGTAAAAGGGGATAAATAGCACTTTTCCTCAACCAGACAAGTCAGTAACTTATAAGAATCATCCAAATAACTAATTTAGAGTTGAGACAAAAATTATGAGAAAATATCAGAAGAAAAAAGTTAGCACTTAACTGAGAGCATGGCTGATGCATCCGAAATTCTACACGGTAAACGATATCTGAAGGTAAGGGAAGAAAGACACTATGGGTAGCCTTAGCTTGAGAGTTTCTGGCTGGCACGAGCTTGATAAACGTCCAAGCCAGTTCCAAGGACTGGACCGAGACCCAACAGTTCAAGAATGAATGAAGACTCACAGCATCAAATTAAGGGGGTTTGTTCTTAAAGAGACCCTGTCCCCATGAAAAATGAGCTAAGGATAACCTACCATAGGAGTTTGTAACACAGATTCTTTTCTTGCAGATGTCAGAATAATAAGTACAGCTTTTCCATGTCAAGAACGGTACCTTAAATCAGCTTGGACAGGTTCAAGAGGTGAAGAGTCAATTCCTCCAGCACAAAGTTGAGATCCCAAGGATAAGTAACCTGTTTAAAAGGTCTTGGGCATAAAACTCCTTTCAGAAATTGTTTTACCACAGAGAAGAAACATGAGGATCCATGGGCAGACATGCTGAAATGGCTGCAAAATAAACCTTTGTAGATAAATAAAAAAGGCCACAGAAAAGTAACTTGCACAAATATCTGTGCACTAGTGGTTCAAAAACCCCTGAAGAGCCCTGGTTATTGGTTAGACATCAACTAGCATTCTTTAATTCCATAAAAAGGGACTACCAATGTTGTTAGGGTCAAAATGGGGTCAACACAACTGATTTTTGGGAATCCTTCTGAATCTTCAGAATTACCCTGGGTATCAGTGGAAAAGCACAGATGAAAATTAACTTCCAATGCATCTGTTTTTCAGGATTGCTTGCAAGGAGCCATGGAGTAGAATTTATGTCATTGTCTATTTTGAAAGGAGGCAAACATATCTGTTTAAAGTATTCCCCACAACTGGATCAGCGCCTGGAAGACTTCCTCATTCTATTTCTATTCATGAGGGTCTGTCCTGGTCTTTCTCAGCTTGTCTGCTACTGTTTTTTTGCTTTGATGGAATGCAAGATACTTACATTGGTTAAGGAATGCTGAAGAGCTAACTCCCAAGTCACCATAGCCAGCCTGCATAAGAATATGGCCTTGTACATCCCTGCTTGTATAACACTACTGTGGCATTGTCTGTAATCACTTGGTGAGGGCATGGAGAAAACAAGTGATGGAGAGAGTTCAAGGAATGATCACAGCCAACATCTCCTTTACACTGATGTGTTTTGGTCTGCCTGAATAACTCCAGAAGCTTTATACATTTACCCCTATAGAAACTGCTCCCCAAGCAAAATTTGAAGTATCAGTGGTGAGAGATTGGCTTGGGGTCTGATGAGAGAAAAGAAAACCTAGTTTCAGCTGAATTGTTGTCTTCACCAATGTGGTTCCCTTTTTAGGAAGCAAAAAATATAATTTGATGCTCCAATGGATATAAATACTGGGTCTATATACTTTGAAGAAACTACTGAATCTTTCTTGTGTGCAACTTGGCTAGGATTCTGAGAAATTCTCTTGCAGATGTCCGAGACTGACTGGGGAAGTTCAGGAAAGATCCAAGATAAAAAAAGAAGTTATGTTCTTATCATAACATTCCATCTGTGTTGCTGATCTTAATTCATTCATGACTGATGGGTCTCGGTTCCTTACTTGGCCAATATAACAAGCTCGCACCAGCCAAAAAATTCTCGAGCTAAGTTTACCCATAGTGCCCTCTCCTCATCTCCTCAGATTTAGTTTGCCTGTAAAGATAGAAAAATGGAGGCTTTGTCTGAGCAACTACCCTATCAGATAACCAGGAACAAATTCAAACCTCCAGGAGTCTTTCGGAGAGGGTAGGAGGGTGGGATGTCATGACTGAATGAAGATCAACAACACAGATGGAAAATTATGGTAAGAACATAACTTCTTTTTCTGATGTTGTTAATCTTCATTCATTCAAGACTGATGGGACAGAGTCCCTATCTACTTTATGTCCTGGGAAGCCCTACGGAAGGATATTTTTGAGCACCATTGAGCCAAAGGATGCTCTTCCCCTGGAGACCATATCCAATTTGTAATGAGTAATAAAGGTATGAGGGGGTAGCCCAAGTAGATGCTGCGCAAATGTGTCAATAGAGGCTCTAGAGTGAAAGGCCGCTAAAGTGGACACTGATCTGGTGGAGTGGGCCTTGACTTTAGTTGGTAGAGACATATTGTTTCATTGATAAACAAAGTTAATGCGATCTCTCAACCACTTTGATAAAGTGACTTTGGAAACTGGTTTGCCTAATCTTGGAACTGAAAGAGACAAAAACAGTTGGCCTGATTTTCTGAATGATTTAGTCCTGTCTAAATAAAATGTATTTGTCTATGCATGTCTAATAAGTGCAAACAGTATTCTCCTTTTTAGAAAATTTTGGAAAGAAAACTGGCAAATCAATGGATTGGTTAAGATGTAAATCTGAAACAACTTTTGGTAGGAAGGAGGGGGGTTACTCCAAAGTGATACTCTCTCCTTGTGGAAAATGATGTTGTTTTACACACAAAGCTTCCAACTCTGATATCCTCCTGGTTGATATGATGGCTACTAGGAATAAGGTTTTCCCAAGACAAATACTTTATATCACTGGAGGCTGATGGCTCAATGGGTTGACACGTTAAAGTTTGTAAGACTGGTGTCGAACTCCAAGATTCAATAGGATCATTAAGAGGTGGTCTCAAATGCATGACTCCCTTCAAGAAGGGTTTGCAGAGACGGCGGGACATCAAGGAAGAGTCATTAAAACCATTAGGAAAATTGGAGAAAGCTGCTAAATGAACTCTGATAGTAGAGGCTGAAGGTCCTGATTGGAGTAAAGTTGATAAGTATTCTAATACCGTATGAATCGGGGCTGAGACGGGGTATAGTCTTTTATTATTGAGTCCAAATCACAAATCTGTTCCATTTACTATGATAAAGTTTCCTGGTGGATGGTTTATGGGAAACCAGAAGTACCTTTTGCACTGGGGAAGATGGATTACTCTGCCTGGCAATTACTGGAAGTGGAGAAACCAAGCGGTCAGTTTGAGACTCAGTAGGTCAGGACAGAACAGCCGTTGTGGATGTCCAAGGGCGGTGAACTAGGTGAGGCCACAGAAAGGGGAACCAAACTTGACGGGGCCAATAGGGTGCAATGAGGATCACTTTGCTTCTCAACCATTGAGCTTTCTTTAAAAACTGTGGTATCAAGGGGAAGGGAGGAAAGGCATAAAGTAGACCCGGGGGCCAATTGCGAATTAGAGCATGTCTTATGTCTTACCCAGGGCGGGGGATGAGGGCAAAGTAGCTACTGCATTTGTGGTTCGAGGGAGAGGTGAAAAGATCAGAGAAATGCTGGCCACTGTAACGAAAAATCTTGGTCTCTATCATGGGATTGAGAGACCACTCGTGAGGCATAAGGATGTTCCTGCTCAATTTGTCCACAATCTTGTTGGAATTGCTGGGAATGTGCACTGCTATCAGAAAGTGGCTGGAATCTATCGCCCATTGCCACACTCTCAGGGCTTTTCAACATAATGGATAGAATCTGGTACCTCCTTCCTTGTTGATGTACCAGACCACTGACATATTGTCTGACTGGATAGCAACTGTCCCTGATGGAAGGACAGCTTGGAATGCTTGCAACGCCAGAAGCACCATCCTCAGTTCTAGGACACTGATATGCAGATTGGCCTCTAAGGGGTACCAAGTGTCTTGGACGGTTCTTCCCTGAAAATGCCCACCCCATCAGGGAGGTGTCCATGGTCACTATAACTTTGGGTTGAGGGGGTTAAAAGGGGTGACACCATAACTCCTCTTCTGGCTTCATCCACCAATTCAGATCTTGTTTGCAACGGTTTGTTATGCGAATTGGGTAAGGCATTGGATGTGTCATTATAGAGCACCGAGATGCTAGAAGCCATTGAAGCAGCCTCATATGGAACCAGAGTGACTGTCGTTGCCATCGAACCTAGAAGTTGTAAGACTAAGCGGGCTGGAACTAGGTCTTGAGAGAGTATCGCCGAGATCTTGATCTTTGTAACCTGTGATGAGGTAAAGCAACTAGGCACAAAAATCACCCCAATGAACTCTAAACTTTGAGCTTGTACTAGTTTTGACTTTTCCTTGTTTATTGAGATGCCTATCATGTCTGCCAGTTTTGAAGTGTAGTATACAACTTGAAGCAGTAGACGCTTGGTGGGGGCAGTAAGGAACCAATCGTCTAAATATGGAAACACTCAGAATCCTAGTAGTCTCAAGTGAGCCGTTACTACTGCCATGCATTTGGTGAACATCCTGGGGGCTGTGGTGAGACCAAAGGGCAGTGCTTGAAATTGATAGTGCTTGGCTCCCAGCCAGAAGCAGAGACATCTTCTGGATTGTTTGTTCATAGGTTGGTACTAGGCTATCGGCCATAGGGCCTATACAAGCCTAGCCATAACAATTGCCTGGCTATTTCTTTCCACACTGTGTATTAGCTAAGCCAGATGTTAAGTGTTATGGTAACTTTTTCCAGAGGTTACTTAACTTGGAAAGTAGGTTTATATTAAACTTTGGCACTCTTGCACCTTAGGGTTTAAATTTGGAGATGAATCTCACCTTATAATATGTTTTGATGGGTAAATGTTGATGTTTCTTTAAATCTTTTATACTTGTCAATTGATTATTTAATTGAAGTTAATATAAAAAGATGCTGCTGATTGTCATGAATTATTCCTGTGAAGGCTTTCTTCAGCCGAGGTAACAGAAGACAATAAATCTGCAGTTTCCTGGCTCCTGAATGTGGTTGTTCTTTTTTGCTGTTTTCATGGTTTCTTTCTGCTTTGACCTTTGAAGGAGCTGGGTTTTCTAAGATGACTAGTCCTGAGTTGAATGTTGATGGATTTCTTTTTGCCAGTTTATTAAAAGAAAGGGATGATAAGTTGGCTCGTTTTGATCCTTGGACTTTTCCTGGGAATGGTAATTTTGTTAAAAGATTTGAACTTAAAAAACTTATGGTTAAAGAAACATCATTGTTTTATGATATTCGTCTGTTGGAGAAATATGAGAGTCTCTCCATTACACCTAGAGGTCTTCGTGTGGATAAGCTTCCTGCTTTTCAATTTGCTGAAGATGAAAAAGAATTTTTAGATGAGTGGAAAGCAGTTTCACTGCAATGTACTTTAGGTTGGCTCAAAATTCTGATAAAATGCAATCGAAAGACTTTAGGTCAGATCCAACTCCAAATTGCACAGGTACAAGAAACTTTGCTTGGAGACTTTTCTAGTGATAATTTTAATGTCACGATGAAGGACATTAAAGATGAAGTGATGAAAGTTGAAACTGAAGTAATTCAAAGAAAAAAGAAAAAATTGTAAAGAGACATTAATGATTTTAAGAATAATCTAGTGTACTCTTGGCAACGGAAACGTAAAAATGGTAGATTCCAAGCTAAAAACGCGGAAGTGAGTTCTCGTAGTGGGCGAGATTCTTCAGTTTCCTCATCTGATACAACGGCTAGTAAGAAAAGTGTGTCCTTTGAACGGGTGGACCTAACCGAAGATTTAGAGGTTTCGTCTGACATGGAGCAACAAAATAGCATGAATTTTCGACAAAATAATAAAGGATGTCAGGAGCAAAGGGTCGGAACAGGAGATACTGAGGTCGGGACATTGCCTGTTGCAGCTGCTTGTTATTCCAGGTTGGGACTTTGTTTCTGTGAGTGAAGACGCTAATGTGAATAATATGCATATAGTAAACTTAAGCGACTTAAACATTACTTCTAACATGGAACAAGTTTTGTTAAAGGGAAGTAAGTTTGTCCCTACTAAAATACCAGCTCTTGCTGATATCTTATTCGATGTCAAGCGTTTTTGTCGCAAATTGTATTTGAAAGTCTTTTTTGAGGCACAGAATACTTTTACTAGTATGCTCATGGAGGGAAATAGTTGCAATGGGGATGTCAATTCTGCCTTAAGTGACTCATTGTTAGACCTTTCCATTTATGATTATGATTTGGAAAGTTTTGTATTTTCGGATGCTGATTTGCCTGATGTTTCTGTATGTGACTCTGATTCAGGTCGTTTTTTCACTGGCTATGGTAAACTTGAAGTGCCTATGTTACCTACACAGAGCTCTTTTTGCCCACCTAAAAAGTCTTTAACTTTAAATATTTTTGAGAATGCTTTGTTTAAAAAAGTTGAGGCTGAATATGTACAGTTTTTGAAGCAATACATAAAATTTAATCTTACAAAATCTGAGTGGTTAGCTATTAAAGATATGAGAAATGCTAGTGATAAGTATGTGTTTTGTCAAGCAGATAAGGGAGGCAATTGGGTTATTATGGGTAAGCTGCATTACTTGAAAATGGTTTTTGATCTGTTATCTGATGAACATGTATATGTTGAGCTGCCTAGTAACCCAGTTTTGGAGTTCAATGCAGCCCTTCTTAAGTTATTAGAAAGAGGAGAAAGGTTAGGCTTCTTAACACAGAAAGATGTGAAGAAACTATATATCACTAAGCCGAAAGATCCATCTTTTTATGCATTGCCTAAGATACATAAAAACTTTTGGGATCCTCCAGGTCGCCCTATTGTTTCTAGCTGTGGATGTTTTCTTGAACATGTTGGGATATTATTGGATAGCCTTTTGAAGAAAGAATTGAATAATGTTATTTCACATATTCAGAATACTAATGACTACTGTGGCTTGGTTAAAAATTTGCAGTGGGAAAAAGATTACTATTGGGCCACAGTTGATGTTAAGGCTTTATATACCAGCATTAAGACACCTTTTGGTTTAGAAGCAATTAGTAAAATTTTAGGGGAAGGACCACGGACATCTTTTATTATAGTGTTACTTGAATTTGCTCTCACTCATAATTACTTTTTATGTGAACAAAAGATTTTTTTACAGACAGAAGGCACAGCAATGGGCACAAATTTTGCCCCTACATATGCTATTCTGTTTATGTCCTATTTTGAAACTAGTTTTATGTATACACTTGAATTTTTTCATAAATCTGTTATTTTGTATCGTAGGTACAATGATGATTTGATTTTCATTTGTAGAGGCAATATTTTGGAATTTGGGAAGTTTATTGATAATTTAAACTGTAATAGGTTTGGTTTGGAATTTACTTTTAAAGTGAATTTGAATGCTATACAGTTTCTTGATATTCAACTATATGTGGATATCCAGAATAAAGTTCAGTTTAGACCTTTTAAGAAGGAAACGGCAACCAATAATTTTTTACATGCTAGTAGTGCACATCCGACCCACTTAATTGAGGCTCTCCCATATGGTGAGTTTAAACGTACCTTTGAGCACACCTCTGAAAGTGGTTTCCTGCCAGAGGAGTTTTTTGATGTAAACAGTGGGCTCTTGGCTAGGGGATATTCTGAAAACTTGATTAAAAAAAGTGAAATTAGAGTTTGGAATAAAAGTGACTTTGTTAGGAGCAATGTTGTACAATTTTCTAAAAGATATATGGAGAACAATATGGATGAGAAAATATTTTTTGTAAAAAAAATACTCTCCATTTTCTGATACTTTAAAGAATATTGTGGATTTTGTGTGGCCCATTGTTTGTTGTAGTGATGAAATAGGACATTTATTTGTTAATAAAGTTACTTTTTCATATGGAAGATACCCTAATTTAAAATAACTTTTGAGCCTTAATTATAATACCAAAATTATGAGTGAAAATACTGGTATGTTTAAGTGTGGGAAATGTAAGGACTGTTCTAGGGTGAAAAATCTATCAGGTGAATTTATTAATGGTATCAAATACACTGCAACTGATGGATTTAATTGTAAATCCTGTGGGGTTGTTTATATTGTGGGTTGTGGATGTGCACTACCAAAGTATTATATTGGTCAAACGAAACGTCAAATTAAAATACGTATCATGGAGCATATTGGCGATGTGAGGAATTGTAGGTTGGAGAGTCCCATCTCTGAGCACTTTAATACAGTTCATAATGGTGTGTTAGATTCTCTTTTTCTGTGTATTAGCTAAGCCAGATGTTAAGTGTTATGGTAACTTTTTCCAGAGGTTACTTAACTTGGAAAGTAGGTTTATATTAAACTTTGGCACTCTTGCACCTAAGGGTTTAAATTTGGAGATGAATCTCACCTTATAATATGTTTTGATGGGTAAATGTTGATGTTTCTTTAAATCTTTTACACTTGTCAATTGATTATTTAATTGAAGTTAATATAAAAAGATGCTGCTGATTGTCATGAATTATTCCTGTGAAGGCTTTCTTTAGCCGAGGTACCAGAAGACAATAAATCTACAGTTTCCTGGCTCCTGAATGTGGTTGTTCTTTTTTGCTGTTTTCGTGTTTTTTTTCTCCTTTTTTCCACACTATTTACTTCCCTGGACCCCTGTCTAGCAGGGCGACTGACGTGATCCCCGGGGTGAATTTCCATTCTCCCATCCAAACATCAAGGTTCCTTTTGAAGAGGGCCAAAAAGGCGCTCTTGCTTGACATGTATGGGCAGTCTATTCCAGAGTCTGGGGAGTCTCTGGGCCAGGAACCTATTCCTCCAGCATGTTTTGTTTATTGTGACGACAAAGTTTAGATCCCTGGAACGTGTGGCTCTGAGGGACTGGGATTCTTTAAGTGTAGCATGTCCAACAGCTCTGGGTTTGACATGGCCTTGTATGTTAAGCAGAGATCGCCTCAGAGTAGACTATATGCGACAGAGTATAGCTGGAGTTTTTTAAGATGGTCAGCATAGGGCATCTGCTTTAGGCCTGTGATTATTTTAGTGAGGTATTTCTGCGGCCTTTCTAGTTGTTGTAGATGTCTTGAGAGGTACATACCAAATGAGGCGTTGTATTCTATAATGGGTCTAATGAGGAATGAGTACAGTGGGACAATGACCTCCTTTTTTCTGGATGAAAAGTCCTTAGTGATGAGGTGTGCCACATAGAAGGATTTCCTGACTGTTGTGGCGATGTGGTTATTGAAGGTGAGACCACTGTCTGCCTGTGTCCCTAAGTCTCTTATCACACTTTCAGTGTTTAGTGTACTGCCATCTGTGTGATAATTCACAGGTACATGTTTTTTCCCAAAGGGGATAACTATACATTTCTTGGCATTGAGCTTGAACCCATGGCTCTCGCACCAAGCATCTGTTTCTGTAAGGCCCTTTTGCAGACTATCCACATCATTTGGGGATTCAATAATGGCTCCCAGTTTGCAGTCATCTGCAAACTTTGTTAGCCAGAGTACCTTAGTGTTGGCCTGTACTTCAGAGAAGTAGATGCCAAACAAGAGAGGTCCCAGGACTGAACCCTGAGGTACTCCACTTGTCTGGAGCTGGATTTGGAGTCAGTTACTTTTACAGTGTGGGTTCTGTCAGTAAGCCAGTTTGCAACCCATTGAGTGACATAGGGATTAATGCCCAGCTTAGTAAGTTTATCTATGATTCCAGAGTAGGGGATGGTGTCAAAGGCCTTGGTGAGGTCCAGAGAGGCTGTGTGGACTGCCTTACCCTCGTTCATGGCTCTGGAGACTGATTTGAAGAAGTCAATCAGGTTCAGGAGACAAGATCGGCCCTTCACAAACCCAAACTGGGTGGGGTCCAGTGTTTTAAGGTTGCCAATGTCTTTGTTTACAAGTTCCATGATAATACATTCCATCCTTGCAGATCAAGCTCGTTAGACTGATGGGGCGGTAGTTCCCGGGATCCAAGGTTGATCCCCACCTTGTGGAGTGGGATAACTGCAGCTGTGCGCCACTCAGTGGACATGAAGCCTGAGGTGAGGGTATAATTAAACATGACACTTAGGTGAGGTGCCAGTTCATTTTGTAGTTCATGTAGTACACAGCCTGGGATGTCATCTGGTCCCATGGATGTTGTATTCTTAGATTTGGAGAGTGCATTTTTTACCTCTGTGGCCATTATTACCGGAGTTTGGCAATCTTCCGGTATTTAGATGGGCCATTTAGGGGTTGAGAGGGGGGGGTGAAGTTGGCACTGAATCGATCTGCCAGGATATTGGCAATATCCTTGGGATCAGTATATTTAATGCCATTCTGTTGTAGCTCAGAGCAAATCTGAGCATTGCCATTTAGATTTCTGACATAGTTATAGAATGCCTTGTGGTTGTCTTTGGAATATTTGGCAATTTTATTTTCGTAACTAGCTTTGGAGGATTTTATGAGGGATCTCAGCTTCTTACTGAGGCTGGTAAGGGAGTTTTTTGCATCCTGGGATTTTCCTCTTTTCTGAAACAGTTTCTTCCTTTTGTTGTAAAGTTTGTTTATGGCAGGGAACCACCACATTGGCTTCCTTTTTTTGGAGGAGAGCATCTTGGTTCTATTTGGGATGGCACGATTAATGCATGAGTGGATGTGCTCGTACAGTGCCTTAGTGTAGGACTCAGCAGTCGAACTTTCAGTTCCTGTCTGCATGGGTTTCTGACTGGAGTAGCATGAAGTTTGTCCATTTTTATGTGGTAATACGCAGCCTGAAGATATAGCGAGCATATCTGATCGTCTTTTTCCAGAAATGGAAGAATAGACTGAACCATGACCATCTGGAATTTTGTCTTTCTGATGAACTTGTTTAAGATGCTGAGGTCTAAAATTGGCCTCCAGTCCACTATCTTTTTGGCACTAAAAAGAATCTTGAGTAAAAACCTGGATCCTATTTGGTCTGGTGAGACTGTTTGGATGACTTTTTTTCTAGCAGCTTTAGAACTTCTTGTGCTGCTGCATCCCTCTGACTGGGTGAAATGTCGGGAATTCGCCATAGTGGCCTTGGATAAAGGTTGAAGGGGATATGGTAACCTCTGGTCATTATTGTCTGCACCCTGGAATCTGATGTTATTGAATACCAGGCCAAGTGGTGCAGACAAAATCATCCCTCGACTGCTTCCAGAGGCAATCGGGCTGCTCTTCAGGAGCGCTGACAGGGGCTGCCCGGAGAAGGAGTCCCTAGAGCCCTGGTTTCGTGGGCCCCCTCTGCCATGGGAGGGGTGTCTTCGTAACGAGTTCCCCCCTCTACCCAGGGAGAAAACTCACCACGTGTCAAGCAAAGGCTCTTGTGATTTTTTTGAACCTCATCTTCCCGCCTCACTGATTCCTGGTATAGGATCGTTGATGAGCAGAAAAGCATACACCCACGGCAGAAAGGGTCTTTCTGTCTTTCTCACACCTGGCTAAAGTGTCTTTAACTTTTGGGCAAAACAAGGATGACTCATGAACAGGAGCGTTGATGAAGGAAGACTTGAAGGCGTCTACAAAGAAGCACAAGTGCATCTAGGTGTGATGTCTCATGACACCTGTAGCCACTGCTCTGGCCACCCCTTCAGTTGTATGGGCAAGATCGAAATGGACTCTAGGGTGGCAAGCTGAGAGGCAACTTTGTCACGTACCTCAGACAGTGCTCTTGCTAAGGTTCCTGAAAGTTCTGTAATCAGGTCCCTCTGAAGATGGCTAAAATGTGCCAAGTAGTTCAATGACAGTATAGCGAAGATCGCTGAAACATAAACCCGCTTCCCTAATCTGTTTATCATCTGGGACACGCTGTTTGGAGGATGGAGAGCTGGACTCTCTTCTGTGAGTTCTTTTTTTGTGGCCGCCGTCGCCACCACCATAGAAAACTACTGCCCAGCTTTAGGACCAATATTGCTGATCCTCTGGAGGGGATAGAATTTTATTTGGTCTCTGGGGAATTGATTCAACTGTGTCAGGGGCCTTCCAAGCACGAAGCACGATGAGCTTGACCAGCTGGCAGGGTCACCCAGGAAGTAGAGGGTCGAGCACGGAAAGCCTGCAAGAATACAGATTCCTTAGTAGAAGGGTTGTTGGGCTTCCAGTCGAATTCCCAGTATGTCTCCAAAGGAGGCATCCTCAGGGGCTGACCCTGGGGACCCTTCTCCCTCATCATAATCTGCATCTTCGGTGAGGGATTCATCAGGGGAATCAACGTGCTTCCTGCTGCATGTTCTTTTGGGGGTGGCTCCTCAGGGGGAGCATCTGAAGAGGACTCCAAAGAGTGGGTGCCCTGCAGTAGGGTGTCTTTCTGCTCCCATGCCCATGTCCCAGTGTAGTAGGCTGTGTCAGCCATGTGCCAGAGCACATGTACATATCAGGATCTGGTGCCAAAGGGGCCAACTGCATGCTTGCAGAAGCAAGAGCCCTCTCCATAACCTGGAAAGCAGGCCACCCGAAGAGGGATGGGAGCCCAGAACTGAAAAGGACAACCTCGGAACCAGGGTCACACCTCGCTCCGTTGAGCCCACCTCCAGGGTTGGAGCCACAAGAGGACTCGGAGCTGTCAAAACAACCGGAACTGTAGATGGCACCGTAGAAAAAAATCTGCACCAAACTAGGGATCAAGGTGCTAACAGGCCAGTCACGGTCTCGATGGTGGATAGCTCTGACTAATCCATGGTTCACAGGGTAGGCTCCAGAACCAGGAAAAGCTCTACCAGTGGAACCTAAGTAGTTGGCACAGGAACAGGTGTCCGTACAGAGGGCTCCAAGGCCTGTGGGGAGGTTGAAGGAAGAACGTATGTTGGAGTCTGTGGAGAAAATCCCTCGGCTCCAGGTGAGAGAGAGGTCCTTGATGGGGTTGGGATGCTTCTGGCCACTAGGAGCTGATCCAGAAGCCTCACTACAAGTTCCGAAAGGCTTCTGGTCGAATGGGTGGACATCCCCAAAGGGGATTCTCGCTGTTCAAGAAAGGGTCTGAGCTGTTGCCCAAAATAGGGATCGATGGACGGGAAGTATCTTGCCCTGGCTACAATTTCACCTTTCAGCACAGAGGTCAAAGGACCTGAAAATTGTGATGGGGAGGGATTGACCAATTTAGAGGGACACACTATTTTTGGTGCCGAAAAGGTGTCTGGTACTGAGGAAGGGGTGGGCACCATGACAGAAGTTGTAGTTGTCAGTTCCGTAGAAGAGGTCGTCATAGGCACCATGGAAAGAGTTTTAGGCTCTGGTGCAGAGTGTTGGTGTTGACAGTTTGGGAAATTTTTTCTTAGGCTCAGTATGCATTTTAAGGCGGCTTCGGTTCCTGTGAAGTAGGAGAAGTTGGAACAGAGTAACTTCTTTTTTATGTCTTTCCTAGGAGGTGTTGAAACCTCCGCTTCAGACAACGCCTCCGAGAAAGGAGTTTTTAGCATATCTTTTAAGATTAATTTATTTTTAAGCTCTGCTAAGATATGAGAGCTGAAGCCCTTACAGAGCTCGCATGGAGGTGGAATCTACAAGTGGGGAACTCCCAGACAATAGACACAGGACAGATGCCCGTCAGAATTGGGTATCTTCCTGCCACATTTATCGCACTGTTTAAACCCAGTGGTGCCTTTTTTATCAGACATCTTATTCCAAATAACAGAGGGAAACACCAAATAACGCTACAGAAGTCAACACAAGACGAAGACCTGTCAAACACACAAACTAAAGAAAGTGTTTTTTTTTTAAACTAGAAAAACTTAAGGGAAAGAAGGGGGAAAGGAATACCAGCAATGGTATTAAGATTACTAAGAGGTAAGAGGGAGGAGCTTGTACCAACAATGGTACGATGAAATACCCAAAGGGTAATTTAAGGAAAAAAGAGTCACAGATATAAGTAAGGAGTATAAGAGTACTAACAATAAAGGATTTTAATATTTAAAGAGGAGAATATCAAACTCCAACAAAACTGAATAATTATTCGACTTAGCTTGAGAGCAGGCCTGACACGTCTTGATTCTCTGCGTGGCAAACGAGATTGGAGGAGATGAGGAGAGGGGCACTATGGGTAAACTTAGCTTGAGAGTTTTTTGGCTGGAGTGAGCTTGTTATATCGGCCGAGTCGGTTCAGAGTTTGGAACTGAGACGCATCAATCATGAATGAATGAATGAAGATTAACATCAGATTCCACCTTCTCCTGTGTAAAAATGCATTTTGAGGAGTATCTAGAAGGCAGCCAAGAAACAATTCCGTGAAACGGAGTCAAGGAGGATTTTGCAGTATTTTTTTGGAGACTGACTGGTCAGAAGAAACATAATAAGAAGTTATGTACCTACCATAACGTTCCATGTTAGTTTTCTTCACGCCTTCTTTCTTGCTGGTTGGGTTCGGAGCCGATTCTCAGCTCCGACTCGGCCATCTTCAAAAGCTCGAGAGCTGCTTACTGGCTAGAGGCCCCCCTGTATCCCATGATGCCTGGCGCTAGATACCCAGATCTCATTTGGCAAGTCTAACTGCAGACATAATAATACAGAAATCCTATCCTGGAACGCATAAATTCTACTGGAGAGACTACTACTCAGAAGGAATAGCCAGAGAAGATTCAGCCAGTGAGAAAAAAACATAAGGAACTCTTCTCGGTCTACTAGGATAGGGGGATGGAGGGTGGGACGCAAGAAAGAAGGTAAGAAGAAGACAACTACCATGGAACGTTATGGTAGGTACATAACTTCTTAATGTTAAGTTGTCTATCTCGCCTTCATTCTTGCTGGTTGGGACAGCGTCCCTAGCACCTCAATCCTGGGTGGCTCATCGGAACAGACTCTTCAGAACAGTGGAACCAAAATCACCTCTGCTCCTGGAGGCCACGTCCAGCTTATAATGTGAAATGAAGGTATGAGGATTGGCCCATGTAGCTGCCGCACAAATAGTTTCCATTGGCAATCTTGCCTGAAAAGCCACTGAAGTAGCTAGAGCTCTAGTAGAGTGACCTTTTGGTTTAGCAGGAAGCTCTCTATTCCTTAGCTGATATATAAATGTAATAATAGATGTCAACCACCTAGATAAGGTTACTTTCGACACTGGTAGACCTTGTTTACCCTCAGCATAGGACAAGAACAGCTGGTCTGATTTTCTGATTTGCTTAGTTCTATGCAAGTAAAAACATAACTGTCTATGAACATCCAACTGATGCAATTTCTACTCCGCCTTGTTGGAATCATTTGGAAAAAACACAGGGAGATCAATAGACTGATTCAGATTATTGTCAGAAGAAACCTTTGGAAGGAAGGATTTGTCCTGAGAGAAACTCTGTCATTGTGGAAAACTAGATAAGGAGGGCGAACACAAAGAGCCTGAAGTTCAGAAACTCTTCCAGCTGAAGTAATTGCAACTAGAAGGGTTTTCCAAGAAAGAAACTTCAAAGAACAAGAAGCTGCAGGTTCAAAGGGGGGCAGTATCAGGGAAGCTAAAATCAAATTTAGATCCCACGGAGACGGGGGATCTCTCACTGGGGGCCTGAGTAAAGTAGTCCCTTTGAGAAAATCTTTACAAAGCTTATTTGACATAATACTAGTATCGGATAGGCCTGTATGAAAGTTTGAAATTGCAGCGAACTTAACTCTAATCGTGGCAGAAGATCCAGCATGAAAATGCTCCGCTAAAAAATCCAAAATATGGTGCATAGGGGCTGAAAAGGGATCTATATTCCTGGCCTCTGCCCAGAAAGAGAAACGTTTCCACTTACTAGCACAAGTCTTTCTAGTGGTAGACTTATGCGATGATAAGATGATTTCATGCACAGAGTGGGAGATGTTCTGGAGAGATTGAAGGGATTGGTGCAGCCCGCCCAACTGATGGATCAGGAGGTCTGGAACTGGGTCCAGGGCTGCTCCAGAAGGTGATGATGCAGGAATGGGAACCAAATTTGTCAAGGCCAATAAGGGGGCAATGAGGATCATCTTGCATCCCAATGTGGTAGCTTTCTGTATTAGTTTGGGAATCAGGGGAAACAGAGGGAATGCAATGCATAAAGAAGTCCCTGAGGCCAATCGTGAACTAGAGCGTCTCTGGGAGAGTGTCCAAGAAGAGGGAGGAGAGAGAAGAAATTGTTGCACTTGCTGTTGAAGGGGGTGGCAAAAAGGTCGCAGCAAGGCTGACCCCATTTGCGGAAGATTTGGCCCACCACTGTCTGATTGAGAGACCACTCGTGAGGCATGAGAATTGCTCTGCTCAGCCTGTCCGCTATAACGTTGGACTTCCCAGGGATGTGCGCTATCAGAAACCATTGGGAAGAGATCGCCCACTGCCAGAGTCTGAGTGCTTCTCGACATAGGGGGTAGGACCTGGTTCCGTCCTGCTTGTTTATGTACCACACTACCGACATATTGTCTGTTTGAATTGCAATGGTCCCGGTGGGAAGAGAGTTCTGAAGAGCTTGCAACGCCAAAAGCACGGCCCTCATCTCCAAGACATTGATATGCAGATGGTACTCGTGAGGCTGCCAGGTGCCTTGGACTGTTCTGCCCTGAAAATGCCCCCCCTCCCCACCCGATCAGGGAGGCATCCATGGTCACCGTAGCCACTGGAGGAGGAAGAGCAAATGGTCTGCCCTGGGGTACTGATGGGGAAACCATCCACCAAGCAAGTTGGTTTTTGCATGTCTGTGTGATCATTATCTTGTGAGACATTGGAAGTTGCTGGAAAGACCATTGGATGAATAGCATCCACTGAAGAATCCTCATATGAAAACGAGCAAGGGGAACTAGTATGATAGCCGCTGCCATGAGACCCAAGGTTTTTAGGACGAATCTGGCCTGAATTTTTTTGCATCCTAATAAGACCTGCACATGTCGGCGAATGTCTAGCACTCTGTCTAATGGAAGTCTCGCTGACATGTCCTTTGTATTTAAGTTTTCGCCTATGAAGGTAATAGATTGACAAGGCGACAATGCAGACTTTTCAAAATTTATTGTGATACCTAGCTTGGAGCAAGTTTGGATGGTGTAGTCTCTGGCTCGCAGCAGGTGATGTCTGGTGGTAGCAGTAAGGAGCCAGTCATCTAGATATAGAAACACCTGGAATCCTTGCCATCTCAGGTGAGCGGTAACTACTGCCAAACATTTGGTGAACACCCTGGGGGCTGTGGTGAGCAAAGGGCAGAGCTCTGAACTGATAATGACTGGCTCCCAGCCGGAAGCGGAGGAATCTTCTGGAGCATCTGTCCATTTTGATATGGTAGTACGCATCCTGAAGATCTATGGAGCACATCCAACTGTCCTGACCCAGAAAGGGTAAAATGGACTGTAGTGTGACCATCCGGATCTTCGTTCTTTGAACAGACCTGTTTAGTCTGCTGAGATCCAGAATGGGTCTCCAGTCCCCTGTCTTTTTTGGTACCAAAAAGAACCTTGAGTAAATTCCGGATCCTTGCTGGTCTGCTGGGACTGGCTGGATGGCTCTTTTTCTTAGCAATTTTGATATTTCTTGAACTGCCTGATGCCTTAGATTGGGTGGAACATCTGGAAGGGATTTGTTGGGAATGTACGGGGTGCAAAAGAAGGGGATTTTTTTGCCTTCAGATATGATAGACAGTACCCATTCGTCTTGTGTTATACTTTGCCAGGCTTTTGGGTACAGCGATAATCTTCCCCCGACTGCCTCCGAAGGTGGACAGCCGGGCAAGCACATCAGGGATGCTGGAAGGGCTTGTCGGAGAAAGATTCTCTGTTGCCCTGATTTTGTGGACTCCCTCTGCCCTGAGGGCGGCGTCTATTGTTGTTCCCTCCTCTGCCCCTGGAGGGGAACTCTCCACGTGTGTCAGGCATGGCTCCCTGGGGTTTCCGGAACCACATCTTCCCACTCTTCTTACCTTTGGGATACGGTCTAGAAGGTGTGGAAAACGGACTCCCACTGCACAGAGAGTCTTGCCTTCCTGCTCACACCTGGTAAGGGTATCCTTCACCTGTGGTCCAAAAAGAGCAGAACCATCAAAGGGGGTGTTGGTGAAAGACGCCCTGAAGGGTTCTGCAACCAAGCATGCCTCAAGGCCACGCCTGTGCCTGTGGCCCTACTCGCACCATTGGCTGCATAAGAGATGAGCCGCATGGAGGAGTTTACTATCGAATTAAGAGTCGCCAGCTGGGAGGCAACCTTAGCCTGGGCCCCCGCAGCTGATGGATCTTGAAGGGCATCTCCTAGCTCTTTAAGGAGATCCCTTTGAAGGCGGGTAAAGTGGCACAAGTAGTTCAGCGACCTCATGGAGAAGGTCGCTGAGGAAAACATCCGCTTCCCATATCTGTCCATCATCTTAGATTCCTTATTAGGGGGATGGACAGATGAAGTTTCAGCCAACCCATTTTTTGTGGCCGCTGCTACCACCATGGCATCAACGGGAACACCCTTTGTCAGAAATTGCTTGTCCTGTGGTGCAGTAATAAATTTTGTGGGTCTTCGGAGGGTTGGTTCCACTGTGTCTGGGGCTGACCATGCCTTCCGAACCACCACAGACATCAGTGGATTGAAAGGCGGAGACACCCAGGAGGTGGAGGGTCAGGAACCAAACGCGTCCAGGAATACAGACTCATCCTCGAAGGGTTAAGGGTAGTCCAGTTCCCCCTCTGCCTAAGTATCTCAAGGATGTCTGAAAAAGAGACGTCCTCAGAGGCGGTTCTTGGGGACCCTTCCGAATCCTCTAAGTCGGTATCTGAAGTGACAGTCAACATGCTTCCTCTTGCATTTCCTCTGAATGATCAGGGGAGGCCTTGGAAGAGGAAGATACACCCAATGAGGTGCCCTGGGGTGCTTGTTCCCCACGCTTGGGGTCTGGAAGGGGGGCAGAGGCAGACGCAGGCACCATGGGGGGAGGAGCCAATGAGGCTGATCGTGGGGCTGACTCAGAGGCCAGCACACTCCTCATGACCTCGAAGGTGCCCCTTCCCGACAGCAGAGAAGGCTCCAGCTCCGAAGAGACAGGAATCCTTCCCGGCACCGAGAGCAACAGCTCCGAAGCCGATGTAGGAGCCGAACTCACCTGCGCCGAAGCTCCGAGAGGGAGAACAGGGTCGGACAAGGGTCCGATGCCACTCGCCCCCTTGGAGCCGACGAGGGAGTCCCGGCGCCCAGATCCCTCCAAGGAAGGCACCATGGAGGCGATCGGAGCAGACGACGGAACCAAAAGGGTAGGTATCGGTGCAGACGGTTCCACGATCAGAGCCCCAGCAAGCTCTGGCTCCAAACTCAAGGGATGAGTCGAAGGATGAACTACTGCAGAGACAGGCGGAGCCAAACCCCGATGAGGGGGGCTGGATAACATTTTAGCCAGGGCCTGCGATTTTAGAAGCCTACTCACCACTCTCTCCAAATCATGGTCAGATAGTCTAGAAGACCGAGAAGAGTGGGATCGGTGACTTCGCTCCGACTGTAACAGAGGCGACCCTGGAGCAGAGTGCATCGACTCTAGGGATGGAGATCTAGAGCGTTTTCGGCTCCCTGACGGTTCCGACACCAGAGTCGGGGCCGACTGGGAGATAGGTACTTCGGTTCCAGCTGGAACCGAAGTTGAAGCAGACGCCACACCCAACGACGGCTCCGAACTGGGAGCCGATGGCTTCGTTGGCTTAGAGGGTTTCACTGGTTGGGCCTTAGCCGGTGACCCTTCAGGTTTGAGCAAACCCCTAAGGATTAGCTTATTCCTACGCTCCTGCAGGACTCTTGGACTAAAGGCGTGGCACACCGAACAGGAGTCCTGCAGGTGTAGGGCGCCCAAACAAAACAGTAGACACAAGAAGTGTGACCATCTGTCAGTGACATCTTCTGACAGCATGAGTCACACTTCTTGAATCCAGATACTTTCGTATCTTTAGACATTCCTGTAAAAGGAAAAACCAATGACAGAGAAAAAGTAACAGAAGGGAAGTAGGTAACTAGTAAAACACACGCACTCAACACAAGTTACCACACCCTAACAGCACACACACTCTATTATCCAAGAAAAGGTAAATAAACCTACTGATCTACAACAATTTCTAATAAAAAACTACTACATAAAAAATTAAGAACAAGGATTAGCCTCTAACTAAAAACGGCTACTTTGAAGAAACAAATGGGGGAGGGGAAATCTCTAACAAGAAAATGAGTTTCCAAGGAAAGGAAACTAAATTACAAATAGATAAACTACAACTACTATAACTATTTTAAACACCAACTACAATATAAATTTTTATATATGCTAACAATAAAATCGAAAAATATGACCTAAGCCAGCAAAAGCAACCTCGCAGCAGAAGCAGCAAATGAGATCTGGGTATCTAGCGCCAGGCATCATGGGATATAGGGGGGCCTCGAGTCAGTAAGCAGCTCTCGAGCTTTTGAAGATAGCTGAGTCAGAGCAGAGGATCGGCTCCAAACCCAACCAGCAAGAATGAAGGCGAGATAGACAAAGTACAGTTTTGTACCTACCATAAATGTAGATGTTCGAGTGCTAATACAGCTGCAGTCATAACAGATGGGTTTTCCTGCCGTCAGGCGGGTCCTCGGTTGGCCGAATTCCAAAGTCTAGGTCTGGCGTCTGTTGTCGTCGCTTCTTCCCTGACGTCAGTGCGACGGGTATAAAAGAACCAGCCGACGCCATTTTCTTCAGTTTTTCTTGCCCCAGATGTCAGGTGCCCCCAGAAGGAAGGCAATACATAACGTTATGTAATAATGCAATGCAGTATAATCAAAAAACAGTAGTTGCAAGCAAATACACCATAAAAGAATACCCCAATCAGGTTGTATGAGGAGGTGTTAGCCATTAGGCCTGTTCCAGAGGGGAAGGAGGGAGGGAAACCTGGACTGCAGTTGTATTAGCACTCGAACATCTACATTTATGGTAGGTACAAAACTGTACTATGTTCATCGTGCATACAGCTGCAGTCATAACAGAAGGGTAGAATACCAAAGCTAAAAAAGGGGTGGTAGGTACTAGTTGGAACTAGGAGGAGCCAGGATGCCCTGCAAAACTGCAGTGGCAAAACCTGCTCTAGATTTGGAGTATAAAGGCAGGTGATAGTGCTTGGAGAAAGTATGCACAGAACTCCAAGTGGCAGCTTCCAAAATATCTTTGGTAGGAACCCCCCTGAGGAAAGCTGCAGAAGTAGCTGTGGCCCTTGTGGAGTGAGACCTGATGCCTGCAGGTACAGTTTTACCATGAAGAGAGCAACAAAAGCATATGCAGTGGGCTATCCATTTTGAGATTGTCTGTTTGGAAATAGGCTTCCCTTGAGCCCCTGTAGCACAGGACACAAAGAGTTGCTCTGATTTTCTGAAAGGCTTTGTTCTGTCCAAATAATAACGTAGTTGTCTGTGAATGTCCAAGGAATGTAGTAGTCTCTCCCCTTTGTTTTGAGGATTGGGGTAAAAGGTAGGCAAGTGGATTGCCTGATTCAAGGCTACCCTTGGTACTACCTTTGGCATAAAGGAAGGATTGGTTCGTAAGGAAACTCTGTCCTGATGGAAAATGATGAAAGGCTGCACAGCCATGAGGGCTTGTAGTTCCGAAACCCTGCGAGCTGAGGTGATAGCCAGCAGGAAGGGTGTTTTCCAGGACAAATACTGCAGTTCTGTTGAGGCAGCTGGCTCAAAAGGAGGCAAAGTCAGTTTCTCTAGAATGAAATTGAGATCCCAAGCAGGTACTGGTTGTTTCCTTGGGGGTTTTATATTCTTAGCCCCTCTGAGGAACTGCCTTAAGAGGGGGTGAGAGAATAAAGGCGGATCAGTGTTGTATTCTGCAGAAATGGCTGAGGCATGGATTTTGATGGAAGAGAATGAAAGTCCACTGCTTAGCATCTCAGCTGGGTATTGTAATATTTGAGGTAAATTCAGTATTCCAGGGTTCTGGCCCTTTTTCTCATTCCAAGCACAAAACCGTTTCCATTTGTCGGAGTAGGCTTTTCTAGTAGAAGGTCTTCTGGCCTCCAAAATGACATCCTGTACCTCCTTGGAGAGAAGGGTCTGTTGTGATTTTAAGGAATCTTCCATGCGGCTAGATTGAGGGTTTTCAGCTGACTGTGAAGAGTTTTGAAGTTGTGCTGAGTCAGTAGAAGAGGCATTAGAGGCAGGATCCATGGTGGGGAATGCGTTAGGCTCCTCGGGAGTGGGTACCAGTGTTGTCTTGGCCAGTCTGGAGCGATGAGAATCATCTTTGATCTGTCTGCTCTGGTTTTTAACAGAACTTTGGGCAGCAGAGGAAGAGGTGGAAAGGCATAAACTGTCATTGTTGTCCAACTGAAAGAGAGTGCGTCCACTTTCCAGGCCTGTGGATGAAAGGTCCTTGAGCAGAATTTTGCCAATTGGTGATTTCTGTGGGAGGCAAAGAGATCTATGTCTGGCCTTCCCCATGCTTGAATTATCTTTGAAAAAACTTGAGGATGCAACTTCCATTCGTGTGGATCTGTCATATTTCTGCTTAGGTTGTCTGCCAGCCTGTTTTCCTTGCCTTGCAGGAACTGTGCTTGAAGCTCGATTTGCAATTCTAGAGCCATGTTCCAAAGAGATATGGCTAGCCTGCATAGGGGGTATGAGTGGGTTCCTCCCTGTTTATGTACCACATTACTGTGGTGTTGTCTGTCCTTATCAATAGCTGGCCTGGATGCAGCAGGTCTTTGAAAGCTATAATAGCATTTATAACTGCTAGCATTTCCTTTTGATTGGTGTGTAGGTGCTTTTCCTTTTGGGACCATCTGCCCTGAATGCACCGATCTGTCATGTGCGCCCCCCAGGTGTAATCCGAGGCGTCTGTTGTGATGGTTTGACTTGCTTGAGGCTTGCAGAATGGGAGACCTGTGTTTGTTTGGCATGCTTGAGCCCACCACAGAAATTCCTTTTGAAGACATGGAATTAGTGGTATTATTGTTTCCAAGCTGTGGCTGTGCTGAGACCATAGGTTTTTCAGGTACCATTGAAGTTTCCACATATGCAGCTTTGCACATGGGATTAGTAGGATGCAAGATGCCATGAATCCCAGAGCCTGCAGGATTTTCCTTGCAGTCAGCCTGGTGAAAGTTGCCAGTTTTCTGAAGTATTGAGTTAGTTGCCCTTGTTTCTCTGGTGTGAGGTAGGCCATCTGGGTGTTTGTATCCAAGTTGGCACCCAGGAAAATTATTGTTTGAGAGGGTATTAGCCTTGATTTCTTTTGTTGACTGTGTATCCCAGGGAATTCAACAACCTTATTACAAAAGCCAGATGTTTCAGAAGTATGTGCTTGCTGTCCGCTTGGATCAGGCAGTCGTCCAAATATGGGTAAATTTGTATCCCTTGCAGTCTGCAGTAGGCAATTACTGATGCCAGGCATTTCGTGAACACTCTGGGCGCAGTAGATAAGCCAAAGGGCAATGCAGAGAATTGATAATGTGTTGAACCTGCAAGAAATCTGAGGTATCTTCTGCAATCTTGTCTGATTGGGACATGCAGGTATGCCTCCTTGAGGTCCAATGTTACCAGCCAAGACTCCTTGCCCAGCATGGGAAGAAGCTGCTGTAATGTGAGCATCTTGAATTTTGGCACGAGTAAAAATGTGTTTAGGATGGATAGGTCCAAAATAGGTCTCCAGTCTTTGCCCTTCCTTGGTACCAGGAATAGTCTGGAATAAAAACCTTGACCCTGTTCTTGTGCAGGTACCTCTTGAATAGCTTTCATGTCCATGAGATCTGAAATTTGTTCTTGTGCCTCTGCCCTTTGATTGTGTGGCAGGTTTGGCATGCCTCTCATTTTTGGAAGGGTGTGAAAGTGGAATCTGTAGCCTCTGTCTATAATGTCCAGGATCCATTTGTCTTTTGTGACAATATGCCAATTTTTTGAAAATAATGCCAGTTTTCCACCTAAAGGTGCTGCCATTTGAGCCTTGCTTGGCATGCAAAGGGGAAAGTCATTGGTTCTGCTTTCTGAATGGCTGTGAACTATCCTCACTACCTCTTTGGGTAGGTGCTTGCCATTGTCTGCCTCTAAACGATCCTTGAGATTGCCCTCTACCCCTCGGGTGCCTGTATCTACCTCTTTGGGGTCTGTCCGTGGCTGGAAAGGACCAATTTTTTGAGACAAGAAAAGTTTCCCCAACGGGGTACTTAGCTTTCAAGAAGACTTCGGTTGCAGATATTCGTAATCTCAGGAGCTGGCCGACCGGCACTTGCGAACTGCTTCTGCTTCGGGCACCGTGCGGCAAGAAAGACTGAAGAAAATGGCATTGGCTGGTTCTTTTATACCCCTGTCGCACTGACGTCAGGGAAGAAGCGACGACAACCGACGCCGGACCTAGACTTTGGAATTCGGCCGACCGAGGACCCGCCTGACGGCAGGAAAACCCATCTGTTATGACTGCAGCTGTATGCACGATGAACATCTTAACATCCCATGTTAATAGCTCTTGAAAGCCTTTGCCCCTTTGACTTACATACACTTGTTCTATGACTCCTTGGGACTGTACAAACTGGTTCAGAGGATGGGGTGGAATTCCCCTGAAAGGAGGTTTTTGTATCTAGTGTCATCTGTATTCCTCCTGCACCATTTTTAACACCCCAAAGTCTGAGACAATCTTCTGCCAAAGACGAATGTTGGGGACCAGTCTGTGGCACAAATTTGGAGAGATATTAGCTGGAGGACAGGGAAGAGGGAAATAATACTGTTGGTCTGTCTCCTTTTCTGAAATCACTAATTTCTTCTTGTTTTTTTCTCTCTGGCTATCTCTTTTTATCATTGTCATTGCCAGAATATGTATAGTTTTACTTATTTGGCTTTTTTATGAAAGAGACAGAGAAGGCCTATAAGACTTGTGTTGGGGAACATGGAAAATCTTAGAAACTCCCTAAATCAATTTTTCTCTGTGGTTCCTTTAGCAGTTTTCTACAACAAATTCCAGCCCCCTCTTGCCTACTGTCTTTATCCCTAATTGCACTCATCCTTATCAGCAGAATCTCCTTTCTCCATTCCACTGTTGGCTTAGTTCTTTCAATACTTTCTGCTCCTTTATGGATATAATATTCAGTATGATTATTGTTACTCTCCTTAAATGCCTGCATCCGAAATCCCAGTCTCTCCTTGTTTCTTGAGCTTCCCCCCTGTTTCAATATCAACTTTTTCCACTTTGAATTATATGGGGCCTCGGTTTATTTTGCCATCTGAGGGTTGGTACACTCGGGAGTGCAGCACCCCTTTATGCGGCACTGTAGTGTTCCACCTGCTGTGGGAGTAGAACCCAGAGCCTTCTGCACCAAAGGTGAGTGTGCTACTTGTTGCACCACTGACACTCTTAAATTAGATTAAATTAAAATGTATTAAAATCCAAACATTTAAGAAAAAATCTACAACGATCATTTCATCCAAAAGAAGAACCTCCTCCAGTCTGCACATATATGTTTGCCAGACAGAATGATTTTTATCAGCTTTGAAGACTTCTGGCACTTCTACCTACTGATCTGGTGGGATCAGATTTTCTACAAAACAGTCAATCCCTGAGATAGAGCTGGTTGCTGTTCCAATCCAGAACTTACTTCTGTGATTAGTACTGAGGGAGTTTTCTTTATCAAAAGGAACTGAAGAGTCTGCAAGTATGTACTTCTCATTCTCTGAGGGAAACAAGGATAATTTTGCACTACCTTATCTGAATTTTGTGATGAGGTGTAGAACCAGAGAGACTGAGGGAAAGCATACAAGCATCTCTTTTGTCAAAGGAAAGAGAATGTGTCCACTGAGAACTCCTTCTTGTCCTGCTACATAAAGAACAGATGAAAAACCCAAAGTGGTCAAAAGGATGATCTCCAGAGTGCCCATGTCTGGAAGATGTGAACTAGGTACAGCTCCTGAATCCACAACTTCAGGACAGGAATGGAAGGGGAAGCTTATCAACAGTCTGCCAGCACATTCACTTCACCTACTGTGGTAAAAAGATGAGAGACCAATGCTGCTGTGTCCTACGGTCACACAGGCATTACCCCTCCTGTTATTAGAAATGACCAAGCATTTCTTTAAGTAACACAAGACAGACTTGTTTTCAGACCAAATTGTGATAGGCCCCAGGAGTATTGTTACTCCCAAAAGGACTGTTCTTAGTTCCAAAGAGTTAATAGGGGGACCTCCTTCCTGTCCAGCAAGGTAATACCTAAATCCATGGAGCAGAAGAGGTGAACTCCCCACAAGTCAATGTAACTTAGAGGTTCAGATGAAGAAATGGGAGGCCTGTTTGAAGGCAGGTAGGGACAGCCTACCACACCAGGGTCTAACAACAATGATCTAACACAGGCAGATCAGCTATGAGACCTTCAGAATGCACAGCAGCACCTGTATCTTCAGGTATGCAAACCACACCATGAAGACATGATTGACAATAAACCCAAAATATCTAAGGGAGTTCATATTTAAACCGTGCAGTGCATCCTCACCTAAGATGCTAAATGCATGGCAGCACAAACAAAAATGGGGAGTACCAAACGCCACATCTATAAAATCAACTGTTTGAGACGGAATCTACAATGATTTCTATAAATTTATTGTTACCCTCAAGGACTGCCACCATGGTGATATACACTCCGGGAATAATACCCATCAGGGAGTTCTTCAATAAGATTATCAGAATCCAGATATTCAGGCAGGCCTACACACAGAGATCTAAAGCATTCAAATCTCCTACATGAGAGAAAAGTTAGTTTGGAGGAAGACAGTGGCATGAAACTTACTACTGAGGCTCCAAATTTGAACAGTTTTTTTTTCTTTTTGTGAGGGGGAAGTCAGTGAATTCTTTTACAGGACATATGGTGCCTTTCAAGAGGAGACCCAGAACACAAACTTTTTAAATACTGCTGTTAAAGCAATCACTAATCACTGAAGGTGCTTGGCAGTAGGGAGGTGTACTTGTCTGACAGCAACAAGTTTGAACACATCAGTGAAGCCACAATGTTTTCCACTCTGCTGTGTATGTGGGTTATGTCTTAAAAAAGATGGCATGATTACTTTAAAGCGCTGATCTTCGATATTGCTTGTGAATGTTTGGGACTTCACTGCATGTTGGAGAAAAAAACTGCTTAAATGTGGTACTGTGGTCATAATTTCTTTCTCTTTTCACAATCAAATATCAGTGGTATACTCAGAAACTGGGTGTCTTTCTGGGTGGAGCAGGATGTGTGGCAAAGAAACTGACCTGTCAATGGCAAAGTGTGTGTGTGTGTGTGTGTGTGTGTGTGTGTGTATTCACTATATAATCTCGAAATAATGAAATGTTGAATTTTAGTATTTCGAGACTGAATAGTCAAAAACCCACATACACGAAAACCCACAATCACGAATGCTACAATCGTGACCATTCACACAGACACAAACCAGGACATAATCACACACACATACGCCTACCTAACTAAACAACCATAACACAAACACACTTAACGTACCTATAAGCAGGGGGGCAAGCCCCCCTGCACCCCCCACACCCCTCAACTTATATATTCTAACTCTGAGGTCCCACTAAACACACAAATACACACAAAACACCACCGCACACACTCACAGACACTAAAATCCCTACCCATTATCCTCAAACACACAACACTTACCTGAAACCCCAGATAAATCCACAAACTGCACCACACGTCACGAACGCGACACCACAATAGTGGCAGATTCAGCATAACTGCACTTTTCACTATTCGGTCTTGACGTACTGAATTTCGACATTTCAGTACATCGAGATTGGCTAGTGTGTGTGTGTGTATATATACATGCGAGCATGCCTGCATGTGTTTTTAGTGAAGCTAGTTGTAACATATTGAGGCAATTATTCTTTTCACTTTCTCAGACATTAGAGGTGTGGATCAACAAAATGGCTATTTGTGGGGATAGGGTAAGGGTGTAGGCAGTCTATGGGTGAAAGTGACTCACTCCCTGATGTAGTCTGATCACAATTAAGTGTACATCTGTGCAATGATCTATGGCAGCCAAGTCCAATAGGTGGACGGCAGGCCACAGTTCAGCCAACCAAAGCATTTTATCAAGTCTTTGTCATGTCCAACAACAAACTGCTTTGGCTATCCAGATGCATGATGGACATGGCCTCCAAACCTTCTCAAGTATGATAAATGTCATCTGAACCAAAAAAGTTGGATATCCTTATTCTAGAGGAAGGACTGCACTATATCTGTGGCAATGAGCTGAAAAACATTACTGTGGCCATATTTTTTTTTTAACTTGATCAGACTTCTGAGGATGCTGTAGAAAGTAGTTATTTTTGTTAGGGATGCAGGCAGCTTGTGAATGAAAGTGACTAACCCCGGATTTAATCTGATCACACTTAAAGTCACTGAACTGGAGTGTCTGCGTGCATGTGTGTATTTAAGACACAAGTGAAACACATTACTTTGACATGTTCTTACCTGACCATGATCAGACACCTGAGGTGAACACATAGTTAATAAATAGGATATAACTGATGGATACTGAGGCAGTCTGTGGATGAGACTGACCAAGTTGAAATATTCATTAGAAGTCCAGTGAAAAATGGTAAATGACATACACAGGGGATAACATGCACATGGCTGATATGCATGTGGTCAAAAACTGTCTAACACTAGCTCTTGAAGGACTGCCTGGCAAATGTGGCACAAGTACTTCAACAGTCTGAACAGGGATAACTGCTGGCATAAGTCCACATTCTCTAATGGTGCACTCTTATTCCTGCATAGATGCATCCTACTGACTTCAAACAACTTGTCAGAAGTTTCTGGCATGAATGACTCTGATGTAGGAAGGCCTAGTAAATGTTTTCCAACTTGGGTTTCTGGGTCAAGGAGTGACCCATGCAGGATGAAGGCATTGCCCATCCCTGGTTCGTCAGCCAATGAATTCCACAACCTGTCTGATCCCAAACTGTCTTCTTGAATGCAACCTCTACACTATGGTCTGATGATTCAGGAAGGCGATCTGGAATCCTACAGACTATGGACATGCTCTGGTTGACCAAACAGGGGTGAGAGCAATGTCTACCCCACAAGGAGAACATTAGGGTGTACACCTCATCTGCAGCCCTCCTCATCCACCAACACAGAAGATAGGTGCAATCATGATCTCTCACTAATCAAAGGTGAGGTTATGACAACTACAGACTAAACAGCCATTTCAGAAACAGACTTGGGTCCAGGAGTGTGTGAACAAAACCTGAAATTAACATGGTTACTTTTCCATGATGTAAATCAAGATGAATACTCAAACTGTGCAAGTGGCTGAAAATAAATGAGAGTCTCAGGCTACACCATTATACACTGTGGCACATGACATCAAAATGCTGAACTGAAACAGAAGAGAAGCGAAAAGAGGATAACCTCAGCTATTTAACTACTAAACCAGGATCCTTCATGCAGACTTCTACATAGTAATAAACTCCTGCAGTATTATCATGTAGTATTAAGGCATTAGAGATGAGACTGTGAAAAAACGAGATACTGCCAGCCAGTTATCTGGAGTTTTCTAAATAATTACATGTCATTTGTGAATATTAACATGATTTGTATAGATCCAAGAGAACAGTCATGTCCAAACGGGCTATGCAAACTTTTATTCCATAAAAAACGGTAAAATGATGTTAAAACTGTGAGCGCTTTCGGGATAACCCTTCATCAAACAATTAAATAGCATTCATGAAGTCTATTTAAATAAATTTAAGAACACAACCACCAATCATCTCACTGCCCTCTGTTTCCTAAGGGCTGGTCTTAAAGGTATACATGTATTCAAGCCTGGTGGATGATTTGCTGCTAGCTCTATAATCCAGTGTAATTCATTACACTCAATGACATTCACTATGCCCCCCCCCCTTTTACTTATATGAGTAACCTGTATAACCATGAATTTAAAGGTGTGTGTTGGATTCGTAGACGTATGCACATACAGAGCATTACGTTCATCTTTCTGTCCAATACTGTTCAAGTGATGATGTATTCTAATTTTCAGTTTGCAGTTGGTTTTCCCTACATAGTAACTGGGGCATGATTGACACATCGCTAGATAGATCACATTTTCCGTGTGGCAGTCTGCATATAGTTTAAAAATATATTCCTTTTTATTTATGGGGTGCCTTCTGCATTATCTTGTGTTTTATGTCTTCCAGCAGCTGCAAACATCTGAGGGCTATATATTTTTCACAGGTAGATGGCAAAGGCTGGCAGTTTCTAGCAATGGGGGTTTAGCTTGGGAACTAAAGTCAGATGACTGGAAGTGATGTCATCCTGCAAGCTACTCCAACAGTAATATTTGAGATATTAATTTGAGGACTCTCTGAGAGAGGCAGATTATTCTGTATTTTGTCTTTGACCTGACAAGAACATGCGCTCACCACATCTGCCTGCTTGTTGTTCTGTAAGTAGGTTAACTAGGTTACAGTAAATTCTCTTAGATGCAGACATGAATATAGTGAATGTAAAACTTAGACGTTTTCCTTATTTATTTGAGACTGTCCTGCAATGTTGTTTTAAATATTTCCTGTGATAACTCTGATGTAACTGTGATTATTTAGAGAGTATTTTTTGTTCTTTTATTATTTATTATTAAATACATTTAAACTTACCACTGTGGCTGATATTTGTGAGACATACTTAAGCTCCGAGAGTGCTTGCATATTTATTTGGTCACACTGTGAACCACTCCCAATACCCTTGATCTTGGTCAAACTACCATTTGGATTAATAACAACATTAGACAGTAAGATTGGACACCCTTTGTTAAGGGCCTTAAAGTAGCTGATAAAGATTTGGCTGGTGGCAGTAATAACTACTTTATAATCTGGGCAAAAGGGGGCATAGCTAGGAAACCTGGGCCAGCCTTTCTCAGGAGAGAGAGAGAGAGTGTGTGAGAGAGTGTGTGTGTGTGTGTGTGTGTGTGTGTGTGTGTGTGTGTGTGTGTGTGTGTGTATGTGTGTATGTGTGTGTGTGTAGAAATCAAATCTCAAAGAGTGGGTGTGTCAGCTACTTGGGCAGGGACACACAGCACTGGTTGGACAGAGAGGGTGCTGGAGGTCTTGGCTTAGCCACTCACCTGAGATCTCAACTCTATAGCTGTGCCAGTGGGGGGGGGGTCTTATTGGAAAACTGGAAAAAGAGGGAGAAACTTGTCCCAGACTGACTGTGGTCTTTGAGTGCTCTTAAGGGAAATTGCACTTGATGCAGAGAGCTACTGTTTATGTAACTTGTCATCCTCCCAGTGTGCATGTCCCTCGCTGTTGCCAATGGTAAGGATTGAGGCTCCTTGATTACTGGGCGAGTGCTGGGGTGTCACATATTAATTGGTGGCAGTGGTGGGATAGTCACATCACTTATACTGGTTGGCAGTGTTAGGATATCCACATATTATGATTCAATGGTGTGAATATTGAATTCCTGTAGCCTGTAAACAGTGGTCACTAAGGAAGGTGTTGGTACTCTCAGTCAGTCACAGAGTGAACATTCAGAGTTTCATATCACAATTGTTTTATGTTATTTATTTATTTATTGTTAGCTTACTCAGTGAGAGCAGGCAGGGATGTTAGCAGAGGAGTATGGCAAGCTGACAAGGAGCCAGTTGGCTCAGATGTGCCAAGCCAAAGGACTGGGGCATGTCAATCTGACTAAAGTAGAAATGGTTGCAGCCTTAGACACAGCTGCATCACAGACTAGCAACCAGGAGGACAATCAGACTGGCCTTGGGGATGTACAACTCTCAGAAAATGGACAGGTCAACTTTTCTACAGAGGACATAAAAATCTGTCTGGAGTTAAACAGACTTGAACCAGAGGCTAAACGTTTGGAAATATAATCAGGAGAGAGACAGATGCCTGGGGGTTGAAGAGAATGAGAAAATGAGACATCTGGAAGCTGAAGAGAATGAGAGGCAGAGGCAACATGAAAAGGAGATGCTGACTCTTCGCCAGGGTCATGGAGGAAGGGAGTAACCAAATCCCAGAAGCAACAAAGGTCAGTAAATTTCCTCCACAATTTACAAAGGGTGATAATTTTGACAGTTTTATTCATATGTTTGGGAGGGTACGTAAACAGTATAATGTTGACCAAGGGCTCTGGATACAGTTCCTGACTCCTTTACTCCATGGTAAAGCTGTAACTGCTATTTCTAAACTGTCTGATACAGTCTGCTTAAATTATAACACTGTTAAAATTGTCTGTCAGAGTGTTTTAAGTTAACACCTGAAGCTTATAGGAAAACATTTAGAGAGCACAGACCCAAGGCAGATGAAACCTGTGTGAATATATTGCTGAACTAAGCACTTATTTTCATAGGTGGGCAAGTGGGCATCAGGTCACCACTTTTGAAGGGCTGACAGGCCTTTTGGTGAGGAAACAAGCCCTTGACACTTTGCCTGAGGACATGAGTATCTGGTCAGCTGATAGGCAATGCAATACCACAGATGAGTTGGGGAAAAAGGGAGACCTATACCTAGCAAGCAGGGCATCACTGCACAGGAAAGGGATACCCAGTACTGCTCATGGGTATAAGGGAACCCATGGTGGGCAGCCTAAACTGCCCCAACAGAGTCCACCAGTAGCAGGGGAAGCCACTAGTTCAGGTATATGGCCAGAACTAAGGGTTAAATGTTTTAAATACAACCAGTGGGCCATGTAGCACATAGATGTCCACTGAGGCAAGATGGGGAATAAAAAGTGGGACAGCCAGTAAGTGGGAACGACAGAATGCTGGCAGTAAGTTGTCTGGAAACATCAAGGGTACCAAGCTACCACATGAGGTTATACCCTATCTTAGTAGATGGGAAAAAGGCCACTGCTAAGAGAGAGACAGCTTCTGACCTAACCATTGTGAAGCGTGCAATGGTTAAAGAGGAGCATTACTTGCTTGGACAGTCTCTACTCCAGTCACAGTTTTAGGACGGACCCCATTCCAAATACCTTTGGCTAGGGTTCACCTTGATTGGCAGAGTGGAAATTGAAGCAAGCAAGTAGGTGTGGTTGAGGACATCCCTGCAGAAGTCCTGATAGGGAATGATTTTTATAGTACGGTACCTTGTGTGCATGCAGTTACATGCAGTCAGGCTTGGAGACAAGCATGTAGGTCTGTTAGCCTGAAGGGGACCCAGACCACAAGCTTGAAGCCAGGACTGGTGTTGGTGGTTACTTCAGGGAGGGAGCTACCCTGTAGCAGTGAGACTGAAGGAGATCCACAGTTGCTTGTGGGTACTGATGTTCCCTTGGACAGAGTGATTGCAAGGGCAGAGGTGAGTAGTAGTACCCAGGCTGACAGTGGGGCACACCTGTCAGACAATACCAGACTTCCTGTGGAAGGGGAGTTGGGAAGGGTTACAAAGGGAGAGTTCAGACAGGCTCAGCTCGCAGACCAGACATTACATTACAAGGTCTGAGGGTGGTAGCTAGTGAGGCGTCTGATTCTCAAGGGAAGGGGGAAATCTGTATACCGGGACAAACGGTTACTGTGTAGAGAGTGTACCCCTGAAGGAGGGCTAGAGGGTGAGAGACTACAGCAGTTGGTAGTGCCCAGAGCCTACCATCTGGCACTTCTAACCACTACCCATGATATTCCCTTTTCAGGTCATATGGGCATAAAGCATACCAAGAGATATATTATGCAAAATTTTATTGGCCTGGGATTTCAAGAGATGTAACAGGATACTGTGGGACCTATAAGCACTGCCAAAAGGTAGGCAAGGCAGGAGACAAGGTGAAATCTCCTTTGATGCCTTTGCCTGTGATTGAGGAGCCATTTCAGAGGGTATCTATAGATATGGTGGGGCCTCTGAGTATCCCAAGTTCCACAGGGATGTAGTATATATCCTAGTGGTAAGTAGACTATGCTACCAGATACCCTGAGGCAGTGTTACTGTCCTTCACTGAGGCAAAAAAAGACTGCAATTGCTTTGTTAGCGATTTTCAGCAGGGTAGGTTTCCCAAAAGAAATGCTGACAGAGGTGCCAATTTCATGTCAAACCTGATGGCTTGTCTGTGGAAGCAACGTCGGGTGAATACACATAAAGACCACTCCCTACCTTCCCCAGACTAATGTTCTAGTGGAAAGGTTAAACTCTATACTAAAGAATATGCTATGGGCATTTGCAGACCAGTTCAAGAGGAAGTGGGATAAATATTTGCCCCATCTGATGTTTGCTAACAGAGAGGTGCCCCAGGAATCCACAGTTATTTTACCTTTCAAGTTGCTGTATGGGCATAGAGTGAGGGGACCTCTAGTGTGTGAATCCTACAAGGAGTCTGTTGTGGCATATGTCCTAAACCTCAGGACAAGACTCAGGTAGCTCATGGGCTTGGCCCAGGAGAACCTGACAGAAGCTCAACAGCAGAAAATGGTCTGGTATGACAGGAATGCTCGAGCTAGAGAGTATGCTGTGAGACATCAGGTAATGGTTCTCATTCCTGTCAGACACAACAAGCTGCAGTCAGCTTGGGAGGTACCCTTCAATGTGGTAAGGAAGGTTAGTGATGTTAACTACATGGCAGAACTGCTAGACAGGAGGCAGGGGCACAAACTGTGCCATGTAAACATTATGAAACCTTACCATGACAGGGAGGCCCTGGTGCTAAGTATTTGCTGTAGGAGTCAGGAGGAGTCTGAGTGGGATCCATGGCTGCAGGGAGCCAAACAGCAAAATCCCAAATCACTATGGTGGAGCGTATGGTTGCAACCATATGACGGTGCAGCACCGCAGTGGGGTTAGCAATGCAAACACATATAGGCTCTCAAGACAGGGAATGGGGTAAGGTATTCCCAGATATGCTCAACCCTCTCAAGCAGCGTTTCTCAAGGGTCACTCCAAAAACTAGTTGGAGTGTGACAAAAGGATATACTGCTAGCCCAGCTATCTTTAGTTTTGTAAATAATTATATGTCATTTGTGATTATTATCATGATTTATAGAGAAGTGTAACAAAAGGTAGATACTGCCAGCACAGCTGTCTGGAATTTTGCTAATGGTTATGTGTCATTTGTGAATATCAACATGATTCATATGCCTATGTTACAAATATATTAGAACTGTATGTTTTCTGTATATCAAACTGCTGGTATAGGTGTGTGTGTTGAAAGGCTTTGTAAAGTACTGAGCCTAAAGATGTATCCACAATGTACCCTACTGGAAAAGAACAGAAATGTATATACACTACTGTAACTGTAAATGTACATAATTTTAACACTGGAAACTGGAACATAGAAGGTTAACTTGAAAAACTTTAGAAAAAAATAGTTGAAATTACATTATTTTATAACTGCACCATAAAAGCTGGCTTCAATGCAGCAAGAAGACAGGATGTCTAAAAACTAGGGAGCCTTCTGCATTGTCTTGTAAGTGTTTTATTGTTTTATGTCTTCCAGCAGCTGCAAATATATGAGGGCTATGTATTTTTCACAATTAGATGCTAAAGGCTGGCAGTTTCTAGCAATGGAGGTTTAGCTTGGGAACCAAAGTCAGATGACAGGAAGTGATGTCATCCTGCAAGTTAACCCAGCAGTAATGTCTGAGATATTATTTGAGGAGTCTCTGAGAGCGATAGAGTGTTCTGTATTTTGTGTTTGACCTGGCAAGAACATTCCCTCACCACATCTGCCTGCTGCTTGTTCTGTAAGTAAGTTAACTAGGGTACAGTAAATTCTCTTAAATTCAGACAGGAATATAGTGAAGTATAGCTTAGATGTTTTCCTTATTTATGAGAGTACTTTCTTGTTCTTTTATTATTTATTATTAAATATATTTAAATCTATCATTGTGGCTGATATTTGAGAGACACATTTAAGCCGAGAGTACTTGCATATTTATTTGGTTACACTGTGAACCACTCCTAGCAGCCTTGCTCTTGGTCAAACTACCATTGGATTAATAGTAACATTACACAGTAAGATTGGACACCCTTTATTAAGGGCCTTAAAGAAGCTGATAAAGAGTTAGCTGGTGGCAGTAATAACTACCTTACAGTCTGGGCAAAAGGGGGCATAGCTAGTAAACCTGTGCCAGCCTTTCCCAGCATGAGTGTGTGTGTGTGTCAGCTACTTGGGCAGGGACAAGCAGCACTGGTTGGACATAGAGGGTGCTGGAGGTCTTGGCTTGGACACTCGGCTGTGATCTCAACTCTATAGCTGTGCCAGTGGGGAGTCTTATGGGAATCTGGAGAAAGAGGGAGAAACCAGTTCCAAATTGACTGTGGTCTCTGTGTGCTCTTAAGGGAAATTGCACTTGATGCAGAGAGCTGCATCTGGAAATACTGTGTGTGTAATTTGTTAGCCTCCCAGTGTGTACATTCCCCACTGTTGCCAGTGGTGAGCATTGATGCTCCTTGATTACTGGGCATCCCAGAGACCAACAGGAATTATTTGCAAAGGGCAGTAAGGAAAGATATCAAATGCATATTTAAATAAGATGTCAATACCACACAATCTAAATTAAGAGAAAGGCAATGGGGAGTTGTGAAAGATGCAGTTACAGGACAAAGTTTTAGAAACACTTTAAAAAATGAAGCTGTATGGCCTGAGATGAAAATAATTTCAGTGAAACAGAAGATTATCAGAATTATCTTAGTAAACAATTAGGTTAAGAATGCTTTTAAGGCAACTGAAAACCTGTAGGTATGAAGTATATTTTCATAAACGGACATGATGTGAGAACCTGAGATGGCTAATCAAACAATAAGGTATCTGAATGTGGCACACATTCTTGGTTAGAGAATTCCATGGTTTTAAAACAATGTGACCCTTTATTAACGGGTAAGGAATGGTCTATGTTAGTTACACAAGGAATGCCACTGTATGTTGTTAGCTTAAAGAATGAAGTTCACAGATGAACTGTTTCTTTCTGTGCAAACTACAGACACACAGAATTTAAATAGCTTACTATGACCTCCTGTACAAGAAGTTGTCACCAAGTTCTAACAGGCTGAGGAAGAAGTTGCTTTTGTTTCTAATGCATTTCTGAGATCTGAGTATTCTACCTCTGCTAGTAGCCCACAGTGCTAAAACAGCTGGCCAGGACAAAACAAGAAGTTTGCAGAATTGATTCAAAATGAAGTGGAAGAATGCAGAAATACAGGACCATATAACAAGAGAAAAGACATCATATTCTGAACACGTGAAAACATACAAAGGCTGTATATCAGAATGTCATTTATGGTCAATCAAAAAGAGAAGAGAAAAGAAGAACCCAGATAAACTCATTATGAGAAATATAAACGGCAAGGCCAGTGCTTATCAGAAAATGATGTTTAACAAAAAAGTTTGAAGATCATTATGTTATCCACTACAAAACTACATTCAGAAAAAAAAATTCATGGGAGTTAGGCGAGTCCATAACAAAACAAAAAAAGGTAAGAGGATACTTCTTTCTGGTCTAATATACTTAATATGAAATCTGCAAAATGAAGAGAGTTTATAGAAAATCTAGGTAGACAGTCAAGCAAAACAGAGTCTGAATAAATTTTATGATATGAAAAGAGAAAGATGCAGGCCTTGTATCTAGCCAAGCATAAATGGGTTTCCCCTTTACAATACTGCAATAATCTTTAGTACTGTCTGCAGGATTGATGCAAATGGCATGTAATAAAACAGGTTTAGGCTGTATGTTAGTGGTCTGGTGATAGCACATATATAAAAGCAATGAAGGAACAATGCTTCTGCAATGCCATCACAAATATCACCACTGTATACAAGTAAAGTGATATTTATGTTCTCTAAATTAGTAATAACTATCTTACAAACTAACTTCCAAAACACATTTCATGTGTTAAAATCTTACCTCTCTCTCCAAATTTCATTGGCTTCTTCAGCAACTAGAATATCATATTCTTCAGCGGCATACCTCTCCCAGTCAGAAATGTCCTGCCCTTCACAGTCTCCATCCTGCAAAAAAGAAAACAGATTTAAGAGCCAATACGTTACTTTGTTTTAATTTTTCTCCATTATAAATTGTGTCTGGAAGAGGCACGTGCTGAACTTAACATTCTGAAATATACATTTAGTGAGAAATAAAGAAAGCAAGAAACTTTCCCAAGGTCAGAAAGAAAGCAAGCATCTTCTACTACCAAGAATGTTTTCTACCTCCACAGTCTGGTAATATAACCACTACTATAAAAACTACAGTTGTGTACACTTACCATAAATGTAGATGTTAGAGTGTATTCACTGTTGCAGTCATCATATTTGGGTTATCTGCCTGCAGGTAGCCCTCAGCTGGCCTGAATACCAGAGTCTTCAGATTTCTGCATCAGATGCTGTCGCTTCTTCCATGACGTCAGATCGTCAGAAGTATAAAACATGCAGCCGACACCATTACATCAGTTTTTCTTGCCCCAGATGTCAGGTGCCCCCACAATGGGAAGCAATTATATGGTATGCAACATTCTCCAGCAAAAAGCAAATACACATGATATAATATATGCCAAACAAGAAGGAAAGATAAAAGTCAAGAGAAGTCAGGGGGCTGGAGGGAGGGTAACCAGGACTGCAACAGCGAATACACTCAAACATCTACATTTATGGTAAGTGTACACAACTGTACTATGTTCTTCATGTTTCACTGTTGCAGTCATCACATTTGGGTTGATTCCCTAATGCTAAGGAAGGGTGGAGGTAGTTAAAGAGCATTAGGGCTAGCAATCAAGCCCTGTAAGACTGCTATGGAAAATCCAGCTCTGGATTTAGAAAAGATAGGCAGGTGGTAATGCTTGGTGAAAGTATGTACAGAGCTCCAGGTTGCAGCTTCCAGGATGTCCCTAGTAGGAACTCCTCTGAGAAATGCCATAGAGGTAGATGCAGCCCTGGTGGAATGTGATCTTATCCCCTGTGGGGTAGGTTTTCCATGGTGCTTGTAGCAGAAATTAATGCAATGGGCTCTCCAATCTGGAAATGGTTTGCTTTGAAATGGCTTTCCCCTCTGCCCCTGCAGCAAAGCTAACTAGCAGCTAGTCAGATTTTCTGAGAGGCTTGGTCCTGTCCAAATAGAATCTAAGCTCTGTGCACGTCCAGAGAATGCAGTATCCTTTTCCCTTTACTTTGAGGATTAGGGAAAAAAGTAGGCAAATGAATGGACTGGTTTAGATTCACACAAGACACAACCTAGGGCATAAAGGATGGGTTAGTCCTGAGGAAAACCCTGTCCGCATGGAAGATAATGAAGGGTTCCACTGCCGTGAGAGTCTGCAGTTCAGACACTCTTCTTGCTGAAGTGATGGCTAGAAGTAAGGCTGTTTTCCAAGACAGGAATTTCAACTCTGCTGTAGCAGCTGGTTCAAAGGGGGGAAGAGTGAGTTTTTCCAATACAATGTTAAGGTCCCAGGCTGGAGTGGAACTCTCCTGGGGGGTCTTAAATTTTTGGCCCCTCTAAGGAAATGTTTTAGCAGGGGATGAGAGAAGAGGGGTGGCTCAGTATTATAATGTGCTGAAATGGCAGAGGCATGAATCTTATTTGAAGAGAAAGATAGGCCCTTGTGGAGCATTTCTGTTAAGTAATCTAGAATATGAGGCAAGCTGGGCACCGTTGTGCCCATCCCCCGAGTCTGGCTCCAGGAACAGTATCATTTCCACTTTTCTGAATAGGATTTTCTAGTACTAGGCCTCCTTGCTTCAAGAATGACATCCAGCACCTGCTGAGGGTTGTTAGAGGTGAGCTCAAGGAATTAGCCAGGCTGCAAGGTTCAGGGTTTGAAGCTGAGGCTGCAGAATCTGGCCCACCTGCTGGTCAACAGGGAAGAGGTCTGAGGCAGGTGCCATGGTTGTAGCACTGTTGGACTGCGCAAAAGGGGGTACCAGTGCTGGCGTAGCCAGTCTGGTGCAATCAGTATTGTCCTTGGCTTGTCCTGTTTGATCTTTAGTAGAACCTTTGAGAGGAGAAGCAGAGGGGAAAAGGCATAAATTGATAGGCTTTCCCAGGTAAACGACAGGGCATCCACTTTCTAAGCTTGACTATGGGGAGTTCTGGTGCAGAATTTGTTCAATTGGAAGTTCTGAGGGGAGGCAAACAGGTCTACCTCTGGGGTCCCCCATTCGTTCCTCAAGAGCTTGAATATTTTGGGTTCCAGTTTCCATTTGTGTGGGTCCATGAGATTTTTTTTTCCAGTTATTTTTATTTTTACTTTTACATTAATAAATGTCACAAATAAAAACCGTCTTACAACATGACCATATATATGTTATACATTGATGTCAAATACCACACGATATAGGTTGTACAACATATCTATTTACACTATGTACATAGATGCTTTCACTGTTAATTCCACAGTTATATAGACAGTATATACATTCGTAATATCCAAGTTATTATTTAATATCTGAACTTGTATGTGTTCTTTGGTTCCATTATAGTGTATTTCTAAGTTGCTGTGTGATGAATTATGCTAATATGATATTAAAGGTTTGTTCCCAAATTTCTCTGGATTTCATATTTTTGTTTCTTTTATCTATTATTATTTTATGATCTAAAAGGTGTTGTATAGCTACTTGTTTAAAACCCTCCCAAGAGATATTTATCGTATCTAGCCATTTAAAAGCTATATACAGTTTAATTAGTAGGAAAATTGTTAAAAGTGTATTTGCTTGTTTTCTTGGTATGTTCATAGGTTGGTATGTTCATAGGTAGGTACTGGGCTATCTGCCCAAAGGCATATATTAGCCCAGCCACATAGTGCGGTATTCACCGCCCCTTTGGTTAGGTCCCTAGGCCCTTGATCTAGCACCTAGTACCCTTGGCCCCTATCTAGTAGAGCTGTTGGTATGATCCCTGGTGTGAACATTCTGTTACCCATCCACTCAAGGTTCCTCTTGAAGAGTGATAGTGAGGGGCTCTGTCTTAAGTAGATTGGGACCTTGTTCCATAGCAAGGGAAGTCTTTGCGAAGGGAATCTATCCCTCCAGCATGTTCTATTCATTGCTGTGCGGATCCCTAGAGCGTGTAGCTAGAGTAGATTTTGTTTTGCTAAGATGGAGCATGTTCAACAGTTCTGGGTTGGACATGGCTCTGTATGTTAGACAGAGATAATCTCTGAGAAGGTGGTATGCAACAGAGAAAAGTCTTAGTTTTTTCAATCGTGCTGCATAGGGCAACTGTTTGAGGCCAGTAATCCTCTTAGTGAGGTACCTCTGTGGTCTCTCCAGCTGCTGGAGATGCCTAGCCAGGTACATTCCAATTGGTGCATTGGACTCAGTAATGGGTCTGATGAGGGAAGAGTAGAGGGGCACCACTACATCCTTAGATCTTGATGCAAACCCTTTCTTGATCAGATGGGTCACATAGAAGGATTTTCTAACCACCTTGGCAACATGGTTATCAAAGGAAAGCTATCTACTTGGGTCCCTAGATTCCTTATTACTTCTTCAGATTTCAGGGGGTTACCTCCTATGTGGTAGTTCGCAGGTACTCTGTTTTTTTTCCAAAGGGGATTACTACGCATTTTTTAGCAATTAGCTTGAGACCATGTCTTTGACACCATGCATCAGTCTCATTAAGGCCCTTCTGGAGGATATCCATGTCGGCCAGAGACTCTATTATAGCACCCAGTTTGCAGTCATCCGCAAACTTGGTCAGCCACAGCCCTTCAGTGCTTGTCTGTACTTCTGAGAAGTATATGCCAAACAGGAGGGGCCCCAGGACAGAGCCCTGAGGCACACCGCTCTTTACTGGTATGGATTTGGACATAGATCCTGCTACTCTTACTTTGAGGGATCTGTCTGACAGCCAGTTTGCGATCCATCTTGTGACGCAAGGGTTTATGCCCAGGTTGGTGAGTTTATCAATAATACCCGAATGGGGAATGGTGTCAAATGCTTTAGCAAGGTCAAGGTAAGCCGTGTGTACCTCCTTTCCCTTATCTATAGCCTGAGTAACGGTCTCAAAGAAGTCCACCAGGTTCAGGAGGCATGATCTGCCTTTGACGAAGCCAAACTGTGTGGGGTCAAGTGTTGGAGGTTCCCAATCTCTCCATTTAGGAGTTCCAAAACGATTCACTCCATTGCTGAGTTCCATAATGATTCGCTCCATTGCCTTACAGATCAGACTGGTCAGGCTTACTGGTCGGTAGTTCCCAGGGTCGGTTGTGGGCCCACCCTTGTGCAGCGGAACCACCGTTGCTGTGTGCCATTCTATGGGCACATATCCTGTCGAGAGGCTGAGACTGAACAGGGTATTCAGATGCGGGGTTAATTCATTTTGGAGCTCGCGTATGACACAGCCCGGGACACCATCTGGTCCCATGGAGGCAGTATTTTAAACTTAGATAGAGCCTTATTAACCAACGTATCAGTAATAATTGGAGTTACACAATCCCCTGGAATAGTAATAAGCCCTGTAGGTGGTGAGGGGGGGGGGGATTTGCACTGAGCCTATCAGCCAAGATGTTGGCAATGTCAGTGGGGTCAGTGTATTCTGCTCCATTTTGTACTACCTCAGAACAGACCTGAGCGTCGCCATTTAGGTTTTTGACGTAACCATAGAAGGCCTTATGGTTATCTTGGGCATCCTTGGCAGCCTTCTTTTCGAAATTGGCTTTAGGTGACTTGATGAGGGCCCTCAATTTCTTACTAATGCTGATCAGGGATGATTTTTCTACTTGAGATTTGGCCTATTTTTGTACAAGTCTCCTCCTTTTATTGTATAGTTTGCTTATGGCCGGGGTCCACCAGACTGGTTTCTTCTTGCTTGAGGAAGGAGTCTTGGTTTTATTTGGGATAGCATGGTCCATGCAGGATAGCATGGTCCATGCAATCCTGAAGATGTATATAAAGTGCTTTGGTGTAGGATTCTGCATCCTGGATATCATTATCCTTCTGCAAGGGAATAGTGAAGCTTTCCACTTCTGACGCAAGTAGTTTGAAGTTTGCTTTAGAAAGGTTTTTTACGATGGTTTCTTTGACTGGGGGAGGTGGAGTGGTGAGGACGTCCAGGGTTATCAGTTTGTGGTCTGATCTGACCAGAGAGGGAGTGATAACGGGTGTGGTACAATGGGCGCTCATATTTGTGACGACTAAATCCAATATGTTGTCCCCTCTAGTGGGAGAGCATACCAGTTGTTCAAGGGCATTTGAATTTATAAATTCTATGAACCGCTGGGCACAGGAGTTAGAACTTTGGTCGTTCGCCCAGTCTATACCAGGGTAGTTGAAATCACCTAAAATTATGGTGTTTGGTAGGACCTTTATATTTTCCAATGCCTCAAGGAATGCTGAGTGAGCATCTTGGGACATGGTGGGCGATCTATAACAGGCTACGACTTGAAATGAGATTTTGCCTGCTGATAGTTGCGCATGGATGATCTCTGGGGCATCATGCTGCGTCACTAACCTGGAGATGTGGGTTTCCTTGATAAATATGGATACACCTCCACCCTTTGTACTGCGATCTGGTAACTGAGGCCGGAAGGCATGATATGAATTGTAACCTGGTAGTGCTGGGGTGCTCTCTGGAGCCTTGAACCAGGTTTCCGTCACTGCACAAACCGATTTTCTCCATACTGAGGAGTGCCTCAAGTGTGCATTTTGAGGTTGAGATTTCTGGCATTGAGCAGCATTACCCGTAGTTTTTGGTTACCTGTGCTGGTTACAGTGGTTGGTTTGTCCTTTGAGCCTTGCCTAAAAAAGGCACTATGGGGACGGCAAGAGCCTTGGCCAGTATTCGAAAGCCTAGGGGTGACAGGTGCAAACCATCTCTGGAAAAACAGCGAGGCTTATCTATCATGTCATCCCAGGCAGACAGACACTGGATCCCCTTAGAATGACACCAGATGCTTAGCCAATTGTTGAAATTGATCATTTTGTCTTTGTATTGTGGTATCATTCTAGGTGAAGGTAGTATGCTACTCAAGGTCAGGGTCATACCAGCTTGGGCTACATGATCAGAGAGCTCAATGTCTCTCTTCATGTAGTCTAGGGAGGTACGTCTTAGATCATTCACACCAACATGTACAATGACAGCGTCATACTTATACTTGTTCTGGAGTGACCTAAGCCCCTGTATTATGTGGCGGATCCTAGCACCCGACAGGGAGCTGACAGTAACCTTCTCCTTGTTCAGCCTGGTGAGTGGAACATCTGTGTGCCTTACTATAGAGTCTCCTATTACTAGAGTGTTTGGTATGGTGTTTTGCCTTAGGGGCCGTCGTGAGGCACACTGCTGAGGTGAATTGTGTGTTTTCTGGCTTGTGTTTGGAGGTGCAGGTTGCTTGCTTGTCTGCTTTGGAGGGCACTGTTTCTTTTTCAGATTGGTACCTAGTGCCACCGAATATGTTTTTGTGTATTTATGTGTATGTTTTGCCAGTGCTTGTTTTGTAGCTCCATGTGTGACTGGTGGTGTGATGCTAGTGTGTCTCCTCTCCTCTTAACTGTCTGTTACAGTCATGGGTTGAGAGCGCTTAGCCTCCAGTCTGGCTGTGTATTTGCATCTCTCACAAGTGTTTGTGTCTAGAGGTAAGAGGAGAGGGTTGTCTGTATACATGAGGCAGTTGTGACATTGCCTCAGGATGCCCAATTCCACCACATGAACTGGAGAGTACACCTGAAGCTAACCTCTGGACATGCTTGGAAGAGTGAGTTTCACTTGTCTTGCGGACAGTCGAGGGTCTTATGCGGTATTATAATACTGCTGTGTAGGAGATTTGGAAAATAATAGTGCTGTCTAGGAGATTTGGACAAATGCTGATTTGGGTTATGCAAGTGCTGCAATAAGAGCAGTTGATCTGAAGCACTTGAGTTGAGGCTTGCCTAGTTCTAAGGGGAAAATTTGCAGCGCAGACTTTGTGGAGCCAGGAATAGTATACCCCAGCTAACAGACGCTGCTCTGTGCGTAAGACCACACAAAAAGAGAGTTGCAGGGTTTTAAGAGAGAGAGATCAAGGAGTTTGGAATTGACCCAAAATGGCCAATAAAACTACAGTTTCTAGGCAGTAACCACTCCTACAGAGACAGGCAGGCTGCTCAGTGTTAACCACTGCCACTGGTGAACACAGAGACTTCCCTTTAGCCCAAGTAAGCACTGGCCTCCAAGAAACTTACAGTTGGGTGGGAGAATGTGTAATACAGTGAATTCCCAAGTTAATGTTGATGTTTGATAACCTGTTTTTTGTAACTGTACCTTGAGAGAGTTCCAGAGTTTATAGACACATTTACAGCTCCAAAATACATGGATTAAGTCCCCAAAATACATGGATTAAGTCAGCTATCTGGCCCTTACAGTGTGGGCAGAAAGGTGATTTTGATGCGTTAAAGTTGTGTAGGATTGCAGGTGTAAAATAAGCATTACTACTGATCATGAGCCGAGTGTATGCTAACTTTTTGAGGGGTATAATCATCAGTGTTAGACTGATTGCCTGGCTTATTTGCTGATCATCTATGGCTGGTTTAATTTTTCTCCAGTAGTTAGAGAAGAGGAGGTCTTTCTGCTATTTGATTTCATTTATCATTTTATATGAATTAGTAATAGTTTTCTTTGTTGTGATAATAGTTTTCCAAAACCTGCTACAAGTTTCTATGTCACTATTGGTCATAGTAACATTTTGGAGGTAAATGGAACACAGTTCTTTGATTTGTCTTAGGATTATTGTGTGTGATTTAGGGAGGTTTAAGTTGGTCCTCATTTCTTGTATTGAACAGTTAAGGTAGGGATAAATATCTTGGATTGTTTTATCTTTCAGTCCGGGAAAAGGGACTAAGTCCAGCATCTTATTGGTTATTTTTAAATTTGGGTTTTTATGAAGGGGTTGCAATATTGTCATGGCTTGTCTAAGGTTCAGGAATTGAAAGAGTTTTTGCGCTAAGTTGATAGAATGTTTTAAGGGCTCTATAATGTTATAAGTTTGTATTTCTTTCTGCTTCAGGAATGGAAGTGCTTTGGGATTGAAACCTAGAGCTTTAATATATCTATAATAGATTGTCACCCAAAGAGGAGACCAATTTTCTATTGACGAGTTATGTTCAGCTATTCTTAATATTCTGTTAGTGTTAATGATAGAGTAGTACATTTTAAAATCTGATAGATTTAGTCCTCCTTTGCTTTTGGGGAGTGGTCATTTTGGATAGGAGATTCTGTTTTTTTTTGGGTTCCCATATAAATTTTGCTAGGAAGGTATGAATTTATATGAAGAATTTATTATGTATTGTTGTCTGCGATGTCATGAATATATACATTAGTCTAGGTAAAATGTTCATTTTGATTACTGATACTTTGGCCAAGAATGGTAGTTTTAGGTTGTTCCATCTTTTACAGTCTTGCATTATATTTTGCCATTTAAGGTTTACATTGTGTTGGTAGAAGTCTTTGTTATTCTGGAAAAAGGTGATTCTCAGGTATTTAGTTTCTTCTTTTGTATTTCTTGCGTTTAACAATGGTATTAGTGAGATGAGTTTGGGTGTTTATAGGGGGAAAATATTAGTTTTATTGAGGTTTAGTTTGTAGTTAGACAGTCGAGGAATGTTCAATTGCAGCTATTATTTTGTTTATATCTGAATTTGTAGTGCAGTATATGTTCAGATCATCCACAAATGCAGTGAGGTATATTTTGAAGTTGTGTATTGATGGAGGATTGTGGTATGTGTTTTGTTTAATGTATAGAAAGAGTGGTTATAGGTTAAACAGGAAGGGTGATAATGGGCATCCTTGTCTTGATCCATTTTTTATTAGGATCCTATTTGACCAAGTTTTATTTATATATAGAGATGTGTACGGGTTGCTATAGAGAGTTTGGATGATCTGAATTAAGTTATTGGGTATATTAAAGTAGGGTAGTGTTTGGAGTAAGAACTCTAGATTAACCCTATCAAATGCCTTGTGGGCATCCACTACCATTGTGTAGATGTTGATATTGTATCGGTTAGCGTAGGATATTAGTGCATCTAATGTTAATGTATTGTCACTAGTCTGTCTATGTGGTGTACAACCGGATTGTTCTGGGGAGATGATTTTCTCTATCAGGTTTTTCATTCTGTTTGCAAGTATAGAGGTAAATATTTTAGTATCTATATTTAAGAGGGAGATAGGTCTGTAGCTGTCGGGGTTTTTCTGGGTCTGTGTGTTCTTTTAATATAAAAATGGTTTTAGAGGCATTAAAGTGGATATCATTTATTTTATAGTTTATTAGGTAATTCAGTGTATAGTATAGTAGTTTGGCTATCAAGGGGGAAATGCTTTGTAAAATTCTGATGCGAGTCCATCCGGACCCAGAGCCTTATACGCTTTTAAGTGTTTGATTGTTGTAATAATTTCACTGATGGATATCGGTTCAGTTAGTTTTTTTTTTGTTGGTCTAAATTGTTTAGGGAATTTCAGTTTTTGAAGGAAGAGAGTTCTATCTTCCTTTGAGGTTTGTAGTATCTGTGCTCCATATATTTGAGAGTATATTTGTTCAAATGTTTTAATAATGTCTTCATTTTTTGTGCAGTTTTTGTCTCTGTAGATTATTTCTGATATATTGGAGGCATTTTTGTGTTGGGAGATCATTCTGACCAGAGCTCTATATGGTATTTGAGCTTCTTCTGCTTAAGTGGCTAACATTCTGACTTCAGAAAAAGATAGGCTCCTGGTTTCTAACATATAGATCCCTTTGCAGTTTTAAAAGTTCTGCTTCTGTTTGGTTTTTAGGGTTATTTATTAGTTCTTTTTCAAGATGCTCTATTTTCCCTTTCAGTATATGCTCCTCTTTCAGTTGTATTTTTAATAGTATGCTGCTTTTTTGATAAACAATCCTCTAATTTGTGCTTTGGTTGCAGCCCATTCTATGTCAGTTGGTACTTGGGAGTTAGTGATATTTGTAAGAGCTATTTTTAGTATTGCTTCTGTTTCTTTTATTACATCCATTTTGGAAAGTAAATTAGGGTTTAATGACCAATTATGACCCCTATTCTCTAAATATATCTTTTTGTCCCAGTTAATGTTCAGTGTGATTTTGGAGCGATCTGAAAAGAACCTGGTATGTATAGTTATTGTTGGGTCCATGCTAATGAATATGTCAGAGATTAAGAAGTCTATCCTTGACCACATTTTGTGGCATTGCGAATAGAATGTGAATTTTCCTGTTTTATCTGCACTGTTCCCATATTTGAAAGGGTCATATAGTTTGAAATCTTGTTTGAGTTCATTAAGGGCTAATGTGGCTTGTTTATTATGTGATTTGGTCAGATTAGATTTATCCTTTTCTGTGTTTTGATATGTGTTCCAATCACCTCCAATCACTGGGTAGTGATCTTTAAATTAGTTTAAGATTGGGTATAATGACATAAAAAAGTGTTGTTGGTTATTACAGGGTGCGTAAACATTAAGTACCATTATAGGTTTTGATATTGTAGAACTACTAAATGCTACGCAACACCATCTTCCCTCCTAGTTAGCTTTGGTTTTAAGTATTTTTTCCTTAAATTGTTTTTTAATTATTATGGCAGCCCCAGCACTGTTTATTTTCCCCTCTGAAGCTATGATTTGACTTATCCATTTCTTTCTGCTAATTTCTGCCCATTGCTCTGCAGTCAAGTGTGTTTCTTGTATTAGTATGAGGTTGGCTGTGGTTTTTAATGTAAGGTGTAAGAATAGTTTTCTTTTCTTCTTGTTTTGGAGCCCTTTAACATTCCATGATTCTATTTCCCACATTTATTTATTAGGTGTATTCCTTAGATATGCTATGTATATTAGTTTTGTTATCTTTGTATGTGTTACTGTGATATGGTTTAGGAAAGCATCTATTTATCCCCGTCCCTACTCTGTGCCTAGCCACTATATCCCTGGACCAGGAATAATCAAGGGGGGAGGATGAAGGTTCGTTATATGGTTTACCTTTACGTCTAATCTTGGAACGGGTTTTCTTTTTAGATATAGATTTAACCCATAGTATCCCCCCTGTGTTACTATAAACAATGTGGACAAAGCTGAACAAACTAGTTCCCTCAACAAACACTGCTACTTAATATCCCCTAGCTTCTTCCAACAAATTATTTATACAAAGTACAGTTTTGTACCTACCATAAATGTAGATGTTCGAGTGTTCACCCTGCTGCAGTCATCACACTTGGGTTATCCTGCCATCAGGCGGTCCCGCAGTCGGCCTGAATTCCAAAGTCTTGGTCCAGCGTCGGTTGCTGTCGCTTCTTCCCTGACGTCAGTGCGCCAGGGGTATACAAGAGGCATCAGACGCCATTTTCTTCAGTTTTTCTTGCCCCAGATGTCAGGTGCCCCCGATAGGTAGGCAAAATATATATACGCACACACATATATATATATATATATATATATAGATATATATATATATAAATATATATATATATATATATATACCTAGATAAAAATAAAACAATACCTTTAGGCACAAGCAAATACACCACAGAGGTTGTATAGGATAGAGTGGTATAGATAAGTTCAGCTAGTACAGAGGGGATGGAGGGAGGGTAACCTGGACTGCAGCAGGGTGAACACTCTAGCATCTACATTTATGGTAGGTACAAAACTGTACTATGTTCATCGTGTTACCCTGCTGCAGTCATCACACTTGGTTTGAATCCCAAAGCTAAGGATGGGAGGTGGAGTTAAACAGGGTTAGAAGAAGCTAGTAGGCCCTGCAAAACTGCAGTGGCAAAACCAGCTCTAGTCTTAGAATATAGAGGTAAGTGATAGTGTTTGGTGAAGGTGTGCACTGAACTCCAAGTTGCAGCTTCCAGAATATCCTTGGTTGGTACTCCCCTGAGAAAGGCTGCTGATGTAGCTGTAGCCCTGGTGGAGTGGGACCTAATGTTAGCAGGTACCGGTTTTCCCATGATACGTGTAGCAGAAACGTATGCAATGTCCTATCCATTTAGAAATGGTCTGTTTTGAGATAGCTTTTCCTTGTGATCCTGTAGCATAGGCTACAAAGAGCTGGTCAGTTTTTCTGAAAGCCTTAGTTTTATCCAAGTAGTAACGTAATTGCCTGTGAATGTTCAAAGAGTGCAGGAGTCTTTCTCCTTTGTTCTGGGGTTTTGGGAAAAAGGTGGGCAAATGAATTGTTTGGTTAAGGGCCACACTGGATACCACCTTTGGCATAAAGGAAGGGTTATAGTTCATAGAGAAAAGTACAGTTTTGTACCTACCATAAATGTAGATGTCCGAGAGGAATGCATCTGCAGTCTTTACAAATGGGTTGTCCTGTCGTCAGGCAGCCCTTCGGTCGGCCGGATTCCAAAGTCTGGGTCTGGCTTCGGCTGGTGTCGCACTTCACCCGATGTCATTGCGGCAGTTATTTGGGTATAAAGGCATCAGCTGATGCCATTTTCCTCCGTGTTTCTTGCCCCAGATGCCAGGTGCCCTCTTGGATGGCTAAATTTGGATAAATGTCAAAGTTTCCAAATAGTAGAGAGCAAACACACAAAATAAGCATGTATGTACATATATACAAACAAATACACCATAATATATCCCCCCCAAGCTAGCTGAAGATTGGCAAATACCCTAGGAGTACCTCAGAGGGGAATGAGGGTGGGTAATCCTGACTGCAGATGCATTCCTCTCGGACATCTACATTTATGGTAGGTACAAAACTGTACTATGTCCTTCAAGGATGCATCTGCAGTCTTTACAAATGGGTAGAATACCATAGCTAAACTAGGGGAGGAGGAAATGAGAAGATATTATGGTGTAGTTAGGATCCCTTGCAAAACAGCAGTGGCAAAACCAGCACGGGATCTAGAGTATAGAGGTAAGTTATAATGCTTGGCAAATGTATGCACGGAGGTCCAAGTAGCAGCCTCTATAATGTCCTTGGTAGCCACTCCTGAAGAAAGCTGTGGTAGTGGCAGTAGCCCTTATGGAGTGAGGCCTGATGTTCTCTGGAGTTTTCTTTCCATGGTAGGAGTAACAAAATGTAATGCAATTTCCTATCCATTTGGAGATTGTCTGTTTAGAAATTGGTTTTCCTTCCTTTCCTGTTGCATATGCTACCAGAAGCTGGTCAGTTTTTCTATTGTTTTTTGTCCTGTCCAGGTAGTAGTGTAATTGTCTGTGTACATCCAAGGTATGTAAGAGCTTTTCTCCCCTGTTCTGTGGGTTGGGGAAGAATGTAGGAAGGTGGATAGCCTGATTTAAAGAGACTCTGGATACCACCTTAGGCATAAATGTAGGATTTGTTCTCATGGACACTCTATCTTGATGGAAGATCAGGAAGGGTTGCACTGCCATTAATGCCTGTAGTTCAGAGACCCTTCTTGCTGAAGTTATTGCCAGCAGGAAAGCAGTCTTCCAGGATAAGTATTGTAATTCTGCTGTTGCTGCTGGTTCGAAAGGAGGAAGAGTCAGTTTTTCTAGCACAAAGTTTAAGTCCCATGCTGGCAATGGAGGTTTCCTGGGAGGTTTTACATTTTTAATTCCTCTCAGAAACTGTCTGAGCAGAGGATGCGAGAAGACAGGAGGATCCAAGCTGTATTCTGCTGAAATAGCTGATGCATGTATCTTGATGGAAGAATAGGACAGGCCTGTATGGAAGAGCTCCAAGTACTCCAGGATGTTGGCTATGTTCACCAGTGTCACATCTTGCCCTTTGCAGTACTCCAGATGAGATATCTTTTCCATTTTGCTGCATAATTCTTTCTTGTTGAAGGTCTGAGCCTCCATGATTATGTCTTTAACCCTTTGGGATAAATTTGGGTTAATTGCTGTTATGTAATGTTCCAGGCAGTTAGCTGCAGAGTTTTTAGGTTTGGATGCAGGATGTTGTAGTTGTTCTGTGTTAGCAGTAATGGGATCAGGGGCAGTGTCCATATTTGTTCCCGGGACATGCTCCTCAGCAGTGGATACCAATGTTGTCTTGGCCAGTCTGGGGCTATCAGAATGATCCTCGGACGCTCCTCTTTGATCTTCAGAAGCACATTGTGCATCAAAGGAAGTGGTGGGAATGCGTATGCTGTCAGGTTTTTCCAAATGAAAGATAGGGTGTCCACCTTCCAAGCAAGTGGGTGGTAAGTCCTTGTGCAGAATTTCTTTAACTGGTGATTGAATGGGGATGCAAACAAATCTATTTGTGGTAATCCCCATTCTCTTGTGATAGTTTTGAAGATGTCCGGATGCAGCATCCATTCGTGGGCATCTGTTGTAGTTCTGCTTAATATGTCTGCTAGAATGTTCTCCTTCCCTGGTACATAAATTGCCTGTAACTGAATGTTGTAGCTCAGAGCCACATCCCATAGGTCCAGTGCCAGCCGGCATAGAGGGTATGAGTGTGTGCCTCCCTGTTTGTTGATGTACCACATAACTGTGGTGTTGTCTGTCCTTATCATCAACTGGCCTTCTTGGAGAAAAGGTCTGAATGCCTGGATTGCCAATTTTACTGCCATCATTTCTTTTAGATTTATGTGCAGATGCAGCTGGTCTTGAGTCCATAGGCCCTGAATGCACTTGTCCATCATGTGTGCCCCCCAACCGAGGTCTGAGGCATCTGTCGTGATGGTTTGTCTTGGTTGACTTTTGCAGAAGGGCAATCCTGTGTTTGATTGGCAGGCCTGAGCCCACCATAGGAACTCTTGCTTCAGGCATGGGATCATTGGAATTTTGGTTTCTAGGCTGTGCTTGTGCTGGGACCACAAATTCTTTAGGTACCACTGTAGCTTTCTCATATGCAGCCTGGCATGAGGGACCAGTATTATGCAGGATGCCATGAAGCCTAGAGCTTGTAGCACTTTTCTTGCAGTTAGATGGTTCTGCTTTGTTAAGGCCAAGAAGTAGAGAGGAAGCTGCTCTTTCTTTTCTGCAGTTAGAAATGCCATTTGTTTTGATGTGTCCAGTTCTGCACCCAGAAAAGTTATTCTTTGGGATGGAATCAGCCTTGACTTTTTTGTATTGACTGTATATCCCAGGGCTTGCAGCAGGTAGATGACTCTTTGTAAGTCTTCTGTTAGTTTGTTTTGTTGTCCGCTTGTATCAGGCAGTCGTCCAGGTAGGGATAGATTTGAATCCCCTGAAGTCTGCAATGAGCGATTACTGATGCCAGGCATTTCGTGAACACTCTGGGCAGTAGATAAGCCAAAGGGCAATGCTGAGAATTGATAATGCTCTGATCCTGCAAGAAATCTGAGGTATCTTCTGCAAATTAGTCTTATGGGGACGTGCAGGTATGCCTCCTTGAGATCTAGAGTTACCAGCCAAGACTCCTTGCCCAGCATGGGAAGAAGCTGCTGTAGGGTCAGCATTTTGAATTTTGGAACAATGAGGAATGTGTTTAAAGTGGACAGGTCTAGAATAGGCCTCCATTTGTTTTCTTTTCTTGGTACCAGGAAGAGTCTGGAGTAAAATCCCTTCCCTTGCTCCATAGATGGTACCTTTTCCACAGCTCTCATTCTTAATAATTGAGATATTTGTTTTAGAGCTTCTGTCCTTTGAGTAGGTGGAAGGTTTGGCATTCCTCTCTTTCCTGGTAGAGTATGGAAATGGAACCTGTAACCTTGGTCTATAGTTTGCAAAATCCATTTTTCTCTTGTAATGCAGTGCCAGTTTCTTGAAAATAAGGTTAGCTTTCCGCCTAAGGGTGCTTCTAGTTGTTCCCTGGTAGGCGGTGCCACTGCCAAGTCACTGTGATTGAGTTGTTGTAGTGGTGGTGGCTGTATCCGTGCCTCGTTGGTTGTTACCCTGCCACTGGCGACCCCTGTAGGCACCCCTGGATTGGTTTCTGCCTCTAGAGAGCCTATTCCTGCCTCTTTGTGCCTTAGAGGAGTCCGGAAAGGACCAATTCTTGGAGGGCCAGTTCCTGCTAAACCTTGGAGGTTGAACTTGTAAGAAATCTTTCACTGTTTGCACAGATTTTGCTTTCTCTTCCATCTTTTTTAGTACCTGCTGTGCAGGAACCAAATAAATTGACCTTGTCCATAGGTGCATCCAAAAGCTTAGATTTGACGTGTTCTGGTAATGCCTGTTCTTTCAACCATGCATGCCTCCTGATAACTGTGCCAGTCATGGCTGATCTAAAGGAAGCCTCCAGTGCATCATAGCCACATTTTAAAGAATGGTTACTAACCTGCTGTATATTATGTACCATTTCTTGAACATACTTTTTATCTAAAGATTCTTCAGAGGACAGCTTTTTAGTCAACTGGTCAAGCATAAACTCTTGATATTGAAGCATATGAAATTGGCAGTTCAAAGCTCTAGCTGACAAAGTAGCAGAGGTGTAAACTTTTTTACCCCATCTCTCTAAGGACCTGGATTCCCTCTCAGAAGGGAGGGTTTTTAGAAGAAGTAGCTGCTACAGCTTTAGGACCCTGGGAGATAGTCTCTGGATCCGCAAAAGGAGCCTTATATAAGTGGTGATGAGTGTCCGGGACCCTGTAGTACCTATCGGGCTTAGCAGGAGCCGGAGGTAAAGAATCAGGAGCAGAGCAAGCATCATTAAATGCATCATCAACAACAGGGAGAACTGGAGGTATAGCTAAAGGCCTATGCTGTGGCAAATGTAGAAAGGTCCCAAGCCTTTTTCTAGAGTCTGAGAAATCTTGGCCCTGCCACTGAAATTGTTCCCTCATAGCATGCAAGGTTTCCCCAAAGGAAAATTCCTCAGGAGGAGAGGCTGAAGGGATGGACTCCTCAGCATCAGAGTCTTCGTAAGGAGAATAAGAAGCCTCAGGAGGGTCTGTATGTTCTGAGTCATCAGAGGAATCATCTGTGGATACTGGCTCAGGGGGCTCTGCTCTAGGCCTCTTTTCTGGAGGAGGGAGAGAGGCCCTGTCTGGATGAGGCTGGGCTCCACAATTAAAGAGATGAGATCCTCAGCCAAAGAAAGCATATGGGAGCTGGTGCTGGGCCTGTGAGAGGGGCTTGGCAGGCACAGCTTTTGATGCTTTGGCTGCTTTAGCCCTGGCAAAGGCCTTAATAGACATGGCTGGAGGAGGCCTAGCAGCTCCACGTGCAGCGGTAGAGATATCCAGGGAATGGTGTCTGATAAATCCTGTGAAACCGCAACAGAAGGTTGGATTTCAGCAGCCGCTCTACCAGGTTTCAAGAGACCTCGGTAGAAGGCAAGTTTTCGGCTGAAGAAAGTACCGCTTGCTCGCTTTCGGCCGAAACCGAGACACTCGTGGTTTGCTTAACCGCGGTTTCGGCCGAAACCGCGGACCGCGAGTGTCGGTCCTTTTCTTTACGTTTTTTGGTTATTTGCATAGTCGGAGGATCAGACGGCATAATGTAGGCAAAATCGGAGACGAAAATCTGCTCAGCAAAGTCCGACCGACGTCTAAGCGTCCGTCGGTTAAAAAAAGCACAGGCTAGACAAGCTGCTGCGTCGTGGTCTGGGCCTAAACAATGTATGCAATAGGAGTGGAAATCTTTATGAAGTATTTGTTTCCCACAAGATAAACAGTTATTAACTTTCTCGGACATCAGCTGAGGCAAGAAAGAGTCCCCAACGGGGTACTTAGCTTTATAGAAGTCTTCGAAGTAGTATTCGGTAGAAATAATCTCTGGAACTGACCCACCGGCACTTGCGAACAGCTTCTGCTTGGGCGCCACGGCAAGAAAGACTGAGGAAAATGGCGTCGGCTGATGCCTTTATACCCGAATAACTGCCGCAATGACGTCGGGTGAAGTGCGACACCAGCCGAAGCCAGACCCAGACTTTGGAATCCGGCCGACCGAAGGGCTGCCTGATGACAGGACAACCCATTTGTAAAGACTGCAGATGCATCCTTGAAGGACATCTCTGTCTTGATGAAAAATTAGGAAAGGCTCCACTGCTATTAGTGCCTGTAGCTCTGAGACTCTTCTAGCTGATGTTATTGTTAGTAGCAGGGCAGTTTTCCATGAAAGAAATTTTAAGTCAGCTGAAAAAGCTGGTTCAAAGGGTGGCAGTGTAAGCTTTTCCAGAACAAAATTGAGGTCCCAAGTAGGTGTTGGTGCTCTCCTTGGCGGTCTTATGTTCTTAGCCCCTCTGAGGTACTGTCTTAGGAGTGGATGTGAGAATAAAGGAGGATCCGTTTTGTAATGAGCTGAAATTGCTGAGGCGTGGATCTTAATAGATGAAAAGGAAAGTCCTTTGTGCAACATCTCAGTTAAATATTGTAGAATCTGAGGAATGTTTGGATCCAATGGATTTTGGCCTTTAGCCTGGTTCCAGGCGCAAAATCTTTTCCATTTGTCTGAATAGGTTTTCCTGGTGCTGGGCCTTCTGGTCGCCAGAATGACATCCATAACAGCTTTGTTTACAGGTGTTGGCTGGTTGTTTAGGTAATTTGCCATGCAGCCAGGTTTAAAGTCTTGAGCTGGCTGTGTATTGTCTCGCTGGGTGAGCAGGTGAGGAATCTGTGGTAAAATCCATGGTGGGCCATGGGGCCATGTTCCTTAGAATTGGATACCAATGCTGGCGTGGCCAGTCTGGTGCAATGAGTATCATTTGTGGCCTCTCTAATCTGACTTTCTGCAGTACCTTTGCTAGAAGAGGCAGTGGAGGAAAGGCATAACTGTAAATGTTTTCCAACTGAATGAGAGGGCGTCCACTCTCCAAGCTTGTGGATGGAATGTCCTTGTGCAAAATTTTTGAAGTTGGTAGTTTTGGGGGCTTACAAACAGATCTATGTCTGGGCGTCCCCATTTTTGAGCTATCATTGCAAATACTTGTGGATCTAGTTTCCACTCGTGTGGATCCATGATGTTTCTGGTTAGGTCATCTGCCAATGTGTTTTTCTTTCCTGGCAGGAATTGTGCTTGTAATTGAACCTGGTAAGACAGTGCAGTGTTCCAACAAGGTCATTGCTTGCCTGCATAGAGGGTAGGAATGTGTGCCCCCTTGCTTGTTTATGTACCACATTTACTGTGGTATTGTCCGTCTTTAGTAGTAGTTGTCCTGGGTGTAAGAGGTCCTTGAAAGCTGTTAGGGCATTCTGTACTGCTAGCATTCTTTTTGATTGATATGCAGATGCCTCTGATGTGTAGTCCATTTGCCCTGAATGCACTGTCCTGCCATGTGTGCTCCCCAGGCATAGTCCGATGCATCTGTTGTCATAGTTTGCCTGGCTGTGGGTAAGGTGAAAGGCTGACCCTTGTTGAGGTGACATGCCTGTGCCCACCATAGAAACTCCTGTTGAAGGCAGGGAATGAGTGGTATCATTGTTTCCAAGCTGTGGTTGTGCTGAGTCCATACGCTTTTCAGGTACCATTGTAATTTCCTCATATGCAGTTTTGCAAATGGTGTTAGTAGTATGCAAGATGCCATGAATCCCAAGGCCTGCAGAATTTTTCTTGCAGGGAGTTGGGTCTTTGTTGCCATTATTTTGAAATATTGAGTCAGCTGCTGTTGCTTGTCTGGCGTGAGATAAGCCATCTGGGGCCATTGTATTCAAGCTAGCACCCAGGAATATTATGTTTTGTGAGGGCACTAGTTTTGATTTCTTTTCGTTTAGTGTGTACCCTAGGCAACTTAGAAGGTGTTTGACAAATGCCAGATGCTTTAAAAGAATGTCCTTGCTTTCTGCTTGAATAAGGCAGTCGTCCAGGTATGGGTATATTTGAATTCCTCTTTGTCTGCAGTATGCAATTACTGGTGCCAGGCATTTTGTGAAGACCCTGGGCGCAGTAGATAAGCCAAAGATCAGTGCAGAGAATTGATAATGCGTTGAACCTGCAATGAAGCGGAGGTATCTTCTGCAATTTTGTCTGATAGGGACATGCAGGTATGTCTCCTTGATGTCCAACGTTACTAGCCAAGCATTCTTGCCCAGCATGGGAAGAAACTGCTGTAGTGTTAGCATCTTGAATTTTGGTACTTGCAGATAGGTGTTCAGAATTGAAAGATCCAGAATGGGTCTCCATGCTTTGTCCTTTCTTGGGACTAGAAAGAGTCTTGAGTAAAATCCTTGTCCTTGCTCCTGTTGAATGGCTCATGTCCATGAGAGCTGTAATTTGTTTTTGTGCTTCCGCCCATTGATTTGGTGGGCAGGTTTGGCATTCCTTTTATCCTTGGTAAGGTATGAAAGTGGAATCTGTATCCTTGAGAGACAATGTTTAGTACCCATTTGTCTTTTGTGATGATGTGCCAGTTGTCTGCAAAAAATGCTAATTTTCCTCCCAGGGGAGCTGCCAGGAGAGATTTGCTTGGTAGTTTGAGGATTGAGTCATTGTGTTTGTCATCTGCTAGCTTGGGGCCTGTCTTCTCCTCCTTTCTGGGTAGCAGTACCCCATTGGCAAGGTTTGTAAGGGCCTTGTGACTGACCTCTGCCCCTTGGGCGTCTGTATTTGCCCCTCTGTGATCTGTCAGAAGCTGGAAAGAACCAGTTTTTTGTTGGCCAATTTCTGCTGAAACGAGGGGGTTGTACCTGCAAAAAATACTTGACCGTCTGCATAGACTTTGCCTTATCCTCCATTTTCTTTAAAACCTCTTCTGCTTTGACACCAAATAATACATCCTGCTGTAAAGGTGCATCCAATAATTTTGCTTTAACATGATCAGGAAGGGTCTGTTCTTTTAACCAAGCATGTCTACGTATGACAGCCAGTAACAGCTGCTCTACAGGAAGCTTCCAATGAATCAAATCCGCATTGTAAAGTATGTTTGCCCACCTGTTCAGCTGCATGCAACAGATCCTGCATTTCCTTGAATTCAGACTGTTCAGTATGTGTGCTCATTTTTCGTTTTAATTGAGACATTAGGAACTGCTGATATTTCAGCATGTGAAACTGACAATGTAATGCTCTCATAGCCAGAGTTGCTGAGGTGTATATTTTCTTTCCCCATCTATCTAGGGCTCTGGAATACCTTTCAGAGGGCACAGGATTTTTAGCCATTGAAGCTTTAGCTCCCTTAGGACCCTGGGAAATTGTTTCTGGGTCAGCCACAGGGCTTTTATAAAGGAATTTGTGAGAGTCAGGTACTCTGTAGTTTTTGTCTGGTTTGGCTGGAGCAGGAGGTAGAGAGTCTGGATTTAGACTAGACTCCAAGTAAACATCATCCACAATATCTAAAACTGGATGGATAGCAAGAGGTCTGTGCTGGGGTAATAAAAGGAACTCTCGGAGCCTTTTCTTAGAATCAGGGTAGTCCTGGCCTTCCCAGTGGAAATGTTCCCTCACGGTATGTAAAGTTTCCCCAAAGGAGTAGTCTTCAGGGGGAGATGCAGAGGGAATACAGTCCTCAGCATCAGAGTCTTCATAAGGTAGAAAAGTGTAATCCTGTTCCTCAGAAGAATCTGAGGAAATTGAAACCTGATCAGAGGAAGCAGAATCTTCCTCTTGTCTTGGTCTTTTATCAGGAGGGGGATAGGAACCTCTGATTAGGGCAATCAAATCTTCAGCCATCTTAAGCATGTTTCTTAGGCATGGGGCCTTGTACTGTAGACTGATGTACTGTCTTTTTTGGTTTTAAAGGAGTTTTAAGTTTAGAGTAAGATTTAATGGTGAGTGTAGTCGGTCTGAAAACACCTTCTGCAACCGAAGGTGTTTCCACTGCACTGGGGTCTACTTCTGCTCCGGTGTCGGAAGGGCCTAATGAAGATGGCTGCGTCGGCCTAGTAGACTCTGCTTGAGAATCTGCAGCTGTCTGGGGATCCAGTTCTGCGGTCGTCAGGGGCTGCGTAGGCACCTTACTGAAAACCGGAGAACCGGCGACAGGCCCAGCCGAGGCCTCGGAGTCTGGCTTGTTCTTAGGCTGCCTGTCCTTATCCTTGTGTTTTTTATGCATGCCGGTCGTCGGCTGCTCCGACGGCATGATATAATTAAATTTCCTACCAAAGTAATGTCGTGCGAAGTCAAAACGGCGTTTGATAGTTTGTTTATTAAACCTAGCACAAAACCGACAACCTGTGACGTCGTGGTCTGGGCCTAGGCAAGGAATACAATAGGAATGGAAGTCCTTATGAGGTATTTGCTTCCCACAAGAAATGTAATTGTTAACTTTTTCTGACATCGGACTGTGGCAAAAAAAGGTTCCCCAACGGGGTACTTAGCTTTATTGAAGACTTCGGACTGAAATTCGAATCAAAAATCTCAGGTGTCGGCCGACCGGCACTTGCGAACTGCTTCTGCTTCGGGCACCGCGTGGCAAGAAAGACTGAAGAAAATGGAGTTGGATGCCTCTTATATACCCCTGGCGCACTGACGTCAGGGAAGAAGCGACAGCAACCGACACCGGACCAAGACTTTGAAATTCAGGCCGACTGCGGGACCGCCTGACGGCAGGATAACCCAAGTGTGATGACTGCAGCAGGGTAACACGATGAACATTTATGGTATTGCATTTAAGGTACAGCATGCATTGTTTTTGTCTTGTGACTAATTCTTTCTAATAGTATTTTTAAAACAGCATATTAATATACATTCCTCAGTAAATTATAGCGATATATGTACCATAGTAATATTGTTAATCAATCTTGTCATTTTTACATTTTTCTTTCATTTGACTTCTTTTTCCTCCCCTTTATTTATTCAGATTTCGGCCTTCTTTGGTGCCTGTAGTGTTTTTCCACATCAATCTGTGTGGGTTATAAAACATATACTTTGCATCTATTTATCAGAGGTAGGAAGTATAGAGAGAAAAAAAAACAGCTTAGCCAAACAGTCCTTCTGCTATAGTTAACATATTAAGGCTATATTTACATTACCCCAAGATTGTTAGGTTATTTTACTATTTTCCTGAGATTACTTCTCTCCAGGATCTTTTAACACATTTCTAGTATTTACATAAAACATTTAACAATTTTTTTTCCTTTTTTCCCCCAATATTAGTCTACGAGCTAGCCTGTTTCTGACAGTTTATTTCTTGCCTATTATTTAAGGCTGGATTTTCATTCACCTACACAGTACTGGGTGTACTGTTTTAGTGAATGGTTCAGTTCAAAAGTACCTTATTTCTTCAAGGTTTTGCTTGCAGGTTGGTTGATATCTATGGTGCAGCTTTCTTCTTTTAGCTGGTGCAGATCAATTTTCATTTTTCAGGCAGTAAAATCTTTATGAGCTTGCGGAAATCCATTTTGTCTGACTGTTCTTAATGGAGCCCTCAAAATCGTAGGGGGACTGATTTTGCAGACCAATGTCCCAGGAGGAGGTTCCTTCCTATATTCGTGCATTGGAAACGGCAGTTGATGTACTTCCTTTTCCTGTGTTCCTCATGACTCACATCGTGGATTTAAGGGCCTAGACAGCAAGGGGAAGCTTTCAGAGTTGGATCCCAGGTAGAGTGCTCGTGAATGGGGTTGTTTTTTCACCCAAGGGTCCTTTATTGTTTTTTGTGGATTTATTTCACTTCTGAAGGTGGAATTTGCTTGAAAATGGACAGGAATGTCTCTTTTGCCTCTTTGGGGTTAGCGACCATGTATTTAACCTCTTTGATGTAGAAGATTAACTGATTTGGATATTTCATCTGGAATTTGATTTTTATTTCCATTAGGAACCTGCAGTATGGAGAGAGTAGTTGTCTTGCTTGTCTTATTTGTATTGGGAGGCCTTGAGCAAAGGAGATTTTATTATTCCAGGTGAGTGTGCCTTTTTTCTTTGCTGCCAGTATGATTTTATTTACATCTTGGTAGTTTAATATTTTAATATAGACAGGTCTTGGTTTCAAGTGGTGTTTGCATTTCCCTCAGGGCTCTGTGGGCTCTCTCTATTGTTATTTGCTGCATTTCTTCAGGTTCCTCTAACAGGGAATTTATTATTTGCTTGATTGTTGGTATTAGATTGTTATGAGGTATAGTTTCAAGTATTCCTCTGATGATGATATTGTTCCTTCGAGATCTTGCTTCCAGGTTTGTTATTTTTGCTTGTAAGTTTTGTATTTCTTTGTCATGGGCATCAGTTCTTTGAGAAAGAGTATTTTTATTTCATTTTCTATTATTTTGGACTCAGATTTTTTCCATTCTGGATATTATTTGGCTGAATGAGTCACCAAAGGTTTGAAATTGTAATAAGTCCTTTATTGCTTGCTGGATAGGTAATAAAGCAGATTGTATGCCTTCCAGATTAGCTGGCTGGTCTGTCTTGGATTTGTTTGTAGTTTTAGAGTTGCCAGTTTGTTTAGTTGTCTTTTGTCTTTTTGAAGTTGTGTCTTTCTCAGGTGAGGCTACTGCTGAGAATTTGGTCTTAGTTGTTGTTTCCATATTATTTTCCTCTTTTGACATCTTGCTGTATAGTGTTTTACCAATCTTGCAGTCAGATGCAGGGCCTTAGTAGCACATGGCTTAAGCTGTTATTCAGAAATCTTAGTTAATCCTGCTGTTTCTGAGCTGAATCTGTCACTTTTTCTTCCTCTTTTGTTTGCTGGATGACAATAGCAGTAAATATCTACAGTTATTTCTACATTATTAATTCTATGTTGCCTTCTGGGTTTGTTTTAATCCAGGGTGTATCAGAGACCTAGGTGATAGCAGTGCTCACAGAACAGCAGCCATTTTGAACTCCGGGTCCATCAGATTTCTGCTTAAGTCGTCTGCCATTGAATTTAGTTTGCCTGGCAGGAACTGAGCTTGTAGGTTCACTTGGTAGCGCAGGGCTGTGTTCCACAGAGCCATGGCTAGTCTGCAGAGTGGGTAGGAATGGGTTTCCCCCTGCTTGTTTATGTACCACATAACTGTGGAGTTGTCTGTATTTACCAATAGTTGTCCTGGAAGAAAAAGGTCTTTGAAGGCTGTCAGAGCATTCTGTACAGCTAACATTTCTTTTTGGTTGATATGCAGGTGCATCTGTTTTGGGTTCCATTTGCCCTGAATGCACTGCCCTGCCATGTGTGCCCCCCATGCATAGTCTGATGCGTCTGTTGTTAGGGTTTGGGCGGCAGGGGGTAGAGTGAAAGGGAGTCCCTTGTTGTGGTAGCAGGCCTCTGCCCACCAAAGGAACTCTGCCCTTAGACAAAGAATGATAGGAATCATTGTTTCAAGGTACTGAGAATGTTGACACCATAGACTTTTTAGATACCACTGAAGTTTCCTCATATGCAGTCTTGCATATGGAACTAACAGAATGCAAGAGGCCATGAACCCCAGGGCTTGCAGGATTTTCCTTGCAGATAGCTGGGTTTTGGTGGCCAATAGTTTGAAGTAGGTTGTCAAATAAACTTGTTTCTCTGGGGTGAGGAATACCATCTGGGAAGTTGTGTTCAGACTTGCTCCCACGAATGCAATCTGTTGGCAGAGTAATAGGTGTGATTTCTTCTCATTGATGGTGTACCCCAGTGAGGTTAGAAGTCTCTTTACAAATCCCAGGTGTTGTAACAGCAAGTCCTGATTCTCTGCCTGAATCAGGCAATCTTCCAAGCATGGGTAAATCTGAATATTTCTCTGCCTGCAAAATGCAATGGCTGGAGCTAGGTGCTTTGTGAATACCCAGGGCGCAGTAGATAAAGCAAAAGGGAAGTGCAGAGAACTGATGGTGCATGGAGCCTGCCCTGAAACGTATGTATTTTCTGCAGGATTCCTTTATTGGGATGTGCAGGTAAGCTTCTTTTAAGTTTAGGGTTGCCAGCCAGGCATCCTTGGCTAGCATAGGAAGAAGCTGTTGAAGAGTTAGCATTTTGAATTTTGGCACCACCACAAAGGTGTTGAGAATAGAAAGGTCTAGGATAGGACGCCAGGAGTCTTCTTTTCTGGGAATCCGGAACAGTTTTGAATAAAAATCTTGTCCCCTTTGTTCTGCTGGGATAGGTTGAATGGCCCTGATACTGAGGAGAGAGAGCACTTGTTTTTGGGCCTCCGCCCACTGATTTGAGGGGAGGTCTAGCCATCCACTTGGGGTTGGGAGTGAGTGGAAGTGGAATCTGTATCCTAGGGGAAACTATGTTTAAAACCCATTTGTCTTGGGTAATAAGATCTGCATGCAGGGCGAGCTTTCCTCCTAAGGGAGCAAGTAGTTGAGCAAGGCTTGGAGGAGTTAAGGATAAGTCACTGTGTCATTTTTGCATAGGGGGGTGGCTTACTACTCCCTGCTTTGGAAGTGGGAGTCCCCCCACTGCTTAGATCTATGTATAGCCTAAGACTGAAGTCTTGGTGGTCCGCTGCTCCTGGGTTTGGACTGAGAAGGCCTGGAAGAGACTGGAAAGGAACAGTTATTTGAAGGCCAATGCCTACTGAAGCTAGGTGGCTGTACTTGTAAGAAATCTTAAACAGTTTGCATAGATTTAGCTTTTTCCTCCATCCTTTTGAGGACCTTCTGCTTTGTTGCCAAAAAGGCGGTCTTGATTTAAGGGTGCATCCAGTAATTTAGCTTTAACATGATCTGGCAAGTTTTGTTCCTTAAGCCAAGCATGCCTTCTAAGTACAGACCCAGTGACAGCAGCCCTGCAAGATGCGTCTAAAGCATCAAAACCACACTGCAAAGTATGTTTACCAACCTGGTCAGCAGAATGCATTAACTCTTGTAAATCTTTGTGCTCAGCACAGGCAGGAATCAATATCATTTTCTGTTTAAGTAGTCCCATAATATGCTGCTGATTCTTTAACATATGAAACTAGCAATTTAAAGCCCTAATGGCCAAAGTGGCAGAAGTGTATACCTTCTTACCCCATCAGTCTAAAGCTCTAGAGTCCTTATCAGAAGGGGTAGGATTTTTGGCAGTATTAGCCTTAATGCCTTTTGTCCTTGAGAAATGGTCTCTGGATCCACAGTAGGACTCTTGAAGAGGAATTTTTGAGAGTCAGGTACTCAGTAGTACCTGTCAGGTTTCCTGGGAGCTGGAGGCAAGGTGTCTGGGGTAAGGCTGGATTCCAAGAAAACATCTACAATCTCCAGAACAGGAGGGATAGCTAGAGGCCTGTGTTGAGGCAGGTTTAAAATTCCCCAAGTCTCTTTTTGGACTGAGAATAGTCCTGGCTTTCCCAGCAGAAATGCTCCCTAAGGGTATGCAAGGTTTCACCAAAAGAAAAATGTTCTGGAGGGGAAGCAGAGGGAATGGAATCTACTGCATCAGAATCCTCATAAGTAGATATGGGTAAATCTTGGTAGTCATAAGGAACAGAGATATAAGATTCCTGATCAGAAGAATCAGAAAGAAAATCAGTTCTAGGTCTCTTACAGGGGGGAAAGGCTGGCTTCCCCTAATTAAGGTAATAAGGTCTTCAGCCATTCTAACCATTTGTTTTGGAGGCATATGGGCCTGAGAATGCACTTTGGTTGTCTGTTTTCTAGGCGTAGTGCGAGCTTTAGGCCTCAGGAATTCGGTATTCTTACCTTGAAATGCAGTCGTTGGCTTAATATGAAAATCAGTAGGCCTGAATACATCCTCAGAAGCTGGTGCCTGCACAGCGGCTCCGAACCCATCCAAGGTAGAGACATCCGCAGGTTTCATGGTCGAAGAAGCATCTCGCGACAAACCGGACTCCGAATGGGTCTCAGTACAGGCCTGTGAATCTGTAGTAGCAGGTATCAGGGACTGCGAAAGCACCTCATGAGTACCGGCGGACTGGCAACTAGCTTAACGGAAGCGTCGTCGGCAGTTTTGGACCTATGCGGTCTGTCTCTGTCTTTATCCTTATGTTTTTTCGGAAGATCGGTAGTCGGATGGCTTGACAAAGCCATTTAGGAGTACGGAGATCGAGAACAAAGTATTTAGCTACAAAAATAGCCCGACGACGAACAGTTCGGGCATTGAACAAGGTCGTGGTCTGGGCCTAAACAGGTGACACAGTAAGAATGAAAATCTCTATGAGGTATTTGCTTTCCACAGGCAAGACAAGTGTTAATTTTTTCTGACATCGGTTAGAGCAAGAATAAAGGGACCCCAACAGGGAACTTGTCTTTTTGAAGACTTCAGGTCTAAAACTTGAAAACGAAAATTTCAGGAGTCGGACAGTTGGCACTTGTGAACTGCTTCTACTTTGGGCAGTGCACGGCAAGAAAGACTGATGTAATGGTGTCGGCTGCATGTTTTATACCCCTGATGACCTGACGTCATGGAAGAAGCGACAGCATCTGATGCAGAAATCCGAAGACTCTGGTATTCAGGCCGGCTGAAGGCTACCTGCAGGCAGATAACCCAAACGTGATGACTGCAACAGTGAAACACGAAGAACATCTCATAATTACTACTGTTCCACATTTACATCCAACTCTTCTTGTTTAAGAATGATATTCAAAACTTAAAAGAACTTGAAGTCACTGTAATTAGAATAATTACAAACAGTTCAACAGAGTTAACAAAAGTAATCCTTACTAGAAACATTACACAAATGCCCACCTTATTTCTTAGTTCTTTGGGGTCAGTTGAGAGTTAACTGACAGAATACAAGTGGTTAACAATTATTATGTTACTTACTTTTACTAACTGGGTTAGTCCCACTAGGCACGGTCGATTTTTGGGGGAGACTCAATCTTTTACTCATACTGACTAGAGGACGTTTGGCCATGTCAAGTGAATCTTTTAATTTTTTAAAATGGTAAACAAGAAAGGTGACTGTACATATGAAATTGTTTAATAAAGTCACCCCATTCTTTTTTTTTTTTTTTTTTTTTAAGTACTATGAGATTTCTTCACTCACCCGAGGTACCACCAATTCAGGCAGATGGGGCCTCAGTTTAATAACTTATCTGAAGGACAGTACCTCAAGTTGTGGACTCCCCATTATGCTGCACTACAGTAAATACAGTTTTGAAACATGAATTTAAGCACCTGGTGCACAGACAGAATCCGCAACCTTATTATCTTCCTAATGTCAAAACCGAGAGCATTATATGCTGAGACAGTTCACAATCATCTGTTTCACCTTCAGCTTAATTAAAGTACACCTGTATTCATAAGAGGCACTCATTTTGTCTGGTAAGAGCTTAGAAAGCTTGGCACAGTCAGGTTTTTCTTGCTGTTTGCTACCCTTAAGCAGTCAATATCAAATCTCTCATCATATTACATTTTTGTCTAACTCCTCACACAATGCTAACACTATTTTTGGATGTGTTGGAGCAGGCTGGTTCGAGTTTGGTGTTTCAGTTATACTTGCAAGGTCAGTGTCTTACACATATTGATTGTTGGGTACTTATGATTCAGCAGACATGAATGCTGCTCTATGACCTTGCCTCTTTGGTTCCTTCCTTCTTCTGTCTTCTACAGAAAGATACGGGATTTACCACTTTAGAGTCAAGTACAGCTACTCTGTTAGAGATGCCAATCAAGAAGTGCTGGAACTATGAGATACGCAAATATAACAAGCACCTAATGCAAATCCTCAGTGTAAAGTACTACTCTAAAACTGAATAAGACCTTGTGATGCCCATGCACTGGCCCAGTAATTCAAAAGCCTCAATCCTCACCACTAACACCAGTGATGGATGTCCACATTGGGAGGATGATAAGTACACACACACAGTAAAGTACAATTTCCCTTAAGAGCACACAGACATCACAGTCAGTCAGGGGCTGGATTCTCTCTCTCCAGATCCCCAATAAGACTCCCCACTGGCACAGCTATAGGGTTCAGATCTCAGCTGAGTGGTCCAGCCAAAATCTCCAGCACCCTCTCTGTCCAACCAGTGCTTCATGTCCCTGCCCAAGTAGCTTACACACACACACACACACACACACACTTTCAGATTTGATTTATATACAAACACAGACACTCCTGGGGAAGGCTGGCACAGGCTCGGTAGGTATGCCCCCTTCTGGTCAGACTATAAGGTAGTACCAGTTGCCACCAACCAATCTTATCAGCTACTGTAAAGGCCCTTACCAAAGGCTGCCTAATCTTACTGTGTAATGTTACTATTATCCAAATGGTAAGTGTGACCAGAACTGTTTTAAGGCTATTTAGGAGTGGCCTATACAGTATCACCAAATACATATGCAAGTACATTAAGAGATTAAATATCTTTAAACAAAGGGGTGGGAGGTTGGCATAATGGTTAAGGTGTTTACCTTACAAACATAAGGTTCAGGGTTTGATTCTCACATGGGGTAAATGGCTAGGCTTAAAATGACCCAGAAGGGCAGTCAGCCTAGAGCTACTCTATTAACCTATATATATAAAACCAGCCACAATTAAAAGGTTTAAATATATGTAATAATAAATAATAAAAGCACAAGACAATACTCATTAACTCAACACAGTGACAATAGAGTTCAGAATCACAGGAAATATTTTAAAACAACATTGCAGAATAGTCTCAAATACAGAAAACATCTAGACTACTCTTGCTATACTCCTATCTATCTCTAAGAGATACTATGCCCCAAATATCTTACTTACAGAGCCAGGCAGATATAGATAATAAGTGCTGATGAGTGGAATGTTTCTGGATCCAAGACGAGATACAAAATGCAATGGCTTTCTCTCTGAGATAGTTCTTCAATTAATAATACACATTACTGCTGAATCGTCTCCGATTACATCATTCTTGTCACCTCTGCCTAAGTTTCCAGGCTAGCAGGAACTTAAAATTTAACATGTCTCTGTCAAAAATATTTTTTAGAAGCTGAGACCTCCCTGTTAGAAGCTTGCCTGAAACTGGATGTAGTAAAAGAATTACCTTGAAACCCTATAATTACCTCTGTTTCCATACAATAGAAAGAAGCCCCTAGCCTAGACATCCTGTCTCTTAGATGAGATAAACTACCTTTAGAACACACCGTAAAAGTCTTTACTTATCAACTTATTTTCTTAGAGTTTTGCAAGTTAACTCTGTATATTCTTATGAAAACATACATTTGCATTGGCATATAGTTTATACACATTTCTGCTCTTTTCCAGCAGGGTGCACTGTGGTTACAATCTTGAAGCTCAGCACATAACACAGTTTTCTTACATGTGTAAGACAAGCATACAGATCATATTAATGTTTACAAATGACATAGGATTATTTACAAAATTCTATCTAGCTGGGCTGGCAGCCTTCACAGACCTCTGCAGTCCCTGGATCATAGATATAAGGGCTGAGGGTCTGGAAATAAAGGTGTCAAGTCTCTGTAAAGCTGCAGCCAGTTGATCATAGACTATGGCCAGGAAAACATGGGGCTGCCTATCAAAAGATGACATGACAGACAGCTGGAGAGAATAGAGTAAGGCCGGTCAGAGACTGAGTAGCAATAACTATAACAACCATGACAAAGTTAAGTGAATCCCCCCCAATAAACCACCCACATCTTTTATTGTGAATGAGCCAAGAAGGCCCAAGTGATGATAAAGGATCTTCTGACAAAGCACAGAGAGAGGTTGCAACAAGAACCTGTGGATTTTTGAGTACACAAATTGATATATTTTCAAAGATTTGGAAGCCTTTAAAGCACAAGCATAAGGGAATGGAGAATGACATTCCATCTGGAGGGGAAAAACTTTTTAGAAAGAAAGAAAGCTCTACAGAGCTTTCCTGCACCTCTATTTACTTGAATAATAAAACCTGAGATTACTGTCATAATGAGAGTCTACACAGTATAAACAATTGAAGTGCCATTCAGCAGTTGGGATGGACCTACTTCAGGTACATTTAGAAAACAACAGAGTTAAGTTGTCAGTGGCAACTGACAGGTATAGTGTCTAAACAAAACACTAAGAAAACAAGCTTCAACAAAAATTTTAAAGAAAATAAAATATCATTCACATCAGCAGAGAGAAAGGAAAGGCTAGTAAAGGAAGAAAAACACACTTACAGCAACTTTCAGCAAATTTTCTTCAAAAATGGAGTAGACTGAGGCAATTTCTTCTGAAAAAAAATTGTTATGTTCTTACCATAACGTTCTGTGTTGTCAATCTTTATTTATTCTTGACAGTTGAGTTTAGGTTCTGTCCTCGGAACAGGCTCGGCTGTTGTAACAAGCTCATGCCAGCCAGAAACTCTCGAGCTAAGGATCCTCCTAGCGCCACTCTTCCCTTCAGATCAAGTTTGCCCTTAGAAATAAAAAAGCGGAAGCTTTGTCGGAGCAACTGCCCTAACACATAACTAGGACTAGTCTTTCGGAGGGGGTAGGAGGGTGGGATGTCAAGCATGAATAAAGACCAACAACACAGATGGAATGTTAAGGTAAGAACATAACTTTTTTATCTGATGTAGTCAATCTTCATTCATTCATGACAGTTGGGACAGAGTCCCTAGCTACTTTATTTCCTGGGAGGCCCTATGGAAGGATATTCCTGAGCACCATAGAGCCAAAGGATGTTCTTCCCCTGGAGACCATATCTAATTTGTAATGAGTGATAAAGCTATGAGAGGTAGCCCAAGTAGCTGCTGTGCAAATGTCATCCATACAGGCTCTGGAATGAAAGGCTACTGAAGTAGAAACTGATCTGGTGGAATGAGCCTTGACTTAAGCAGATTTTGTTGATAAACAAAGGTGATCTAATCTCTCAACCATTTTGACAAGGTGACTTTGGAAACTGGCTTGCCTAATTTAGGACCTGAAAAGGACAGAAATAGTTGGGTCGATTTCCTGAATGATTTAGTTCTCTCTAAATAAAAAATGTAATTGCCTGTGTACATCCAACAAACGCAAACAATATTCTCCTTTGTTTGAAAAGTTTGGGAAGAAAACTGGCAGGTCAATGGATTGGTTAATATTCGCATCTGAGACAACTTTGGGTAGACAGGAGGGGTTAGTCCGAAGGGATACTCTCTCTTTGTGAAAAATGGTGTAGGGGGCAGTTAACAGACAAGGCCTACAATTCTGATATTCTTCTGGCTGAGGTGATGGCTACAAGGAAGAGAGTCTTCCAAGGCAAAAATTTTATATCACATGTGGCTGCTGGCTGAAAGGGTTGACGTGTCAGAGTCTGCAAGACTAACGTCAAACTCCAAGGTTCAATGGGTTATTTAAAAGGTGGTTTTAAACGCATAACTTCCTTCAAGAAGGTTTTGCAGTGGTGGTGAGATATCAAGGAAAAATCATCAAAGCCATTATGGAAATTTGAAGTAGCCGCTAAATGAACTCTGATAGTAGAAGCTGAGGCTCCTGATTGGAGTAAAGCTGACAAATATTCTACCACTTTATTAATTTGGGCTGAAAAGGTGTCTTCTCCTTGAGACCAGATCAAAAATCTGTTCCATTTACTGAGATAAAGTTTCCTGGTGGACAGTCTGTAGGACGCCAGAAGAATATTTTGTACTGGGGAAGATAGATTATTCTGCCTGGCAATTACTGGAAGTGGAGGTACCAAGCAGTCAGCTTGAGACTTGGTAGGTTGGGATGGACCAGCCCCTGAGGATGAGACAGCACTCCCGCAGTTAGATCCAGAGTCCACTGATGATGAACTAGGTGAGGCCAAAGAAAGGGGGAACCAGACTTGACGGGGCCAAAAAGGTGCAATGAGGATTACTTTGCTTCTCAACTGTTGCACTTTCTTCAAAAACTGGGGTATTAGGGGAAAAGGAGGAAAGGCATAAAGCAGTCTCAGAGGCCAATCGTGTAGAAAAGCATCTCTTGGGGACTCTCCCTGAGGGGGGATTAGGGTGAAGTAGCTGCCACATTTGTGGTTCGTAGGAGATGCTAATAGCTCACAGCAAGGCTGACCTCAACGACAAAAAATCTCCATCACTACTATGGGATTGAGAGACCACTCGTGAGGCAGGAGAATGCATCTGCTCAGTTTGTCCACAATCACGTTGGAATTCCCGGGAATGTGCACTGCTATCAGAAAGCATTTGGAGGCGATTGCGCATTGCCATACTCTCAGGCCTTCATGATATAATGGAAAAGATCTGGTTCCTCCCTGTTTGTTGATGTACCAGACGACAGACATGTTGTCTGATTGGATAGTAATTGTCCCCGACGGAAGGGCAGACTGGAATGTTTGCAACGCTAAAAGCATCACCCTCAGTTCTAGGACACTGATATTGCAAATTGGCCTCTAAGGGAGACCAAGTGCCTTGGACTGTCTTTCCCTGAAAATCTCCCCCACCCCATCAGGGATGTATCCATGGTCATTATGGTCTTGGGCTGAGGAGGGGGGAGGGTGACACTATAACTCCTCTTCTGGCTTCATCCACCAAATCAGGTCCTGCTTGCAACAGTTTGTTATGCGGACTGGATAAGACATGGAGTGTGTTAACAGAGACGACTGTGATGCTAGGAGCCACTGAAGCAGCCTCATGTGGAATCTTGCCAGGGGAACTATGATGATTGTCGCTGCCACTGACCCCAGTAGTTGTAAGACTAAGTGAGTTGGGACTATGTCTTGAGAGAGTATCACTTGGAGCTGTGACCTTAACCTTTGTAATCTGTGAAGAGGTAGAGCAACTACACAGGATCTTGTATCGAATGTCGCTCCAATGAATTTTATGCTTTGAGCGGTTGCCAGTTTTTGACTTCTCTTTGTTTACTGAAATGCCTAAGAGCTCTGCCAGTTCTAGAGTGTAGCATAAGACGTGAAGCAGTAGATGCTTGGTGGGGGTGGTAAGGAGCCAATCGTCTAAACATGGAAACACCTGGAATCCTTGCAGTCTGAGATGAGCTGCTACTACTGCCATATATTTGGCAAACACCCTGGGAGCTATGGTGAGACCAAAGGACAGTGTGCAAAATTGGTAATGACTGGCTCTCAGCCAGAAGTGGAGATATCTTCTGGAGTGTTTGTCCATTTTTATGTGGTAATACGCATCCTGAAGCTCTATAGAGCACATCCAATCACCTTTCTCCAGAAAGGGAAGGATAGACTGAACCCTTGACCATCTGGAATGTTGTCTACCTGACAAACTTGTTCAAGATACCGAGGTCTAGAATTGGCCTCCAGTCCATTGTCTTTTTTGGCACTAAAAAGATTCTTGAGTAAAATCCAGATCCTACTTGGTCTGGTGGGACTGTTTGGATGATTCTTTTTTTGAGCAGCTTTTGAATTTCTTGAGTTACTGCATCCCTCTGACTGGGTGGAAGGTTGGAGATTCACCTTTGTGGCCTTGGATAAAAATCGAAGGGGATATGGTAACCCCTGGTGATTATTGTCTGCACCCAGGTATCTGATGTTATTGAATGCCAGGCTAAGTTGGTGCAGAGAGAACTTTCCCCCGACTGCCTCCAGAGGCAAGCAATTGGGCCACTCTTCAGGAGCGCTGATTGGGTTGCCCAGAGAAAGAATCCCTGGATCCCTGGTTATGCAGGCCCATTCTGCCATGGGAGGGGCATCAACCTGATGAGTTCCCCCCTCTGCCGCTGGGAGAAAACTCACCATGTGTGTCACGAAAAGGCTCTTGGGACTTCCTGAAACACATCTTTCCACTTCTCTGATTCTTTAAGTAGGGTAGTTGAGGAGTGGAAAAACATATACCCACAGCAGAAAGGATCTTTCCATCCTTTTCACACCTGGCTAATGTGTCTTTAACTTTTGGACCAATCAGAGAAGAAGCATCAATGGGAGTGTTGACAAAGGAAGACTTAAAAGGGTCTGTGAAATCACACAAGTGCATCAAGAAGTGACATCTCATGAAAACACCCGCTGCTCTGGCCGTCTCTTCAGTTGTATGTGCAATCAACCACATGGACAAACTGGAGATGGAGTCTAGGGTGGCAAGCTGGGGGACAACCTTATCACGTACCTCGTCAGACACTGCTCCTGCTAGGGTTCCTGAGAGTTCAGTGATCAGTTCCCTTTGAAGACGGGTGAAATGTGCCAAATAATTCAACGACCATATGGCAAAGGTCATTGAAGCATAATCCCACTTCCCTAATCTGTCCAACATCTGAGACTCTTTGCTTGGAGGATGGACAGTAGGACTCTCCTCTGCGAGTTCCTTCTTTGTGTTTGCCGCCACCACCATAGAATCTACCGCTAAAACCCTTGGACCACTGGGGTTGATCCTCTGGAAGGGAGAGTATTTTGTTAGGTCTCCGGGGGATTGGCTCAATGGTGTCAAGGGACTTCCAAGCATGCTGCACGATGAGCTTGAATAACTCATCTACAGGCGGGGTCACCCAGGAAGTAGAAGGTTGGGCATGAAAAGCCTGCAAGAAGACAGATTCCTCAAAGGAAGGGTTGGTGGGCTTCCAGTCATCCCTCTGCTTTAATATTTATAGTATGTCTCCAAAGGACACATCTTCGGGGGACTACCATGGGGACTCTTCCCCTTCATCGTAATCTGCATCCTTGGTGAGAGATTCTTCTGGAGAATCAACGTGCTTCCTCTTGCACGATCTCTTACGGGGTGGCTCATCAGGGGGGAGGTCTGAGGAGGACTCTGAAGACAGGGTACCCTGCAGTAGGGTGGCTTGTTGCTCCTGTGCCCGCTGCCTCAATGTAGTAGACTGTGACATCTGTGAGCCACAGGACAAGTAAATATGATATTCTAAGGTTGAGGGTGCCAACTGTGAGCCTGAGGCGAGTGCTCTCCAGAATCCAAAAGGCAGGCTCACCTGAAGAGGGATGAGAGCCCAGAACAGAGAAAGACAACCTCGGAACTGGGATCACACCCTGCACTGACGAGCCCGCCTCCAGAGAAGGAGCCGCAAGGGGACTGAACTGTCACAGCAAACAGAACCTTAGACGGCGGCATGGAAAAAATTGGTGCCAAACTAGGGATTCTAGAGCCAGTGGCCAAGTCACGGTCCTGTGGGTGGGTCGGCTCCGACTGAGCCGAGGCACATAGGGTGGGTTCCGGTACCACTGAGAGATTCATCATCGGTACTGAAGTTGGCACCGGGATGTGCGTCGGCATCAAAGGCTCCAAATCCTGCAGGGAGGTTGAAGGAGGAAGATAAGTTGGAGTTCGTGGAGAAAAAACCTCGGTTCTGGGTGGGAGAGAGAGATCCTAGATGAAGTTGTAATACCTCTGGCTGCCAAGAGCTGGTCCACCAGTCTAACTAAATCAAGCTCCGAAAGGCTCCTAGTGGAACAAATGGACATCCCCGAGGGGAGATTCTGGACGATCAATAAATGGACTGAGCTGCTGACCAACAAAGGGGTCAATAAATGGGGAATTCTGAGTCCTGGCTAGGTTTCAACCTTCGGCACAGTGGTTGAATGACCAGAAGGTTGTGTTGGGGGGAGTGACCAGTTTAATGGGAGGAACTATTATTAGTGCCGAGAGGGGCTGAGGTACCGTGGAAGAGGTCGGCACCATAGTAAAGTACAGTTGTGTACCTACCATAAATGTAGATGCTAGAGTGTATTCACTGTTGCAGTCATTACACTTGGGTTATGCTGCTGGCAGGCTACCCGCAGTCGGCCTGAATTCCAAAGTCTTGGTCCGGCATTGGTTGCTGTCGCCTCTTCCCTGACGTCAGTGCGCCAGGGGTATAAAAGATGCAGCTGACGCCATTTTCTTCAGTTTTTCTTGCCCCAGATGTCAGGTGCCCCCAAAAAGGGTAGGCTAGAAATGATGCCAATAAAAAAAGCATGCACTAAAATAAACATTACCTTCATCTACAAGCAAATACACCACATAGGTTGTATAGAAAAGAGAAGTACAGATAAGTCCCAGCAAAGAAAGGGGGGAGGTGGGTAACCTGGACTGCAACAGTGAATACACTCTAACATCTACATTTATGGTAGGTACACAACTGTACTATGTTTATCGTGTTTCACTGTTGCAGTCATTACACTTGGGTGGAATCCCAAAGCTGAGGTTGGGTGGCTGGGTCTAAATAGAATTAGGAGTAGCTATGAGGCCCTGCAGAACTGCAGTGGCAAAGTCTGCTCTGGATTTAGAGTAAAGAGGTAAGTGGTAGTGCTTTGTAAAAGTGTGCACTGAAGTCCAAGTTGCAGCCTCTAAAATGTCTTTGGTTGGTACTCCTCTGTGGAAGGCTGCTGAAGTGGCTGCTGCTCTGGTTGAATGTGGCCTAATGCCCTTAGGCACTGATTTGCCATGTTGTGAATAACAGAAATGAATGCAATGGCCTATCCATTTTGAAATAGTCTGCTTTGAGATAGCCTTTCCTTGCGATCCTGCAGCATATGCCACTAAGAGTTGCTCAGTCTTTCTGAAAGCTTTAGTTCTGTCCAAGTAGAATCATAGCTGTCTGTGTATGTCCAAAGAATGCAGAAGTCTCTCCCCCTTATTCTGTGGGTTTGGATAAAAGGTAGGCAAATGAATGGTTTTGTTAAGGGCCACACTGGACACTACCTTAGGCATAAATGTTGGGTTTGTTCTTAGAGAAACCCTGCCTGGATGGAAAATTATAAAAGGTTCCACAGCCATTAGTGCCTGTAACTCTGAGACTCTTCTTGCCGAGGTTATTGCTAGGAGCAGAGCTGTTTTCCATAAGAATTTTATCTCAGCTGTACTGGCTGGCTCAAAAGGAGGCAGTGTGAGTTTTTCCAAGACATAATTGAGGTCCCATGCAGGTACTGGTGCTCTCCTTGGAGGTCTTATGTTTTTGGCCCCTCTGAAGTACTGCCTTAGCAGTTGATGTTAAAAAATAGGTGGGTCTGTATTGTAATGAGCTGAAATGGCAGAGGCATGGATCTTAATTGATGAAAAGGATAGGCCTTTGTCCATCATCTCAGTTAGGTATTGTAAAATCTGAGGGATATTTGGTACAAGCGTGTCAATTCCTTGTGTCTGGTTCCAAGCACAGAATCTCTTCCATTTTTCTGCATAAGATTTTCTGGTGCTGGGCCTCCTGGCCTCCAAAATAACATCCATAACTGCTTTAGAGAGGTGTGTTCTGAATGGTTACATTATCCACCATGCTGCCAAATATAGGGTTCTGAGGTGGCTGTGCAGGATCTGATTGTTTTGTTGGGTCAATAAGTGAGGAATTTGAGGCAATGTCCAGGCTGGGCCTTGGGACAAGCTCTTTAGGATTGGGTACCAGTGCTGGCGGGGTCAGTCTGGGACAATCAGCATAATTTTTGGCTTCTCTTGTCTGACCTTTAGGAGTACCTTGGGGAGGAGAGGCAGTGGCGGAAAGGCATATACTGTAAGGGCTTTCCAGCTGAATGATAGAGCATCCACTTTCCATGCTTGCTTGTGATAAGTCCTTGTGCAGAATCTCTGTAGTTGGCAGTTGTGAGAGGAGGAAAATAGATCTATGTCTGGGCATCCCCATTTCCTTGCTATCATGCTGAAGATTTGTGGATCCAGTTTCCACTCGTGAGGATCCATGAGGTTTCTGCTTAGTTCGTCTGCCAGTGTATTTATCTTTCCTGGCAGGAATTGTGGTTGCAGGTGTACTTGATAAGTCAATGCTGTGTTCCACAGGGTCATGGCTTGTCTGCAGAGGGGGTAGGAATGTGTGCCTCCCTACTTGTTTATGTACCACATGACTGTAGTATTGTCCGTCTTTATCAGCAGTTGTCCTGGATGAAGTAGATCCTTGAAGGCTGTCAGGGCATTCTGATCAGCTAGCATCTCTTTTTGATTGATATGAAGATGCATTTGGCTTGCGGGCCACGTGCCCTGAATACATTTTCCTGCCATGTGGGCCCCCCAGGCATAATCTGATGCATCTGTTGTTAGTGTTTGCCTGGCTGTGGGTAAAGTGAATGGTTGTCCCTTGTTGTGGTGACAGGCCTGTGCCCACTATTGAAACTCCTATTGCAGGCAGGGAATGAGGGTAATTAATGTTTCCAGGCTGTGGCAATGTTGAGTCCAAACACTTTTTAGGTACCATTGTAGTTTCCTCATATGCAGTCTTGCATATGGAATTTGCAGAATGCAGGATGCCATGAAGCCCAAAGCCTGCAGAATTTTTCTTGCAGATAACTGGGGCTTTGTTGCCAGCATTTTGAAGTAAGAAGTCAGTTGCCTTTGTTTGGCATGAGATAAGCCATCTGGGCAGTTGTATTTAAGCTTGCACCCAGGAATATTATCTCTTGAGAGGGTACTAGTTTTGATTTCTTTTCATTTACTGTGTACCCTAGGCAAATTAGTAATCTTTTTACAAATGCCAGATGCTTTAGTAGAATGTCCTTGTTCTCTGCTTGAATAAGGCAGTCGTCCAAGTAAGGATATATTTGAATTCCTCTTTGTCTGCAAAAAGCAATTACTGGTGCCAGGCATTTTGTGAAGACCCTGGGCACAGTAGATAGCCAAAGGGCAGTGCAGAGAATTGGTAGTGCATTGAGCCAGCTATGAATCTGAGGTATCTTCTGCAAGATTGTCTGATTGGGACATGCAGGTATGCCTCTTTTAGGTCCAAAGTTACAAGCCAAGCCTTCTTGCCCAGCATGGACAGAAGCTGCTGCAGTCTCAACATTTTGAATTTTGGAATGTCCAGAAATGTGTTTAGAATAGACAGGTCCAGTATTGATCTCCAGGCTTTGTCCTTTATGGGTACCAAGAAAAGTCTTGAGTAAAATCCTTGTCCCTGCTCTTACTGCGGTATTCGCTGAATGGCCCTCATGTCCATGAGGGATGAAACTTGCTTTTGTGCCTCTGCCCATTGATTGTGTGGCAGGTCTGGCATACCTTTTGCCCTTGGCAGGGTGTGAAAGTGGAACCTGTAGCCAAGAGACACTATATCTCTCTTATATCTCTTTTTATGCATTTTTTAGACTGCTTGTTGTATATAACGAGACTTGGCATAGCCTGATAATAAATTTAAAATTGAAAATACATTTTAGTTTTAGCTAAAAGTAGTTTTTGCTTGCATTCTGTTATAATACATTTTTTAGTCATATTTGGTGTTTTCTGTTAAGTGGCTTGGCCAATTTAAAATGATTCAATAAGCCAAGCAGTTGCTGATTTATATATCGTGCCATTCATGTTTTAGCTCAGGTTGTTGTTTTTATTTATTTGTTGTTTTTATTAATGAGGATCTATTGTGTTGCTGGTACTTTAAATATCAAACTCGACCTAGCCAGGAAGTGATGTAACCACAGTACTAGTATGATACTTACTTAAGAGCATGTTTTTAGCTTTATTACCATTTCTCTGAAGAAGCTACCTTTTGTGTGTAGCGAAAACGCTGCTTTGTCTTGTGAAAATAATAAAAATTGCGTTAAGGAACTAATCGCTTGGTGAGGTTCTTTTTGGGCTCGAGGCTTTATTTCACTGGTTTGTCATCTTTTCACTTGGTAACAGTTTTCGTCATGGCCTCGGAACCTCCTTCGAGTCTCACCAGCCCTAACATCTTTGGGTCGAATGATATGAACAATTCAGACATTCCTAACTTGTTACTGGTGGTTACACAGAGATTAGACTCACTCAACGAACGGTTTGAGTCTTTTGAACGGAATTACAGGATTCTTGCCCCTGGAGGTTTGCAAACCATGCCTGTAGCAGGCAGTACTGAGAATATACATACTGGTTTACAGGATTCCATTCCTGCAGCTCAGCCGCAGAGAGCGGCAGGTTTTTCCAGTAAATCTTTTTCAACTGCAGTTTCTGGGGCAGTTCCAACTCGTACAAATAATATGAATGGACATGAAGATGCACTCATTGGCGGCACATCCATATCCGAATGGATAAACAATACAGGTGACTTTCTAACTTTCATAAAACCTTTGCACGATGTTTCGCCGGTGCCTGATGCCATGACTTCTATCAACCGTCACGAGTCAGTGACGGATAAACTGAAATTATTAGATAGCAAAACCTTTACATTACGGAAGTTACAGCTTGAAGTGGCTTACTTCAAGCAATGTCTAGATGAAGGCCTAATACCTAAGGGCCTAAGGAACTGTTTTTCACCATCTAATCTAATTAATAGCAATGACTTTTTGACTGATCTAAAAGATCTTTTTCAAAGACAGGGCATGCAACTTATTGAATTAATTGTCAAGCATTATTCCATTTGTATTGCTAATTTGACAAAGGAGGTATGTGCCCTAGATGAAGAGATTAAACTCAATGACACTTTTTCCAAGTTTAAATTCGATTATGCACGCATCTTTTCCAGTATTGATACATACTTGGTAAAAATTAAGTCAAATAAATCTAAAAAATTGTATAGGGACAGGCTTGCATATTCAAATGACAAAGCCTACCCTAAGTTATCTATTAAGCAGCAGGATAAAAGGAAAGATGCTCAAAGTGACTACATAGATAGGGAGGAATCTGGTAGTTCATTTAACCCACATACTGCTTCTTCCAATATTGACAGTCAAAATGGTCCTAGGAGAAGCAATAGGAATAAAAACAAACAAGGTAATAAGGATTGCTTTAACGAACACCCTGTCAACAACATTAATGTGGGCAACAACAGTAATCCAAATTCAGATAGTTCTTTTTTAGGGGAACAGAACAACAGAACCCGGAGGGGGAACAAGAATTGGGCCCACTAATGGATGTGGAAACCAACTCAATTGATTGTTTTCCCATTATTGTAACAAATGAAAGGGGCGATTTCACAATATACAACTTCTCAGCTCTTGAGTTAGAACCAGAACTGGTGGAACTATTAGCCCTAGGCAATACATTTGTCCCAACCAGACGATGTGATGTAGCCAGGGTCCTTTTAGACTTAAAATGTTATGTAAGAAAACTGAATTTAAAATTGTTATTCAATGATTCCACAAGAAGTGAATCTAACAAACTAAAACTTCCTAGTGTCTTTAATCCCCCATTACATGTGGGGTTAAAAATGTTAGAGAATGCATGCAAAATAGATATCAGATATATGGACAAAGTCTTTACGGCCACGACTAACCAATTCAATATCACTAAAGAACAACTAGTTGCCCTTAACAATTTACGGGCAACTTCTGTCAGAATTATTAAGCCTGACAAAGGGGGCGGGTTGGCCATATTTGAACAGATGGATTATGTAGAGAGAATGTGTAAGGTATTGAATTCTCCAGCATATGAAGCCACCACATTAAATGAACTGAACTGTAGCTCTAACAGAATTAGGAGCTATTTTAGAGATTTGTTCATTGAAGGGAGAATTGATTTAGATACTTTAAATTACATAGACATTCTGCATCCAAAGATACCTGTAATGTTTGGTATACCTAAGGTACATAAAAACCTTAGTGATCCACCGATGCGGGCCCTTATTGATGGGAGATCTTCGTTATCTTACCCCTGCTCTAAATTCATTGATTCCTTGCTTTCAAAATACTTAGAACTCATCCCGAGCATTTGCAAGGACTCTTGGCCCCTCTTGACCAATTTGAAAGACATCTGCATGGAGGATTCTACCAACTTCTTAACTATCGATGTCGTCGATCTGTATACCTCCATCCCACATCAGGAGGCAACAGAATGGGTCGATTTGCTCCTAACTGACTTGGGAGCTCCCAGAAATGACATCAACAATGTCACAGAATTACTGGATATTGTTTTATCTTCCAATTATTTCCTATTTGAGAAAGATCTGTACATCCAGAAGCAAGGTGTAGCTATGGGGTCTCCATGCGGGGCCTCAGTAGCAAATTTATTTATGGCTTACTGGGAGAGGCATTTTATCCTCAACAACATCGAATGGAAGGATAAGTTGGTTTATTACACACGCTTTCTCGATGATGTGTTTATCCTCTTCAAGGGCAATTCAGAACGGGCACAGGAATTTGTGGAGTACTTGAATCAAACAACGTCCTTTCTTAAATTCACCTACAATTTTGCTACAGATGTGATCGACTACCTTGATGTTAGGTTGACAAGAGACATACCGTCCACTAAGTTAAAATCAGTTATTTTCAGAAAGGACACATATGTCAATTCATTTTTGCACTATACTAGTGCACACCCCTTCAAACTTAAAAGAGCCATAGTGAAAGGCCAGTTAGTGAGGGCGGTTAGAATGTGCACAGATCTATCTGATTTTTTATCTGAATGTACATTCTTAAAGGGTTTATTTCTGAATCGTGGTTATCCTCTCCATCTAATTGAAGATTTGATAGATGAGGTAGAAACCAAGAGAACTAATGGCTTTTATAATCCCCTTTTGGTCAGTTCACTTGTGGTGGTTGCAGACCTGGCTGTAGTGCAGGACGTTCCAATCATTCCAACTACAGGGCCTGGTGCCACTGTTACAGCAAACGGCTATCCAAATGAATACCCATGTAGTTTTATCACTACCTTCAATATCAACTCCTATTCGATTCAAGAAATATTGAATAAGAATTGGCATTTTATTTCCAGTACTCCCTTGCTGGCGGAAAAACTTGGAGAAAAACCTAGAACAGTCTATAAAAGGGGCAAGAACATTAAAGAATTACTGCAAAAGAACCCAGTTCAAGAAATCCAAAGTAGGACAAAAGGATCTTTTGCATGTGGCTTTTGCAGCCAGTGTCCCTCTATCAAGTCTGGCAGCTCATTTTGCATTAAGGAGAAGAAATTTGATATCTATCGTAGAATCACGTGCAGCACCAAATCTATTGTTTACGTAGCTTTTTGCTCTTGTTGTCCAGTATACTGCGTCGGCAAGACCGACAGAAGGTTTAAGGACCGCATTTACCAGCACAATTATGCCATCAAAAACAAGAAGTGCGAGAATGCCTTGGCCAAACACAGAGTAAACTGTCCTGGACACTCCTTTTCATTCATGGGCATTGATCATATTACTGCCTCTATTAGAGGAGGGCCTACTTCTATTTTATTAGAAACTTGTGAATTGTTATGGCAACTAAAGTTGGACGCGTTTAATACACCAGGTCTCAACGATAGTTGCAACATTGCTGCCTACCTAAAATATAAATCTTATTTGAGGTAGCTCATTCACTTTAATTTATTTTTTAAATTATTTAGAGGTCTTTTTCCCTTTCGCATTGTCAGGTGAGTTCTTTAGGGGTTTTGATGTGCTTACATGAATATTCCCTTTTATCTGAAGGTGTTTGCTAGCATAAGGAAAATAGGTTCCCAGCCATAACCTTCCTTTTGGAAGGTCGGAGCCTCATTTAACCCCCTTTTTAGCGCACTCAAATTTATGTGAATGGACCAGTTGGATTCTTCAGATACCTGCTTTTATGATATTGTCTAACACACATGAGCTGAGCCTTTAGGGCTTATGGGCGCATAGATATTTTTAAAAAAAAGTTAGAGAATAAAAATAGGATCTCTTTTTATGCATTTTTTAGACTGCTTGTTGTATATAACGAGACTTGGCATAGCCTGATAATAAATTTAAAATTGAAAATACATTTTAGTTTTAGCTAAAAGTAGTTTTTGCTTGCATTCTGTTATAATACATTTTTTAGTCATATTTGGTGTTTTCTGTTAAGTGGCTTGGCCAATTTAAAATGATTCAATAAGCCAAGCAGTTGCTGATTTATATATCGTGCCATTCATGTTTTAGCTCAGGTTGTTGTTTTTATTTTTTTATTTATTTGTTGTTTTTATTAATGAGGATCTATTGTGTTGCTGGTACTTTAAATATCAAACTCGACCTAGCCAGGAAGTGATGTAACCACAGTACTAGTATGATACTTACTTAAGAGCGTGTTTTTAGCTTTATTACCATTTCTCTGAAGAAGCTACCTTTTGTGTGTAGCGAAAACACTGCTTTGTCTTGTGAAAATAATAAAAATTGCGTTAAGGAACTAATCGCTTGGTGAGGTTCTTTTTGGGCTCGAGGCTTTATTTCACATACTTTTTGCCCTTGGCAGGGTGTGAAAGTGGAACCTGTAGCCAAGAGACACTATATTCAAGACCCATTTGTCCTGGGTGATAATGTGCCAGTTTTGTGAAAAAAGTGCTAATTTTCCCCCTAAGGGGGCTGCCAAAAGATAAGTGCTTGGTGCTGGCAGAGGAAAGTCATTGAGACGGTTTCCTGTATGGCTGTGATTTGTCTTCTCCGCTTTTGGAGGTAGAAGCATCCCACTGTTTAGGCCTGTATGAGCCTTGGGGCTGGGATCTGCCTCTGGGGCATCTGTATCTGCCTCGTTGTGGCCTGGCTGACACTGGAAAGGACCGATTCTTTGTAGGCCAGTTCCTGCTAAATCTGGGTGGCTGTACCTGTAAGAAATTCTTAACTGTCTGCATAGATTTCGCTTTGTCCTCCATTTTCTTCAACACCTCTTCTGCTTTAACACCAAACAAAGTAACATGCTGTAATGGAGCATCCAATAATTTTGCTTTAACATGATCAGGCAGATTCTGTTCCTTTAACCAAGCATGCCTCCTAATGACAGAACCCGTAACAACAGCCCTGCAAGAGGCCTCCAGAGAATCAAAACCACATTGCAAAGTATGCTTTCCCACTTGTTCAGCTGTATGCAATAAATCCTGCATTTCCTTGTTTTCTGCACATTCAGAATTTGTCAACATTTTCTGTTTAAGCAGTGACATTAAGTATTGCTGATATTTAAGCATATGAAACTGACAATTTAAAGCCCTTACAGCCAAGGTAGCAGAAGTGTAAACCTTTTTCCCCCATCTGTCCAGAGACCTAGAATCCCTATTAGAGGGGATAGGGTTTTTTGCAGTGGAAGCCTTGACCCCTTTGGGACCCTGAGATATAGTTTCTGGGTCAGCAGCAGGGTTTTTATAAAGAAATGTATGTGAATCTGGAACCCTGTAGTATCTGTCTGGCTTAACAGGAGCAGGAGGTAGAGTCAGGAGACAGGCCGGACTCTGAAAATACATCTACAATGTCTAAAACAGGGGGAATAGCAAGAGGCCTGTGCTGAGGTAGTAAAAGAAAATCTCTGAGCCTTTTCTTAGATTCTGAGTAATCTTGGCTCTCCCAGTGAAAGTGCTCCCTCATGGTATGCATAGTTTCCCCAAAAGAGTAATCCTCAGGAGGAGAGGCTGAAGGGATAGATTCTTCAGCATCAGAATACTCATAGGGAGGAAGAGTGTATTCCCGTTCAGAAGAGGAGTCAGAGGAAATGAGGAGTCAGAGGAAATGGAAACCTGATCTGAAGATTCATATTCTGTCTCTTGCCTAGGCCTCTTATCAGGAGGGGGATGGGAACCCCTGATCAAAGTAATTAGGTCTTCGGCCATTTTGAGCATCTGTTTTTTAGGCATGGAGGCCTGTCCCTGGGATTGCTGCACTTGTTTCTTTGCCTTTAGTGGTGCTTTAGTCTTTGCCTTTGAAGCTGAAGTCGGTTTTACATATAACTGTGTAGGCCTGAAAACACCCTCAGAAGCAGATGCCTGCTCAGCGGCTCTGGACCCATCTGAGGGAATATTTTCCGAGTGTCCAATACCTTGAGTTTCCTGCGGCCTAGTCGGCTCCACGTGGGAGTCGGAAGCGGCCTGCGGCTCTGAGGTAGCGGGCGTCAAGGGCTGCGAAAGCACCTCACTGAGAACCTGCGACTGGCTTAGAAGCGTCATCAGTTTTGGACCTTGGATGCCTGTCCTTTTCCTTGCGTTTTTTCTGAATTGCGGTAGTCGGATGGCTATCTGACGACATCATGTAATTAAATCTTCGGCCAAAGTAATGAAAAGCAAAATCGTGCCGTTTAATAGTGCGTTGGTTAAATCTAGCACAAAACCTGCAATTAGCAACGTTGTGATCAGGGCCTAGGCAAGGAATACAATAAGAATGGAAGTCCTTATGAGGTATTTGCTTCCCACAAGAAATACAATTATTAACTTTTTCTGACATCGGTCTGGAGCAAGAAAAAAGTTTCCCCAACGGGGTACTTAGCTTTAAATGAAGACTTCGGATCTAAAATTCGAACACGAAAATCTCAGGAGTCGGCCAACCGGCACTTGCGAACTGCTTTTGCTTCGGGCACCGTGCGGCAAGACAGACTGAAGAAAATGGCGTCGGTTGCATCTTTTATACCCCTGGCGCACTGATGTCAGGGAAAAGGTGACAGCAACAGATGCCGGACCAAGACTTTGAAATTCAGGCCAACTGCAGGTAGCCTGCCAGCAGGATAACCCAAATGTATTGACTGCAACAGTGAAACACGATGAACATCTTTAGTTGGTTCCATGAAGGTAGTCAGCACCATGGAAGGGACTGTAGATTCCACAGCAGAGACAGTTCTCAGTGCTGATTTTAATTGCTTTGACCTCGGTTCCATGGAAACCTGGCCTTTGGATGATTCTTGCTCCTGAGAATGTGGACAGGCTGGAACCGAATGGCTCCTCTTCTTTGCATCTTTTCTAGGAGGTTTTGACACCTCCACCTCAGACAAATCCTCTGAAAAGAGGGTTTTCAATAATTCCTTTAGGATCAACTAATCTTGATGCACTGCAAGGGTCTGGGCACTAAAACCCTTACAGAGGTCGCACGGAGACTGGATTTCTATGTGGGGAACCCCCAAACAATAAACACAGGAAAGATGCCCATCGGAGTTGGGCATCTTCCTGCCACATTTGTCACACTGTTTGAAACCAGTTGTGCTTTTTTTTATCAGCCATTCCTAAGGTAAATCACACAGCAATTAACCACCATTTACATGACCACACACACACACACACACACACACACACACACACACACACACACACACACACACACACACACACACACACACACACACAAAACAGTTAAACAACAGGGCAAGATTAAAGAAAGATTTTTTTTTTTTTGGTGGAGGTGTGTAATAACAATGGCAGTGGTAGAAACACCCAGAAGGGTAAAACAGAAAAGAGAGGAAAGGAAAGAATACCAACAGTGGTAATTAATGATTACCTGAGTTAAAAGGGAAGGGTGGGGCCTATACCAACTATGGTAACACAGAAATACCAAAAGGTAAAAATTAGGTTAAAACAGCAATCACACTAATACAATAATAAGGAGTAAAGCACCTAAAAAATATTAAAGAGGGGAGCAGAAATATCAAGAGATATTAAGAAATATTTAGAAAATATTTAGAAAATAAATCAGTTAGCTTGAGAGCACAGCCTGACATGTCTTGAAACTCTATGCGGCAAACGAGATCTGAAGGGAAGGGAAGAGAGTCACTATGGGTAGCCTTAGCTCAAGAGCTTCTGGCTGGAGCAAGCTTGTTACAACAGCCGAGTCAGTTCCGAGGACAGAACTGAAACCCAACTGTCATGAATGATTCAGATCTAATGTTCCCGCACAGCAAAGAAGAAGTGGTGGTGGTGGGGGGGGGGGGGGGATGAAAGATGTCTGGTAGTAAAAGTGATGATGCTTTGCAGCATCGAATCTGCACTTGCTGAATGGTTCTAACCCCTACACGGCAAGTTCTACTGGTTACCAGAGACCGACAACTTCTTTGCGCATCAAAAGCATACAGACATGATTCTTCCACCTCAACTGCTGAGGTACCACATCACCATGATTCTATGTGTATCCAAATTGTTCCTGGTAATAATGTTTGAAATACCAATAAAAATCTACTCATCTCCATGGCACTAAGCCAAAGTGCTTATTCCTGTAAAGATCAAAGTCTCAGGATTCGGTGGCCTTAAAAATGGAATTTCTTAGTCATTACCTGATGGTGATGACTTGAGCAGGGGTAACTTTTGAAAGCAGAAGTCCATGGTGGGGATATGTGACAGGGCAGCAGGCTATGTTCATCGATCAATACATATACCTGCTGAGACAGATTCTATATGAAAAAAAAAGATAACCTCTAAAGGCTTGTCAAAAATCTCAATTTGCATGAATTACAACACCAAGTGAAAAAGATTTCTACTATAAATGTAAAGTAAAAACAAAAACAAAATGCTAGCAACTAGAAAATGTACTATTGAATTTTATACAAAAACTTGGCAATGGGTTTTGGTAGCAATAAAAGAATAGCTAAAAAGCTACTAAACAAGAACATCTACTGAACAGTGATAGCAGCATCACTTGATGTCAGCCATTACTGTCTTCCTCAAATGTATATTCTACACTATTTGGATGCACCTTGGGATGAGGCTTAATATGTTGCCTGTTGCTGGTGCCTGTCTTGTGAGAGGAAAAAAGGGTATCTGCTGGTATATACATCTGCTTTATGATGGTGGGAAGCCTGCTCCTTCTTGTTTCCTTCTTCACTGCTACTTCCCCACTACCTGACATCTATATAACACAAATGGCTGTACTTAATTATGCTACTACTCAGCTTATCATCTATTTTTCTCCTACTGTGCCATTTTTCATCCTACCATGACTCAATAATATAACACAACATCTCTCGAAATCTGTCCCAACCACCAATCAATACTTCCACTTTCCACATTGTACCAAACTTATTTAATATTGCCCCTCACCTATTCCAAATACAGCTGATTAATTGCACTTCAACTCAAACCAAAACAGAATTAAGTGCATGAATCCTCTCCAAAAAAAAACAAACAAAAAAAAATATGCATAATGCTCTAATATACTAAAATCCTTCCAGAAGCAGATATACCCCCCTGATCCTGGCCCCACCTATCACAAAGAACACAGAGATAATGCTCTCCTACACACTTCTGTACCCCAACAGCAGCCAATCCCCCACCCTGATAATCTAATTCTGCTGCAATAGATGCTAGAAGTATAAGAAGAAAAAAAACACTGAACCACATATGCCTGGATTACTTAGTACAAGACTGATGCTCTCGCTGTAACTGAAACTTGGCTTAAATCCACCATAAATGACTGAAGTTATGCCTCGCAACTATATCATCATCCATAATGACTGTATAAAGAGGAAGGCAGTGGTATTGCTTCAATATTTCCCAATACCTACCATATTTCCCCTTACAGCAAACCAGCACCAAAATTCAATTCAGCAGAGATTCTTACTGCTTTCCTCAAAATAAACACTTATAAACAAATGTATTTCTGTTCTTTACATCCCTTCTGACAACAGCTATCCTGGAAGTTATCCTACAATGGATCCAAAATTACGAAAATAAAATTGCCACGGATTCTAAAGACAACCACAAAGCATTCTACAGCTATGTCAAGAATCTCAATGACAATACTCAGATCTGCTATGAGCTACAGCACAATGGCACTAAATATACAGAACCAACTGATATCGCCCAACATCCTGGCTGACAGAGTCCGTGTAAACTTTACCCCCCCAACACCACCCAAAGGGCTCATCTCTATACCGGAAGAATGCAAAACCCATGTAATCATGTATGCACAAGTAAAGACTGCACTCTCCAAAGCCAAGAACACAGCATCCATGGGACCAGACAACATCCCAGGCTGCGTCCTGCACGAACTACAGAACGAACTGGCACCCCGTCTAAGTACCATGTTCAATCATAGCCTCACTTCAGGCTTTGTGCCTATTGAATGGCGCACAGCGACGGCTATCCCACTCCACAAACGGGGTGCCACCACGGACCCCGGGAACTACCGCCCCATTAGCCTGATGAGCCAGGTCTGCAAGGCCATGGACCTTATCATCATGTAGCTTACAAACAAAGACATAGGTAACCTCTAAACTCTGGACCCCACTCAGTTTGGGTTTGTAAAAGGTAGATCATGTCTCCTAAACCTGACTGACTTCTTTGAAATAGTCACCAGAGCCATGGACAAGGGTAAGGTGGTGCACACAGCCTATCTTGACCTCAGGGTTCAGTCCTGGGTCCTCTCCAGTTTCGTATTTACTTCTCAGATGTCCAGGCTAGTACAGCAGGTCTTTGGCTAACGAAGTTCACAGACGGCCGCAAACTAGGTGCCATAACAGGATCGCTTAATGATGTGGACATTCTACAAAGGGGCCTCACTGAGACTGATGCTTGTTGTCAAAGTCACGGGCTTAAGCTCAATGCCAAGAAGTGCATTGTCATCCACTTTGGGAAAAACACTGTACCCATGAACTACCACATAGGCGGTAGCCTACTAAACACTGAAAGTGTGATAAGAGACCTTGGGACACAGGTGGACAGTAGCCTCTCCTTTGATAATTGCATTGCCACAGTAGTCAGGAAATCCTTCTACGTGGCACACCTCATCACAAAGGGGTTCTCCTCCAGAAAAAAAGGAGGTCATTGTTCCTCTCTACTCATCCCTCATCAGCCCCATTATAGAGTACAATGCCCCATTTGGCATGTACCTCGCAAGACACCTACAACAGCTAGAAAGGCCACAGAAATACCTCACTAAGAGGATTATTGACCTCAAATATATACCATATGCAGACAGTCTCAAACAACTCCAGCTCTTCTCCATCGCATATCGTCTACTCAGAGGTGACCTCTGCCTAACATACAAAGCCATGTTAAACCCAGATCTGTTGGACATGGTACACTTAAAGAAATCCCAATCTTTCCAAGCCACATGCTCCAGGGACCTAAACTTGTCACTACAATAAACAGAACATGCTGGAGGGATAGATTCCTGTCCCAGAGACTTCCCATGCTCTGGAACAAACTACCCATTCATGTCAAACAAAGCTCCTCATTGGCCCTCTAAGAAAAATTTTGATAATTGGATGGGAAATAGGAAATTCACACCGGGGATCACTTCTGTGGCTCTGCTCTACAGGGGCATGGGAAAATACATTCTTGGGTGGCGAAAGCCAGGGAACTTTTTTGGCTAGGCTTATATAGGCCCTAAGGCCGATAGCCTAGTACCTACCTATGAACCTATGGATATCCATAACATTTCCACAAGAAAAAAATATTACTAGGTGATGTGAATGTCAGTTGGTTTTACATAAACTTTAACTCCCATAAATCTAGCATAAACTTATATGGTTTTACACTACATCTAGCATTAACTTATACAGTTTTGCACAACTAATTAATAGCCTCACATATTACAAGAAGAAAACTTCTCTATTGGACTAGATCCTAGTATCAGACCCTAGTAAATACTCCACCACAGGTACAATGTCAGACTTTCGTGATCATCTCCTAATCTATATGACTAGAAAATTTGTGTTCATTAATACAACAGATGTGAAAAACAGTATATAGATCAAGAAACTTTGATCTGTTTGGAAAAAGAAGCATCTGAAGAACTGGGAAAATATAAACAAAACCTAGAGATGATTGAAAAATATAGAAAAGAAATATGGATATGGGAAAGATTTGATATGGTGCAATATTTATTCAAAGGAGAAAGCCAAATGAATCAATATAAAGAAGGCAGCCCCAAAGATATTCGAAGAGAAATACAGGCAAAGGCATCCTGGAAAATGTTACAATAAAAATATAATCACTAAGATGGAATGTAGAAAAGAACATTAGTAAAGTAAAAGTTAAAAAAATAGAAGTTGAAGTTATGGAGTGCCTGCGAAGTGAAGAATTTGGTGTAGAAGGTCTAATACAGGTTACACCACAGCATGATGGAGTGAGTCCCCAAAGTAAGGAGAAACAGAAGATCAGGAAACATCTGAAGAAGAAATATGAACATGGGAAAGAAAGAGAGATTTAATTTGTTTGTCTCTTTCGGCTTTTCCCGGTTAGGGGTCGCCACAGCGGAACTCTGGTCCGCTAATGATTGGTAGTTGATCTTTCGGCTTTTCCCGGTTAGGGGTCGCCACAGCGGAACTCTGGGGCGCTAATGATTGGTAGTTGATTTTTACGTGCCGAGTTACCAGCCCTGACGCACAACCTTCAACGAAGGTACGCCCATTCACGCATGTCTCCACGCAGAAGACGCTCTAGCTGAGAATCGAACCGGACAGCGTCTTACTGTGAGGCGACAACGCAACCGTAGCACCACCACCGTGGGTCTAGGAAAGATGGGGTAATATTTATACAAAGGAGAAAGCAAAACTAACAAATACAAAAAGAGCAGTACCAAAGATATTTGGAAAGAAATACAGGCAAATGAACCCGGACATGGTAAACTTTACAATACAAAAAATAAGACAAAGAGGAAAAGTAGAAAAGGAGATTATTACTGGAGAAGTTAAAGAAATAAAAGCTGAAGTTATGAAGTACCAGCAAAGTGAAGGATTCGGTGTAGTAAATCGAATGCAGAAAGCACCACAACAGGATGGAGCAATGGATATCCAAATTAAAGGGAAACCAGTGAAACAGGAAGCAATTGGTCAGGTGCCATATCAAGATATTTCGCAGTTTTCCACAGGAAACCAGTATAAACCTTCACTTGACGCTAGACAGCAAGGAAAGGAAAGTACAGTTGTGTACACATACCATAAATGTAGATGTTCGAGTGTCTTCACTGTTGCAGTCATCACTGTAGGGTTCTTCCTGCCGGCAGGCAGCCCTCAGTCGGCCAGAATCCCAAAGTCTGGGTCCGGCATCGGCTGTGTACTCACCCTCCCTGACGTCAGTGCGCCAGGGGTACAAAGCTCCCAGCCGACGCCATGTTCTCCAGTTTTTCTTGCCCCAGATGTCAGGTGCCCAAAAGCAAAGGCTAAAAGTAAAACAAAAATGTAACATACAACAAACCCCATATCCTGTAGCAAATACACCTCAGAAGAAGGGTGAAGCAGGGATCCACACTAAAAAAAAGTATAAGAGGGGATATGAGGGTGGGTAACCCAGACTGCAACAGTGAAGACACTCGAACATCTACATTTATGGTAAGTGTACACAACTGTACTATGTTCATCGTGTTTCACTGTTGCAGTCATCACTGTAGGATTGAATCCCAAAGCTGAGATAAAGGGTGCTGGTTATAGAGTAGAAGGGGGGGGGCTAGAAGGCCTTGCAAGACTGCAGAAGCAAAGCCTGCCCTAGACTTAGAATAAAGAGGAAGATTGTAGTGCTTACAGAAAGTATGCACTGAACTCCAAGTTGCAGCTTCCAAAATATCTTTGGTAGGGACTCCCCTGAGAAAGGCAGCTGAAGTAGCAGCAGCTCTGGTAGAGTGAGTCCTAATTTTTCCAGGGATTTGCTTTCCATGATGAGTAACAAAATCTGATTCCATGAGCACTCCATTTAGAAATGGTCTGTTTTGAAATAGCTTTGCCTTGGGAATTTGCTGCATAAGAAACAAACAGTTGTTCTGTTTTCCTGATATCCTTGGTTATGTCCAGGTAAAAGCGAAGCTGCCTGTGTACGTCCAAAGAATGCAAAATCCTCTCCCCCTTATTTTGTGGATTAGGGAAAAAAGTTGGCAGGTGAATAGTTTGGTTTAAAGCCACTTTAGAAACCACTTTAGGGTTAGTCCTCAAAGAAACCCCGTCTTGATGAAAAATAATGTAAAGTTCCACAGCCATGAGAGCTTGTAACTCCAAGACTCTCCTGGCTGAAGTTAAAGCCAGTAGGATAACAGTCTTCCATGATAGATACTTTATATCGGATGTGGCAGCAGGCTCAAAAGGTGGCAGAGTAAGCTCTAGGGGGCCTTAAATTCTTTGCTCCTCTGAGATATTGTTTCAGAAGTGGGTGTGAAAAAATTGGAGGATCTGTATTATAATGTGGAGAGATAGCGGAGGCATGTATTTTTATGGAAGAAAAAGATAAACCCTTATGCAACTTATCTGTTAGGTATTGTAAAATCAATGGAATATTTGGAATGTGAGGATCCGATTCCTGAGCATGCATCCAGGTGCAAAATCTCTTCCATTTACCTGCATAAGATTTCCTAGTGCTAGACCTTCTGGCTTCTAAGATGACATCCATAACCTGTTTGGAAAAGGTAGGATTAATTATAGACCCTGAATATGCCAGGCTGCGAGTTTTGATATGAGAGTGCCCTGATGTTGAGACAAAATATTTGGAATCAGAGGTAGAATCCAAGGAGGTTCCTGGGATAGATTTATCAGTGTTGAGTACCAAAATTGTCGAGGCCAATTCGGGGCTAGTAAGATCAGCTTTGGTTTGTCCGGTTTTATTTTTAAGAACACCCTTGGTAGAAGAGGTAGTGGTGGGAAGGCATACCCCGAGAGGTTCCTCCAACTGAATGAGAGAGCATCCACTTTCCATGCTAGCTTGTGATATGTCCTTGTGCAAAATGTCTGTAACTGGTAGCTGTGGGGAGATGCAAATAGATCTATGTCCGGGCAGCCCCAGGCCTCTGTAATCATCTTGAATATTTGGGTGTCTAGCATCCACTCGTGTGGGTCTGACAGGTTCCTGCTCAGGCTGTCTGCCAGAGTGTTTTGTTTCCCTGGCAGGAATCGAGCTTGTAGATCCACTTTGCAAGCTAGTGCTGTGTTCTATAGAGTCGTGGCTAGTCTGCAAAGGGGGTAGGAGTGTGAACCCCCTTGCTTATGTACCACATAACTGTGGTGTTGTCTGTCCCTATCAGTAGCTGCCCTGGCTGTAAAAGATCCCTGAAAGCCAAGAGGGCATTCTGTACAGCTAACATCTCTTTTAAATTGATATGAAGATGCTTCTGATCCTCTGTCCAAAAACCTTGCAGGCTTTTCCCCTGCAAATGTGCTCCCTATGCATAATCCGAGGCGTCCGTGGTTATCACTTGGTAGGCTGGAGGTAGACTGAAGGCTTTCCCTTTGTTTTGAAGACATGCCATGGCCCACCAACGAAATTCCTTTTGCAGGCAAGGCAAGACAGCAATCACTGTTTCCAGACTGTGACAATGCTGGGACCATACACTTTTTAGGTACCATTGTATCTTCCTCATATGCAGCCTTGCATATGGTATGAGTAGGATGCAGGAAGCCATGTAACCCAAAGCCTGCAGGAATTTCCTTGCAGTTAGCGGAGACATTAACGCCAGGCTTTTGAAAGTTGAAGCCAGCTGTAGTTGTTTTTCTGGCGTCAGGAATGCCATCTGGGTTGTAGTGTTTAAAAGAGCACCCAGGAAAGTTATCTGTTGAGTGGGTGCCAAATTTGACTTTATGTTCACAGTGAATCCCAGGTACTTGAGTAGATTCTGAACAAATTCCAGGTGTTGAAGTAAGGTGTCCTTGCTGTCTGCTTGAATAAGGCAGACATCCAGATAAGGGTAAATTTGAATTCCCTTGAGTCTGCAGTAAGCTATTACTGGTGCCAGGCACTTGGTAAAGACTCTGGGCGCAGTAGACAAGCCAAAGGGCAGCGCAGAGAATTGGTAATGTTTCGAGCCTGCCTTGAACCTGAGGTATCTTCTGAACTCCTGTCTGATAGGAATGTGTAGGTAAGCCTCCTTTAAGTCCAATGTCACCATCCATGCATTTTTGCTCAACATTGGCAGAAGCTGCTGCAGAGTAAGCATCTTGAACTTTGGTATCTCCAGGAAAGTATTTAATATTGACAGATCCAGGATGGGTCTCCAAGTATTTTGCTTTCTGGGAACTAGAAAGAGTCTTGAATAAAAGCCTTGTCCCGTCTCCGAATTTGGAACCAGTTCTATGGCCCTCAAAGCCATGAGGGACCTCACCTGTTTTAATGCCTCCGCCCATTGATTTTTTGGTAGGTCTGGCCATCCGTTTGGTTTTGGTAAGGTGTGAAAGTGGAATTTGTAACCTCTTAAAACTACATCCAGAACCCACTTGTCTTGGGTTACGCAAGTCCAGTTTCGGTGAAAAAGAGAAAGTTTTCCTCCCAGAGGAGCTTCCAGGTGAGAGGTTCCTGGAGCCATGCAGGGGGAGTCACTGAGCCTGTTTCCTATAAGACTGAGACCTATCTTCACCACCCCTGGGGGTGGAAGCACTCCACTGTCTAGGTCTATAAGAGAGGTCTGTGCTTGGGCCCTCCCTCTGGGGCGCCTATATCTACCCCTCTGAGGCCTGTCCGAGCTGGGAAAGGACCAATTTTTAGCTGGCCAATTTCTGCTAAATCTAGGAGGCTGAACTTGTAAGAAATCCTTAACAGTTTGCATGGATTTTGCCTTATCCTCCATTTTCTTTATAACCTCTTCAGCCTTAGACCCAAACAAAACATTATGTTGAACAGGAGCATCCAGTAATTTTGCTTTTATTTGATCAGGCAAATTTTGTTCCTTTAACCAAGCATGCCTTCTAATGACCGTGCCAGTGGCTGCCGCCCTGCAAGAGGCCTCCAAAGCATCAAAACCACAGTGTAAGGTACGTTTCCCCACCTGCTCAGTAGCATGCATCAAATCTTGTAATTCCTTATTGTCTGCACATGCAGAAATAGTACACATTTTTTTGTTTCATAACAGACAAAAGATATTGCTGATATTTCAACATATGAAATTGACAATTTAAAGCCCTAATAGATAAAGTAGCAGAAGTGTACACTTTTTTGCCCCATCTCTCCAAAGCTCTAGAATCCTTATCTGACGGAATAGGGTTCTTAGTAGTGGCGGCCTTAACACCCTTAGGACCCTGAGAAATGGTTTCTGGATCAGCAGTAGGATTTTTAAATAGAAACTGGTGAGAGTCAGGGACTCTAATATCTATCAGGCTTAACAGGGGCCGGAGGAAAGGAGTCGGGGGTTAAATTAGACTCAGAAAAGACATCATCCACAATATCCAAAATAGGAGCGATAGCCAGGGGTCTGTGTTGGGGAAGAAGAAGGAAATCCCTAAGCCTTCTCTTAGATTCAGAGTATTCCTGTCCTTCCCAGTGAAAATGTTCCCTCATGTCATGTAAAGTTTCCCCAAAATAGTAATCTTCAGGAGAAGCTGAAGGTATGGATTCCTCAGCATCAGAATCCTCATAAGGAGGGAAAGTATAATCCTGTTCAGAGGAAGACACTGAAGAGATAGATACCGGATCAGAGGATTCATAATCCAATTCTTGTCTTGGCCTTTTGTCTGGCGGGGGATGGGAACCCCTTATCATAGTTAGCAAGTCCTCCGCCATTTTAAGCATTTGTTTTTGAGACTTAGGTCCCGGATCAGAGGAGGCTTGGGCTTGAGTCTTTGTTTTAGGAGTCGTCTTTGTCTTTCCTTTTACCTGAAGCTGAGTAGGCCTGAAAACCCCCTCGGAAGCCGGTACCTGCACAGTGGCTCCGGACCCATCCGAGGGAGCATTATCCGAAGGTCCTGCACCTGGAATATCCGAAGGCCTAGTTGGCTCCTTGTGGGAGTTCGTATCGGCAAGCGGTTCTGTAATGGCAGACGACAGGGGCTGCGAAAGCGCCTCACTGATGACGGCCGAACCAGCAGCTGGCTCTGATTGTAAACTGTCATCTGATTTGGACCTCTGAGGCCTATCCTTATCCTTGCGCCTTTTATGAACTCCAGTAGTCAGAAGCGTGTTCAACGACATGTTATAATTAAATCGCCTCCCAAAGTAATGAAAGGCAAAATCGTACCACCGTTTAATAGTACGCTGATTAAATCTAGCACAAAACCGACAACTAGCTATGTCGTGGTCAGGGCCTAGACAAGGAATACAGTAAGAGTGGAAATCCTTATGAGGTATTTGCTTCCCACATGAAATACAATTATTAACTTTTTCTGACATCGGTCTGGAGCAAGAAAAAAGTTTCCCCAATGGGGTACTTAGCTTTGAAAAGAAGAATGTCTTCGGTATGAAGCACCAAAAATAACAGGAGTCAGCCGACCGGCACTTGCGAACTGCTTCCACCGTGCGGCAAGAAAGACTGGAGAACATGGCGTCGGCTGGGAGCTTTGTACCCCTGGCACACTGACGTCAGGGAGGGTGAGTACACAGCCGACGCCGGACCCAGACTTTGGGATTCTGGCCGACCAAGGGCTGCCTGCCGGCAGGAAGAACCCTACAGTGATGACTGCAACAGTGAAACACGAACATCGAAACTGTGGAAACTCTGATGCAGTCAATATTGAGGAGTGATAGACCAATGAGTTCCCATATGACAGAGCAACAGATGGCACAGGATGAAACTGAAGAGAAGGTGCCCAAAGAAGATGCTATAGAGCTTTCTATAGAATGCCCACAGGAAATGGAAAACAAGGGATGTGCCCTCAGTTTGGAAGAAAATGAGCTAAGAGAAGAGTTGCTTGATTCAATAGACATGGATAGATACATTAAGATCAATGACAGAAATAGACTGCAGAAGGTCAATAAAACCCAAAAAGTCAGAAATCTGATAAAACAAATGAATGTAGTAATTAGGACTGTCCATAGATATCCATGTGATATAACAGAAGTAAACAGGATATATTACTGTGCTGCTAAATTAATAACTGATAAAGTTCTACCACATGAACACAAGGTAGTGAGGGAAAGGAAGGGGAGAAATCTAACACCATCATGGAAGTATTGAACAGAGAAAACTATAAAGCAATTAAGACAAGAGTCACCCTTAGAAGATGATAGAAGAGGGAATAGATGAACAAAAATACTAAGATAGATGTGATTACAGCAATGCACAGTATTAGAACACACCAGGATCTATCATGCATTATCGCAAATAAACTAAAAATTTCAGCACAGGCTGAAAAACTTAGAAGATACACAGATAAACAAAAAGGAAAAGTACAAAATAAGCAATTTACTGATGACCCAAAAAAGTTGAGAATTGGGAAATAAGATAAAAAGAATTGAAAGCCCGCCAAAAAAAGAGGAAAAAGATACATTTTGGAGAAGTATCTATGAAGATCCTGTTGAACATAACAAAGATGCTAAACGGACAGAAGGAGTAAAAGAAAGAATAAGAAGTTTAAAGGTGCAGGATATGAAATGGGATGAAGTAACAGTCAGAAAGATTGAAACAAAGTTAAGAAAAGCCTCTAATTGGAAAACCCAGGGTCAGATGCAGTAGCTAAATTTGGTTAAAATTATTAACATCTTTGCACGAGGATTTAGCCATGAGTAAGAACTATTTATATACGCACCCCGAACAGACACCAACCTGGCTAACAACAGGCAAAACAATGCTCCTACTTAAAAGTGAACCTGCTAGCTACACTAAAAATTATAGACCAATAACTTGCCTTCCGACGATGTATAAACTATACACGGGAATTGATGCTAACAGGGTTTATAGTCATTTAGAAAAAAACTCAATTGTGGCAGTAGAACAAAAGGGCAATAAAAGAAAGTCATATGGAATAAAGGATCATTTGCTGTTACATAAAGTCATACTGGAGAACCTGTAAAAAGTGGAAGAATTTAAGTATGGCATGGGCTGACTATAAAAAAGCATTTGATAGTATCCCACATTCATGGATAACAAGAGTGCTTAAAAATATAAAATTGAAATGGGGATATTCTAGGGTGACACTCTGTCACCGTTGCTATTCTGTATTGCCATTAACCCATTAAGCTGTTTACTTAACAGCTTAGGCCATGGCTACAATTTGGCTCCTAAAAAACAAAGTGTAAAGACTTCCCATCTTCTCTTTGCTGATAATTTAAAACTGTATAGTTCATCAGATGAGGAACTGAAAACAGAGCTACAGGTTGTCAAAACTTTTTCAGATGATATAAGAATGTTATTTGGTCTTGATAAGTGTGCAAAAGCAACATTTAAAGCGGGAAAACTGCAGCACCAGGAAAACATCAGTTTGGGACAAGAATGTGATATAAAAGAACTTGAGGAAGAGGGTGTGTATAAACATTTGGGATTTCATGAAGGATCAACAATAAAACTTGAACAAATACAAATTAAGCTTAGCAAGGAATACTTTAGAAGACTTAAATTAATTCTGAAAACAGCGTTGACATCTAGGAACAAAATCCAAGCTATAAACCAATTTGCTCTTCCTGTCCTAACTTACGGTTTTGGAGTGACTGGCCACAAAACGCGTTGGGATAGATTAGAAAGGAAAACAAGGATACTTCACACTCCCCAAATGATTTATAAAAATCAGTGTAAACCAAGACTATATATTCCCTGTTCCGAAGGAGGGATGAGCCTTCTTGAAACTGATCCCATGTAATGATCTGCAATTGTGGGACTCCACACACATCTGCTAACCTCACAAGACCCAAATGCAGTGAACGTTTTGAAACATGAGAAGAATAAATCTAAGATGACTTCACTGCTTTATTAAGCAGAAGCTCATCAGCGTCAAGCAGGAATGGAAATCAAACCAGAAGTAGATAAAAATCAGGCAGTAAATGAATGTGCCAAAAAACAAAAGAAAGAATATAAGGTGAAGGACCAGATGAGAAGGCAAGAAATGTGGAAAAAGCATAAATATAGTAGCAAGTATAGACAACTTTTGGAAGAACCTCATGTTGATCAGGAACGAACACAGGAATGGTTAAGGAGAGGTGAATTCAAACCATGAGATGAAAGGTTACTATTGGCAGCTCAAGATAGTGGGCTACATACATGCTGGTTTACAAAGTCCATTGAACATGTGGGAGAAAAGTACGGTTGTGTACACTTACCATAAAAATGTAGATGTTCGAGTGTATTCACGTTTGCAGTCATTACATTTGGGTAATCTGCTGGCAGGTTGCCCTCAGTCAGCCTGAATTTCAAAGTCTTGGGTCCTGTGTTGGTTGCTGTTTCCTCTTCCATGACGTTAAGTCATCAGGGGTATAAAACAAGCAGCCGACGCCATTTTCTTTAGTTTTTCTTGCCCCCAATGTCAGGTGCCCCCAAAAAGGTAGCAAAAAAAATTTATATATATATATATATATATATATATATATATATATATATATAAACTAAATATACATGCAGCAATACAAATTTTACCTTCATCTACAAGCAAATACACCACATAGGTTGTAGAAGATAGTGAAGGAAAGAAACTCCAGAATGAAAGGGGGATGGCGGGCGGGTAACCTGGACTGCAACAGTGAATACACTCGAACATCTACATTTATGGTAAGTGTACACAACTGTACTATGTTCTTCATGTTTCACTGTTGCAGTCATTACATTTGGGTAGAATCCCAAAGCTATGGATGGGAGGCTGGAGCTAAACAGCATTAAGGGTGGCTATAAGGCCCTGCAGAACTGCAGTGGCAAAGCCTGCCCTGGACTTAGAGTAGAGAGGCAAATGATAATGCTTTGTAAAGATGTGAACAGAACTCCAAGTAGCAGCCTCTAAATGTCTTTCATTGGTACTCCTCTGAGAAAGGCTGCTGATGTAGCTGCAGCTCTGGTGGAATGAGACCTAATGCCCTTGGGCACAGGTTTGCCATGGTGTAAGTAGCAGAAACGAATGCAGTGGCTTATCCACTTTGAAGTAGTCTGCTTTGAAATAGCCTTTCCTTCTGATCCTGCAGCATATGTCACTAGTAGTTGCTCAGTTTTTCTTAGAGCTTTAGTCCTGCTCAAGTAGAATCTTAGTTGTCTGTGTACGTCCAAGGAATGCAGAATTCTCTCCCACTTGTTCTGTGGATTTGGATAAAAGATTGGCAGATGAATAGTTTGGTTAAGAACCAGACTGGAAACCACCTTAGGCATAAATGAAAGATTGGTCCTCAGAGAGACCCTGTCTGGGTAAAATATGATAAAAGGCTCCAAGCCATGAGGGCCTGTAGCTCTGAGACTCTTCTTGCTGAAGTAATTGCTAGGAGCAGAGCTGTTTTCCATGATAAGAACTTTAGATCTGCAGTAGCAGCTGGTTCAAATGGAGGCAGGGTGAGCTTTTCCAACACATAATTGAGGTCCCATGCAGGTATTGGTGATCTTCTGGGAGGCCTTAAATTTTTGGCTCCTCTAAGATACTGTTTTAGTAAAGGATGAGAAAAGATTGGTGGCTCTGTATTGTAATGAGCCGAAATGGCAGAGGCATGGATTTTTATTGATGAGAAAGATAGGCCTTTGTCAAGCATCTCAGTCAAGTATTGTAATATCTGAGGAATATTAGGTTCTGCTGTATCAGTTCCTTGTGCCTGATTCCAAGCACAGAATTTCTTCCATTGATCAGCATAAGATTTTCTAGTACTAGGCCTTCTGGCTTCCAAAATGACATCCATCACAGCTTTACTGAGAGGTGTTGTTTGTATAACTACATGATCAGCCATGCTGTCAGGTTCAGTGTATGGAGATGATTGTGCAGGATCTGATTGTTTTGCTGGGACAGTAATTGAGGTCTTTGAGGTAAGGTCCAAGCTGGGTATTGAGACAAGTTCCTTAGGATTGGGTACCAGCATTGGCGTGGCCAGTCCGGGGCAATTAGTATCATCTTTGGTGCCTCTTGTCTGACTTTTAGTAGGACCTTGGGAAGAAGAGGCAGAGGAGGAAAGACGTAAACTGATAGGTTTTTCCAACTGAAGGATACACTTTCCATGCTTGTCTGTGATAGGTTTATGTGCAGAATCTTTTCAATTGATAATTTTGAGGACAGGCAAAGAGATCTATGTCCGGGCTCCCCCATTTCTTTGTTATCATGCTGAAGATTTGTGGCTCTAGTTTCCACTCATGAGGGTCCATAAGGTTTCTGCTTAAATCGTCTGCCAGAGTATTTTGTTTTCCTGGCAGGAATTGAGCTTGTAGATGTACTTGGTAAGTCAAAGCTGTGTCCCACAATGTCATGGCTAGAGTCTGCAAAGGGGGTATGAATGCGTGCCCCCCTGCTTGTTTATATACCACATAACCGTGGTGGTGTACATCTTTATCAGTAGTTGTCCTGGATGAAGTAAGTCCTTGAAGGCTGTCAGGGCATTTTGAACAGCTAACATCTCCTTTTGATTGATATGCAGATGCATTTGTTTTGGGGTCCATATGCCATATGCCCCAAATGCATCTTCCCGCCAGGTGAGCCCCCCATGCATAATCTGATGCGTCTGTTAAGGTTTGGCTGGCAGGGGGTAGAGTGAAGGGTCATCACATGTTTTGGTGACATGCCTTTGCCCACCACAGAAACTCCTGTTGTAGGCTGGGAATGAGAGGAATCATTGTTTCCAGACTGTGACAATGTTGACTCCATAAACTTTTTAGGTACCATTGAAGTTTCCTCATATGCAGTCTTGCATATGAAATCAGTAGAATGCAGGATACCATGGACCCTAAAGCCTGCAGTGTTCGTCTTGCAGATAACTGGGTTTTTGTTGCCATCAGTTTGAAGTAAGGAGTCAGTTGCCTTTGTCTGGCGTGAGGAAAGCCATCTGGGCAGTTGTATTCAAGCTTGCACCCAGGAATGTTATCTTTTGAGAGGGCACCAGTTGTGATTTCTTTTTGTTTATTATGTACCCTAGGCATGTTAGAAGCCTTTTCACAAATGCCAGGTGCTGAAGAAGAATGTCCTTGTTCTCTGCTTGAATGAGACAGTCGTCCAAGTAAGGATTTATTTGTATACTACTTTGTCTGCAAAAAGCAATTACTGGTGCCAGGCACTTTGTAAAGACTCTGGGCGTAGTAGATAAGCCAAAGGGCAGTGCAGAGAATTGGTAATGCATTAAGCCAGCCTTGAAATGGAGGTATCTTCTGCACGATTCCCTTATTGGGACATGCAGGTATGCCTCTTTTAGGTCTAATGTCACCAGCATTTTTGCCCAGCATGGGCAGAAGCTGCTGCAAAGCTAGCGTTTTGAATTTTGGAATGTCCAGGAATGTGTTCAAAATTGATAAATCCAGTATTGGCCTCCAGGCCTTGTCCTTTCTGGGTACCAAGAACAGTCTTGAGTAAAAACCTAGTCTTTTTTCCTGTTCTGGTACTGGCTGAATAGCCTCATATTCATGAGGGACGTCACCTGTTTCTGTGCCTCTGCCCATTGATTTTTTGGCAGATTCGGCCAACCGTTTGCCACTGGCAGAGTATGGAAATGGAATCTGTATCCCTGTGATACTATGTTTAACACCCACTTGTTCTGGGTTATTAACTGCCAATTCTGAGCAAAAAGTGCTAATTTTTCCCCTAAGGGTGCAGCCAAAAGGTAAGTGCTTGGTGATGGTAGAGGAAAGTCATTGGGACTGTTTTCTGTAGGGTTGTGCTTTATCTCCTCCAGATTTGGAGGTAGAAGCACCCCATTGCTTTGACCTGTAAGAATCTTGTGCCTGGTATCTAAAACCTTTAGGGCATCTGGATTTGCCCCTTCGAGCTTTGTCGGACACAGGAAAGGACCAATTTTTTGTAGGCCAGTGTCTACTGAATCTTGGTGGCTGCACTTGTAAGAAGTCTTTTACAGTTTGCATAGACTTAGCTTTGTCTTCCATTTTCTTTAAAACCTCTTCTGCCTTAACACCAGAGTATCATGCTGTAAAGGTGCATCCAGTAATTTAGCTTTAACATGATCAGGCAAATTTTGCTCTTTTAGCCAGGCATGCCTCCTAATCACAGATTCAGTAACTGCGGCCCTGCAGGAGGCCTCTAAGGAATCAAAACCACATTGCAAACTATGCTTTCCAACTTGTTCAGCTGCATGCAATAATTCCTGCAATTCTTTATTTTCTGCACATTCAGAAATCAACATCATTTTCTGTTTCAGCAATCCCATAACATGTTGTTGATACTTGAGCATATGAAACTGGCAGTTTAAGGCCCTAATTGCCAAGGGTGCAGATGTATAAACCTTCTTTCCCCATCTGTCCAGTGCCCTTGAATCTGTGTCAGAGGAGGTAGGATTTTTTGCTGTTGAAGCCTTAACTCCCCTTGGACCCTGTGAAATAGTCTCAGGGTCAGCAGCAGGGTTTCTAAATAAACATTTCTGTGAGTCAGGGACCCTGTAATATCTGTCAGGTTTGCTGGGAGCCAGAGGTAAGGAGTCAGGAGTCGAGCTTGACTCCGAAAACACATCATCCACAATGTCTAAAACAGGGGGTATGGTTAAAGGCCTGTGCTGAGGGAGAAGGAAATCCCTGAGCCTCTTTTTTTAATTCTGAAAAATCTTGACTCTCCCAGTGAAAATGCTCCCTCAAAGTATGCAAGGTTTCTCCAAATGAATAATCCTCAGGAGGTGATGTAGAAGGGATAGATTCCTCTGCATCAGAATCCTCATAGGGAGGTATAGATAATTCCTGATCAGAAGAGAAATCAGAAGAAATAGAAACCTGATCTGAAGATTCATAATCAGTGTCTTGCCTAGGCCTCTTATCAGGAGGGGGTTGGGAACCCCTAATCAAGGTAATTAGGTCTTCAGTCATTTTGATCATCTGTTTTTTAGGCATAGCGGCCTGTGCACGTGGCTCATGCGTCATTTTTTTAGCTTTAGAAGTTGCTTTTGTCTTTGGTTTTGCAGCTGTCGGTTTTATATAAAAATGTTGAGGCCTGAATACACCCACAGAAGCCGGTGCCTGCTCAGCGGCTCCAGACCCATCCATGGGTAGAACACTGAGTATCTTGCGGCGTGCTGGACTCCACATGGGTCTCACTAGGGGCCTGCGACTGAAAAGTAGTGGGTATCAGGGGCTGCGAAAGCGCCTCACTGAGTACCAGCGAAGCAGCGACTGGCTTAGGAGAAGCTTTGTCGGTTTTGGACCTCAACGGTCTGTCTCTGTCCTTTTCTTGGCATTTTTTGTGCACTCCGGTAGTCGGATTGCTATCAGACGACATTTCAGGGTAGTTAAATCCGTTTCCAAAATATTTTGAGGCAAAAATATACAGACACTTAATAGTGTGTTGGTTAAATCTAGCACAAAACCGACAGCCAGGCACGATGTGATCAGGGCTTAGGCAAGGAATACAGTATAAATAGAAATCCTTATGAGGTATTTGCTTCCCACAAGTAATACAATTATTAACTTTTTCTGACATCGGAAAGGAGCAAGAAAAAAGTTTCCCCAACGGGGTACTTATCTCTAGTGAAGACTTCGGTTATGAAACTCGAAAATTTCAGGAGTCTGCCGGCCGGCACTTGCGAACTGCTTCTGGCACCGCGTGGCAAGAAAGACTAAAGAAAATGGCATCGGCTGCTTGTTTTATACCCCTGACGACCTGACGTCATGGAAGAGGAGACAGCAACTGAAGCAGGACCCAAGACTTTGGAATTCAGGCCGACTGAGAGCAACCTGCCAGCAGATTACCCAAATGCAATGACTGCAACAGTGAAACACGAAGAACATCAGGCAAATGTAGGCTTTGTAAAATCGAACTGGAAACAGTCGCGCACCTTGTTGCTGGTTGCGACATACTAATGGCAGGAGGACTGTATACTGAAAGGCATAATAATGTGGCAAGATTGTTGCACTGGGAACTGTGCAAACATTATGGTACTGAATTGGCTGAAAACACTGGAAACATAAGCCACAAAGCATCATAGAAAATTATGACGTTTATATCACATGGGATAACCCATGACCAAAAGATAGATGCTAGAAAACCAGATATAGTGGTCCAAGAAAAGAAAACAAGAGTAGCATTCATCATTGAAATCGCCACACCCAGTGACTACAGTGTCTTGCATACAGAGAGACACAAAGTTATAAAATATCAGGATCTGCCGGCAGAAACGAGAGCAATGTCGAAGAAAGACAGCCAGAGAGTTCCAACTGTAGTAGGAGCAATGGGTCTTATAAAAAAGAATCTACAATTGTATTTAGATAGGTTACCAATAACTCAATACAAACTGCAGGAGGAGTCATTACTGGGCACATTGCGGGTGCTGCTAAGAGCACTTCTGGCTGACATCAAAGACTGAAACAATACTAATTTCATGAACTTTAATTGTACTTTGACTTAGGAATGGGGAGTCCATTCCCATCGCAGTATTAGAAACCCAAAAGACTTGGAGAAATTAAACTAGACATCTCACACATCCAGTTAAACAACACAACATTTCCAAGTTTAACACAGAATTCTTCATTACTACACTATAATCTATTAATTGGAACTTCTTAAAATCTTCCCCATTGACCATGCTGTAACTGAATTCAATACAACTTTTCTAAATATCCTAAACAGCCTTGCATCTCTTAGAAGGAAGAGACTGAAAATGAATAATGTAATCTGGCTATCCAAAAACAGTAGAATGCTAATGCAGGACAAATAAAAAGCATGGAAAGAATGGCAAAAAATAAAACTCCTCAACATCTTGAAAACTTCAGAATGTTTCTCAATTGTACTAAAGAGCAAATAAATTAAGACAAAAATATACTATAATAACTTTGAGAATAATAATAAACACAACTGTAAAAAAATGTATACATCCATTAAAGAAACCTTACATCCTGGACAAAAATTCTACCCAAACCCTTCTCCTGATAATTCACCACTCAAAAAGTACAGTTTTGTACCTACCATAAATGTAGATGTTCGAGTGTTCACACTGCTGCAGTCATTACACTTGGGTTATCATGCCGTCAGGCGGTCCCGTAGTCGGCAAGAGTTCCAAAGTCTTGGTCCGGCGTCGGTTGCTGTCGCTTCTTCCCTGACGTCAGTGCGCCAGGGGTATATAAGATGCATCCAATGCCATTTTCTTCAGTTTTTCTTGCCCAGATGTCAGGTGCCCCCTAGTAGGTAGGCAATACATATTGCTAATCAAAAATATATATACATAAAATAAAAACAATACCTTCAGTTACAAGCAAATACACCACACAGGTTGTATAGGATAGAAAGGTATAGGTAAGTCCAGCTAGTTCAGAGGGGATGGAGGTAGGGTAACCTGGACTGCAGCAGTGTGAACACTCGAACATCTACATTTATGGTAGGTACAAAACTGTACTATGTTCATTGTGTTACACTGCTGCAGTCATTACACTTGGGTAGAATCCCAAAGCTAAGGTTTGGTGGCTGGTCCATAAGGAGTTAGGATTGGCTATGAGGCCCTGCAGAACTGCAGTGGCAAATCCTGCTCTGGATTTAGAGTAAAGAGGCAGGTGGTAATGCTTGGTAAAGGTGTGCACTGAACTTTTAGTTATGTACTCACCATAACTTCAGATGTTTGGGATCCATCTCGCCTACATTCTGACTGATGGGTTCGGAGCCGATCCCTCGGCTCCGACTCGGCACGCTTATGCCAAAGAGCGAAGTCTCTTATTGGCTGAGCTTACTATATCCCAGGATGCACCACTACCAGTCCCCCAGATCTAGTTTGTCCGCATACATGCACACATGCACGCCCTGCTTATATAACATCGTCAGATGAAACAAGATAAACAGTAGAACTCAAAACCGTTCAATCTCTTCTGATCTCCAAGGCAGGGGGAAGGAGGGTGGGTATTAGAATGTAGAGATGGATCCCAAACATCTGAAGTTATGGTGAGTACATAACTAAAAGATGTTATGTGATCCTATCTCGCCTACATTCTGACTGATGGGACAGCGTCCTAGCACCTGAATCCTGGGTGGCCCACTGGAAAACACTCCTGAGTACCGTGGAACCAAATGATGCTCATCCTTTAGATGCCACATCCAATTTGTAGTGGGAAATGAAAGTGTGCGGATTGGACCAAGTAGCATAGCACAAATCTCCGATATAGCGAGCTTGGAATGAAAAGCTATAGAAGTAGCCATAGCTCTGGTAGAATGAGCTTTGATAGATGTTGTAAGTTGCTTATTAGAAGAAGAATAAGCCTGAGTTATGCAATCTCTGATCCATTTGGAGATAGTAGCTTTTGTGATGGTTTGACCCAATTTATTATCTGAGAAGGACACAAACAACTGGTCTGACTTACGAAGTTGCTGAGTCCTGTCTAAATAGAAGCGTAATTGCCTGTGAACATCCAATTTATGGAGAGTGTATTCCGCTTCATTGGAGAATTTTGGGAAGAAAACTGGTAGCTCTAGAGATTGTTGGAGACAGAAACTAGAACAGACCTTTGGGACAAAGGATGGATTAGGCCTAAGTGATACTCTATCCTTGTGGAAAATCAAGTACGGTGGTTTAATAGACAGGGCTTGAAGCTCTGAAACTCTTCTTGCAGAAGTAATTGCAACTAAGAAGGCAGTTTTCCAAGACAGATATTTTAACTCACATGTAGCAGCCGGTTCGAAAGGGAAGATGTTAATGCTGAAGCACCAAATCAAGATCCCACGGAGGCAGGATGAAAAACTGGGGGTCTTAACAGGCCCGCACCTTTAATGAAAGTTTTGCATAGTCTGCTGCTCAACAATGGAGGATCCATGGATTCGTGGAATTTAGAGATAGCCGCTAGTTGGACTTTAATAGTAGAGACAGAAGATCCTTGATTAAACAGGGATGTTAAGAATTTCAAAACCTCTGGGATAGGAGCAGTGATAGGGTCTAAGCCCTTGAGTTGAGCCCAGATAGCAAACCTCTTCCACTTACTGAGGTACAATTTGTTAGTGGTGGGTTTGTGGGCAAGATAAAATGTGAACAACTTCCGGTCTAATGTGTGACTTCTGACTAAAGTCGGAAGTGGAGGAGCCAAGCTGTCAACTTCAAAGATCGAAGGGACTGATGCTGATGTCCCGACTGATGAATTAGCAGGTCCGAATTAGGTCTAAAGTCCACGGATCGTCCACGCATGCTTCTTCAGGTAAGGAAACCATACCTGACGAGGCCAGTATGGGGCAATTAGTATCATTGGACCCCAATTGAGAAGCTTTTGAATGACTTTGGAGAGAAGTGGAATCGGAGGAAAGGCATAAAGTAGCCCTGTTGGCCAAGGTTGTGCTAGAGCATCCATAGCTGGTACTCCCTGATGTGGGATCAAGGAGAAGAACCTTTGGCACTTGGTGTTTAGTGGAGTTGCAAATAGGTCGCAGCACGGCGTCCCCATCTCCTGAAAACCTGAGCTGCTACTGTTTGGTTTAGAGACCACTCGTGAGGAGAGAGAATTGTCCTGCTCAATTTGTCTGCCAATATATTTGATTTTCCGAATGTGGGTCGCTACCAAGAAGCGGTTGGTAGCTACAGCCCATTCCCACACTCTCATGGCCTCTCTGCAAAGAGGGTAAGATCTGGTCCCTCCTTGTTTGTTCAGATACCAGACCACCGACATGTTGTCTGTGTGGATGGCGATGATGCCCTGAGGAAGAAACTTGTGTAAGGCCTGTAGGGATAGAAGTACAGCCCTCATCTCCAACACATTGATGTGGAGAAGAGCTTGTCTGGAAGCCAGGAGCCCTGAACTAGCCTGCCCAGACAATGCCCCCCCCACCCTATCTGGGAGGCATCTGTCGTCAGGGTAACCACTGGAGAGGGAATAACAAAGGGGCTTCCTTGATTCAGATTGGATGTCTGAAGCCACCAGCGAAGGTCCCGTTTGCATGTTTCCGTAATCATGATGTGATGATTGAGGGGAAGATCCTGAAAGGACCATTGAGTTGACAATAGCCACTGAAGAATCCTCATGTGCAATCTTGCCAGAGGAACTAAAAGAACCGTGGCAGACATCGAGCCTAAAACTTGTAGAACCATCCTGGCTGGGGCTTTGGATCTCGAGATCAGAGCTTGAACTTGGCCCTGTAAAGTTTGGATCCTTTCGGCAGGAAGAAAGACGCGCATCAATCTTGAGTCTATCTCTGCTCCTATGAACCTTATGCGTTGAGAGGGCAGCAAGACAGACTTTGACCAATTGAATGTAATCCCCAGGGTAGCACCCAGGGAGATGGTGGCTTTGAGGTTGTCCATTAGTAGATGCCTGGTGGTGGCAGTCAGGAGCCAGTCGTCCAGATAGGGAAACACTTGGAATCCAAGACTTCTCAGGTGAGCCGTCACTACTGCCAAACACTTGGTGAACACCCTGGGGGCTGTGGTGAGACCAAAGGGCAGAGCACAAAATTGGTAATGACTGACTCCCAGGCTGAAGCGCAGATACCTCCTGGGCGCCTGATGTATCGGTATGTGATAATAGGCGTCCTTGAGGTCTATGGAGCACATCCAAACATCCTTCTCCAACAATGGGAGAATGGATTGTAACGTGACCATTCGGAATTTGGATTTCGTGACAGATTGGTTCAGTCTGCTGAGATCCAATATTGGTCTCAGGTCCCCTGTCTTTTGGCACTAAAAGAACCTGGAGTAATTTCCTGATCCGATCTGGTCTGTGGGGACCGGTTGGATGACTCCTTTCTAGCAGCTTTAAAGCTTCTGCGGCTGCCATTTCCCTTTGACTGGGTGGTGGGTCCGGGATTTTTGGACGGTGGGGGTGAGTATGTGGACGGGATGGTGTAACCTCCGGCAATGTTCCGAAGCACCCATCTGTCCTGAGTGATTGTCTCCCAGGCTTTTAGGTGCTTGGCAACGACACCCGACTGGCTCGAGCAGCACAGCCGGGCAATCACTCCTGATGTGTGGGAGGCTGAAGAGCCAGGAAAGGACTCGCGGTCTCCAGAATTGCGGGGCGCCCTGCCGCCTCTGGGACGGCGTCTCGGTGAAAAATTTCCCGTCCTCTGCCTCTGGAAGGGAATCTTCCTGCTGTTGGGGAAAAACTTACGAGATTTGGAACCACATTTTCCCCCTCCTTTAGCCTTGGGGTAAGGCCGAAGGGAGTGGAATAACGGGCACCTACAGCAGATAAAGTTTTTCCCTCTTGCTCACAGCGGTAAGGGTGTCTTTAACCTTGGGTCCAAACAAGGAGGACCCATCAAAGGAGCGTCGGAAGGAAGACTTGAAGGCCTCCGCAAACTGACACAAGCGGAGCCAGGCTTGTCTCCGTAGAGCCACGCCTGTGCCTGCCGCTCTACCCGCCTTCGGCCGCATAGGAAATGAGCCTCATGGACGAGTTAGAAATTGACGTAGGATAGCCAACTGAGAGCTAACCGACTGGGCTAGCTGCTCAGGTAGGTTACCCGAGAGGGAATCTGACAACTCCTTGACCAGATCCCTCTGAAGCCTGGTAAAATGTGCCAAATAATTCAGAGACCTTAAAGTAAAGGCCGCTGAAGTCAGGGTGCGCTTCCGTACCTGTCCATACTCCTAGACTCCTTATTAGGAGGATGGATGGACGTTGAAGCCTCTGCCACGTCCTGTTGTGTAGCAGATGCCACCACCATGGCATCTACAGCCACGCCTTTAGTGAGGAACTCCTTCTCGGGGCAGACAAAATTTATTTGGACGAGAAGGGACTGGTTCCACGGTATCTGGATGTTCCACGCCTTGACAAACTAAATCCAGAAGCTCGTCGAAGGCGGAGACACCCAGGAGGCGGAGGGCTGAGCCCCAAAGGCCTTGAGGAGCACTGACTCATCAGCAGAGGGGGTTTGGATATCCAGCCGCCTCGTTGTTTGAGGATCTCTAAGATGTCTGCAAATGAGACATCATCCGAGGACGACTTCGGGACCCTCTGCATCATCAAGATCAGTGTCCGATGTAATAGACTCGGGGAGTCCACGTGCTTCCTCTTGCACGATCTCTTCCTTGGGGTTCCTCCAAGACAACTCCGAAGAACCCTCAGGAGGAGGGAACCCCAATGGGGGTAACCTCAGGCCCAGGGCTCCGCTGACTACGGACAGGGGAACTGCCAAAGACCCAGTCTCCACGCCCAGGAAGGTGCGGTAAAGCGGAGAGATGGCAAGAGGACTTGGCCAAGGCACTCCTCATGGCTCTGAAAGCCGGACCCCAGAATCCTGGGAGTGTCCGGTCCCGAGCCATGATAGCCGACGGAAGTCCCGCAGCCGAAGCACCGAGGGGAGGCTGGAACCAAAGCATAGGTCCCAAACATCACCCCGGGTCCAGCCGAAGAAGTCCGTGTACCAAACTCGGACCCGAAGGCCTGGTTGGAGTAAGGGTGAGCCGACCCTAAGATCTCCACCGGCTCCAACAGCACCTGCTCCGGAGCCAAAGCAGTCGGAGGAGGAATGGCAATGGGTGGACCAGGGTCATCGGCTCAAGCCAACTGGGTCGGAACCGAAACAAATTTTTGGAAGACTGGGGACTGGAACAGTCTTTGGAGCACCCTGTCTATATCTGAATCTGACATCCTCGAAGACCGAGAGGAAACTGAACGGGTTGAGACGGCCTCTCCAACGGCCCCAAAGGACTAGGGGACCGGCTCCGAGGTGACTCGATGACTATCGGCGAAGGAATACACACACTAGATTCCATCGGTGCTGAGGTGGACTTGGCGCCGAGGAAGTGTCTGGCTGGCGACCCTTGTCGGCTCGAGACCAGTGGAGCCGAAGGTGACCCCTCTCGATGCCCCAGCCATCGGCTCGAAGCCAGAGGAGTCGAGACTGGTGGCATCGAGGCAGACCGTTCGACCTCGGCCCAACTCCTTGGAGCCGAAGGAGAGGCCTGCCTATGTGTTTTGGCGGCCGGATGCGCCGGACTGGTCGGAACCGACGCCCTTTCTTTAGCCGGAGAAGGAGAGGATGCCAAGGCTTCTTCAAAAGGAGGTTTAATTAACCCCTTAAGAATCAATTTATTTTTCCTCTCCTGGAGGACCCTTGAGGAAAAAGCGTGACACACGCTGCATGACTCCTGTAAGTGTTTTGCACCCAAACAATACACACAGAGCGAGTGATCGTCTGTGATGGACATTTTGAAACTACATTTGGTGCATTTTTTGAAGCCCGAAGGCCTAGGATTCTGAGACATTATGGTAAAACAATTTCAGTAATCTTTTGACAGGAAAAAATACAATTACTGACTTTCTGATTGACACCACCTAATAATAGGCTTACAGTTATCGCTTAAAAGCGCAAATGACAAGGTTTTAGGAGGGTTGACTGACCGGGAAGGCCCTAGATGAAGGGGGCCTAAACCAAACTCAACCCAATCACACAACAAGTCTTTAACAAACCCAAACACACACAAAGAGAAGAATAGCCGTTAAAACAGCTTTTTAAGACAAAAACAGCAAAAAACTGACAGAAAAAGTTAGTAAATTACTACTCAGCTCAGCCAGCTCGAGACCACGTCTTCGCAGGTTAGCGGCAAACGAGATCTGGGGAACTGGTAGTGGTGCATCCTGGGATATAGTAAGCTCAGCCAATAAGAGACTTCGCTCTTTGGCATAAGCGTGCCGAGTCGGAGCCGAGGGATTGGCTCCGAACCCATCAGTCAGAATGTAGGCGAGATAGGATCACATAACATCTCCAAGTTGCAGCCTCCAAAATTTCCTCGGTAGGTACTCCTCTGAGAAAGGCTGTTGAAGTGGCTGTTGCCCTGGTGGAATGTGGCCTAATGTTATTTGGGACTGATTTTTCCATGCTGTGTGTAGCAGTACCAAATACAGTGTCCTATCCATTTGGATATAGTCTGCTTTGAGATAGCCTTGCCCTGTGATCCTGCAGCATATGCTACAAACAGTTGCTCAGTTTTCCTGAAAGCTTTTGTTTTGTCCAAGTAGAAGCGTAGCTGCCTGTGTATGTCCAAAGAATGCAGAAGTTTCTCCCCTTTATTCTGGGGGTTTGGATAAAAAGTTGGCAAATGGATGGTTTGGTTAAGAGCCACACTAGATACCACCTTTGGCATAAAGGTAGGGTTTGTCCTTAAAGATACCCTGTCCTGATGAAAAATTATAAAAGGTTCCACTGCCATTAATGCCTGTAGCTCTGAGACTCTTCGTGCTGAAGTTACTGCCAGGAGCAGAGGTATTTTCCATGATAAAAATTTTAGATTGGCTGTATTGGCTGGCTCAAAAGGTGGTAGGGTCAGTTTTTCCAAAACGAAATTGAGGTCCAAAGTTGGTGTTGGTGCTCTCTGGGGCGGTCTTATGTTTTTAGACCCTCTGAGGTACTGCTTTAGCAAGGGATGAGAGAATAAAGGAGGATCCGTGTTGTAATGTGCTGAAATGGCAGAGGCGTGGATCTTAATTGATGAGAAGGATAGGCCTCTGTCCAGCATCTCAGTTAAGTATTGTAAAATCTGAGGAATGTTTGGAACAAGAGGGTCAAGGCTTTGAGCCTGGTTCCAGGCGCAGAATCTTTTCCATTTTTCTGAGTAAGCTTTCCTGGTGCTAGGCCTCCTGGCCTCCAAAATGACATCCATAACACCTTTAGAGAGGTGTTGTCTGTTTGACTAATGTATCTGCCATGCAGCCAGGTTTAGGGTTTTGAGCTGACCGTGCAGGATTTGATTGTTTTGTTGAGTCGGAAGGTGTGGAATTTGAGGCAAAATCCATGGTGGGCCTTGAGCCAAGTTCCTTAAGATAGGGTACCAGTGCTGGCGTGGCCAGTCTGGAGCAATCAGGATCATCTGTGGTTTTTCTTGTCTGGCTTTTAGGAGTACCTTTGAAAGGAGAGGCAGTGGCGGGAAGGCATAAACTTTTAGGTTTTTCCAGCTGAACAAAAGAGCATCCACTTTCCATGCTTGTTTGTGATAAGTCCTCGTGCAGAATTTTTGTAGTTGGCAATTCAATGGGGAGCATTTAAAAGATCTATGTCTGGGCATCCCCATTTTTGCGTTACCATGCTGAAGATTTGTGGATTCAATTTCCATTCGTGAGGGTCCATGATATTTCTGCTTAGATAGTCTGCCAGAGTATTTTTTTTTCCTGGCAGGAATTGTGCTTGCAGGTGAACTTGATACTTTAGAGCTGTGTTCCACAAGGTCATGGCTTGCCTGCATAGGGGATAAGAATGAGCGCCCCCTTGCTTATGTACCACATTATTGTGGTGTTGTCTGTCTTTAGTAATAATTGTCCTGGATGTAGAAGGTCCTTGAAAGCTGTTAGGGCATTTTGAACAGCCAACATCTCTTTTTGACTGATGTGAAGATGCATCTGGTCTGTGGTCCACTTGCCCTGAATGCATTTTCCTGCCATGTGTGCTCCCCAGGCGTAATCCGAAGCATCTGTTGTTAGAGTTTGCCTGGCTGTGGGTTGGGTAAAAGGCTGACCCTTGTTTAGGTGACATGCCTGTGCCCACCATCGAAACTCCTGTTGTAGGCAGGGAATCATTGGTATTGCTGCTTCTAAACTGTGAGTGTGTAGAGTCCAAACACTTTTTAGGTACCACTGTAATTTCCTCATATGCAATCTGGCATATGGTATTAGTAGAATGCAGGTTGCCATGAATCCCAGGGCCTGCAGAATTTTTCTTGCAGGGAGATGGGAATTTTTTGCCAGTAATTGAAAATATTGAGTTAGTTGAACTTGTTTGTCTGGCGTGAGGTAAGCCATCTGGGCCGTTGTATTTAAGCTGGCACCCAGGAATATAATCTGTTCCGAGGGCACTAGTTTTGACTTCTTTTCGTTTACTGTGTACCCTAGAGAAATTAGCAACCTTTTTACAAACGCCAGATGCTGTAGAAGAATGTCCTTTGCCTCTGCTTGAATGAGGCAGTCGTCCAGGTATGGATATATTTGAATTCCTTTTTGTCTGCAAAATGCAATTACTGGTGCCAGGCACTTTGTGAAGACCCTGGGCGCAGTAGATAAGCCAAAGGGCAGTGCAGAGAATTGGTAGTGCATTGTACCAGCTTTGAATCTGAGGTATCTTCTGCAATTTTGTCTGATAGGGACATGCAGGTATGCCTCTGAGGTCCAGAGTAACAAGCCAAGCCTTCTTGCCCAGCATGGGTAGAAGCTGCTGTAATGTCAACATTTTGAATTTTGGAATATCCAGGTAAGTATTCAGAATTGAAAGGTCTAGTATGGGCCTCCAGGCCTTGTCCTTTCTGGGGAACAGGAAGAGTCTTTAGTAAAATCCTTGTCCTTGTTCCTGTTGTGGTACTTTTTTGAATAGCTCTCATGTCCATGAGGTCTGAAATTTGTTTTTGAGCCTCTGCCCATTGATTTTGTGGCAGGTCTGGCATTCCTTTTAGCCTTGGTAAAGTATGAAAGTGGAACCTGTAACCTTGAGACACAATATTCAGAACCCATTTGTCTTGGGTGATCGTTTGCCAGTTTTGAGAAAAAAGTGCTAGTTCCCCCCCCCAAGGGGGCTTCCAAAAGGGACATGCTTGGCGTACGAAGGGGAAAGTCATTGTGACTGTTTCCTGTAAGGCTGAGACTTGTCCTCACCTCCTTTTGGGGTTGAAGTGCCCCACTGTCGTCTGTTTGAGGCTTGGAGTTGAGATCTGCCCCATGGGAGTCTGTATCTGCCTCTCTGTGACCTGTCTTGACACTGGAAAGGACCAATTCTTTGTTGGCCAATTTTTGCTAAACCGTGGTGGCTGTACCTGTAAGAAATCCTTGACTGTTTGCATAGATTTAGCTTTATCCTCCATTTTCTTTAACACCTCTTCTGCCTTAACACCAAACAAGGTATCATGCTGTAAAGGAGCATCCAATAACTTTGCCTTAACATGATCAGGCAAACTTTTGTTCTTTTAACCAAGCATGTCTTCGAATCACAGAACCTGTAACTTCGGCTCTACAAGAGGCCTCTAAAGAATCAAATCCACATTTCAGAGTATGTTTTCCCACCTGTTCAACTGCATGCAATAAATCCTGCATTTCTTTACAATCAGGAGCTTCTGAGCTTGCAAGCATTTTCTGTTTTAACTGAGCCATTAAATATTGTTGGTACTTAAGCATGTGAAACTGGCAATTTAAAGCTCTTACTGCTAAAGTTGCAGAAGTGTATACTTTCTTCCTCCATCTATCCAAAGCTCTGGAATCGCTGTCAGAGGGTACTGGATTTTTTTGCAATGGAAGCCTTAACCCCTTTTGGACCCTGGGAAATAGTTTCTGGATCAGCAGAAGGGCTTTTGTAAAGAAACTTGAGAGAGTCAGGGGACTCTATAATACCTATCTGGCTTGGCTGGAGCAGGGGGCAAAGAATCAGGAGATAGGCTGGATTCAGAGAAAACATCATCCACAATATCTAGCACAGGCGGAATAGCCAGGGGCCTGTGCTGAGGCAATAAAAGGAAATCCCTGAGCCTTTTCTTCGATTCTGAGTAATCCTGACTTTCCCAATGGAAATGCTGCCTCATGCTGTAAAGTTTCCCCAAAAGAATAATCCTCAGGAGGAGAGGCTGAAGGGATAGATTCTTCAGCATCAGAGTCCTCATAGGGGGGTAGAGAGTATCCCTGGTTTGAAGAGGAATCAGAGAAAATGGAAACCTGATCAGAGGAATCATAGTCTGTATCCGGCCTAGGCCTTTTCTCAGGAGGGGGATGGGAACCCCTGATTAGAGTAACGAGGTCTTCGGCCATTTTAAGCATCTGTTTCTTAGGCATGGAGGACTGTCCAGGAGAATGCTGTACTTGTTTCTTTGTCTTTAATGGTACCTTTGTCTTGGCTGCTGTTTTAATGGTAAGTTGTGAAGGTCTGAAAACACCCTCGGAAGCCGATGCCTGCTCAGCGGCTCCGGACCCATCTGAGGGATTAGTTTCCGTAGGCCCAATACAGTACAGTTTTGTACCTACCATAAATGTAGATGTTCGAAGATCCACATTGCTGCAGTCCTTACACTTGGGTAGTCCGCTGTCCTCGGTCGGCCCGAATATCAAAGTATTAGGCTGACGTCGGTCAAGGCGCTTAAGACTGACATCAGGACGTCAGGGTATAAATGCGCATGACCGACGTCATATCCTCAGTCTTTTCTTGCCCCAGATGTCAGAAGACCCTAAACAGAAAAGGTCAAAAAACCAAAATACAGCAAAAAACAACCAACCACCCCTGTACTAAGCATATGTACAATATATACAATATTTACAATATGTACAACCCAAACCACACAACCGCCTCTAACTACAGAGGGGAAGGAGGGAGGGTACATTGGACTGCAGCAATGTGGATCTTCGAACATCTACATTTATGGTAGGTACAAAACTGTACTATGTTCTTCATCTCACATTGCTGCAGTCCTTACACTTGGGTAGAATCCCAAAGCAGAGATAAGGGAGGATGGCAAAACTATAAAGCAGTAGGAGCTGCCAAAATGCCCTGTAAAATTGCAGTGGCAAAACCAGCCCTCGATTTAGAGTAAAGTGGAAGGTGATAATGCTTAGAGAAAGTATGCACTGAACTCCAAGTAGCTGCCTCCAAAATATCTTTAGTTGCCACCCCTTAAAAAGCTGTAGAAGTGGCAGTAGCCCTAGTGGAATGAGGCCTAATCCCAGCTGGAACCTCCTTGCCATGATGGGAATAACAGAAAGCAATACAAAACCCAATCCACTTAGAAATAGTTTGTTTTGACACAGGCTTGCCCTGAGAACCCAAAGCAAAAGAAACAAACAACTGCTGAGACTGCCTGAACCCTTTAGTTCTGTTCAAATAATATCGCAACTGCCTGTGTATATCCAAAGTGTGCAAAATCTTTTCCCTTTTTTTTGGGGGTTTTGCATAAAAGTAGGCAAATAAATAGTTTGGTTTAAAGCCACACTAGAAACCACTTTAGGCATAAAGGAAGGATTAGTGCAAAGATACCCTATCCTTATGGAAAATTAAGAAAGGCTCAACTGCCATAAGGGCCTGTAATTCAGAAACCCTTCTCGCAGAGGTAATGGCCAACAAAAAAGCAGTCTTCCATGATAAATATTTCAACTCAGCAGTAGCTGCAGGCTCAAAAGGTTGTAGAGTGAGTTTCTCCAACACAAAATTGAGATCCCAAGCAGGAGTCGGAGCTCTCTGTGGGGGTCTTATATTCTTTGCCCCTCTAAGGAATTGCTTAAACAAAGGATGAGAAAACAATGGTGGTTCACAGTCATAATGAGCAGAAATTGCTGCAGCATGAATCTTAATAGAAGAGAAGGACAAACCTTTGTCCAGTAACTCAGTAAGATATTGAAGAGCCACACTTAAATTAGGCTTAGAAACATCAAATTCCTTCGCTGCACTCCAAAATAAAAATCTCTTCCATTTATCTGCGTACACTTTCCTTGTACTAGGCCTTCTGGCCTCCAAAATAACATTCAAAACTTGCTGTGGCAGCTGAGACCCTCCAGGGTTTAAAACAGAATATGCCAGGCTGTCAGGTGAAGAGAGTGAAGTTTGACATTGAGTAAATGACTGTTCTCCTGAGACAGCAGGTGTGGAATCGAAGGCAAAGGCCATGGAGGCTCCCGTACCAGACTTCTCAGTAATAGGTACCAGTGCTGTCGAGGCCAATCTGGAGCTATTAAAATCATCTTTGGCTCGTCCTGTCTGACCTTCAGGAGTACCTTTGGGAGGAGAGGCAGAGGTGGAAAGGCATACACATGAAGATTGTTCCAGCTGAATGAAAGAGCATCCACTTTCCAAGCTGTGGGATGAAACCTTTTTGTGCAAAACTTTGGCAACTGGTAGTTTAGTGGAGAAGCGAACAGATCTATGTCTGGAGTTCCCCATGACACTGTCAATTTCTGAAATACATGAGGATCCAATTTCCACTCGTGGGGATCCATAATTCGTCTGCTCAACACATCTGCTAAGGAGTTCTGTGCTCCCGGCAGAAACCTTGCCTGAAGAGTTAGCTGTAAACTGAGAGCAGTCTCCCACAAAATCATTGCTTGCCTGCATAGAGGATAAGAATGTGTTCCCCCTTGCTTGTTGATGTACCACATGACAGTTGTGTTGTCTGTTAGAATCAACACCTGCCCTGGAAGAAGTAAATCCTTGAAAGCTATTAATGCAAATTGGACTGCTAACATCTCCTTCAGGTTGATATGTAGATGTTGTAGTCTGGCAGGCCACGTGTCTTGTATCCACTTTCCATTTAGATGAGCTCCCCAAGCTTTGTCTGAGGCATCTGTCGTTAGAATCTGACTCGCCTCTGGCCGGGTCACAGAGAGTCCCTTGTTTAGGTGACATTCCTGAGCCCACCACAAAAATTCCTTTTGAATGCAAGGTATTATCTGAATGACAGTGTCCATATCCTGGCAGTGCTGTGTCCATACATTTTTGAGATACCATTGTAGCTTCCTCATATGCAGTTTGGCATTGGGAAGCACCAGAATACAAGATGCCATGAACCCCAAGGCTTGAAGGACTGTCCTTGCAGTCAGCCTGGACTGATGAGACAATTGATGGAAGTAAAGGGAAAGAGTCTTTTGTTTGTCCGGGGTCAAAAAGGCCATCTGGGCTGCTGTATTCAGTCTTACACCCAGAAAGCACATGTCCTGAGAGGGTACTAGACTGGACTTTATTTCGTTCACAGAATACCCCAGGCATCTTAGCACTGCTATCACATATTGCAAATGATGAAGAAGTTCGTCCCTTCCTTGAGCCAGAATCAGGCAATCGTCCAAATAAGGATAAATCTGTATTCCTTTTAGCCTGAAGAAAGCTATCACTGGAGCCAGAACCTTCGTGAACACTCTGGGCGCAGTAGATAAGCCAAAGGGCAATGCAGAGAACTGATAATGAGAAGTCCCAGCTCGAAAACGCAGATACTTCCTGCAATTTAGTCTGATAGGAACATGAAGGTAAGCCTCCTTGAGATCCAGAGTGACCATCCAGTGATCTTTGCCCAGCAGAGGTAAAAGCTGTTGTAACGTCAACATTTTGAACTTGGGAATGTCCAGATAAGTGTTGAGGATAGATAAATCTAAAATTGGTCTCCACGTGTCCCCTTCTTTGGTACTAGGAACAGGCGAGAATAAAATCCTAGGCCCACTTCTGGCAGAGGGACCGGCTGTATGGCCCCTATTTGAAGTAGCAGAGAAATTTGTTTGTGAGCCTCTATTCTTTGCTGAGGAGGAACGTCTGGCATGCCTTTGAAAGGAGGCAAGGTATGGAAATAAAACCTGTAACCGTGGTGTATGATATCCAATACCCATCTGTCTTGGGTAATTAAACTCCAATTTTCTTTGAAAAGTGCCAACCTTCCTCCCAAAGGTGCTGCCAAACGAGAAGGCTCTGGCAGCTGAAAGGGTAGGTCATTGGGCCTGTTTCGAAAGGACTGACCCCTGCCCTCACCAAGACTGCAGGTGAACTCCCTGTTCTAGGCCTGAAAGAGCCTTGAGCTCTGCCCCTACCACGTCTAGATCTACCCCTAGACTGGGAATCATAAGAAGGATACGTCCACCCCTTGGTAGGCCAATTCCTACTAAACTTCGGAGGCTGAACCTGCAAAAAATCTTTAACAGTCTGCATAGACTTAGCCTTGTCCTCCATTTTCTTTAAGACTGCCTCAACAGGTGAACCAAACAACACATCAGACTGTAAAGGAGCATCTAAAATCCTTGTCTTAACATGGTCAGATAAATTCTGATCCCTCAGCCAAGCGTGCCTGCGAAGAACTGACCCAGTGGCAGCCACCCTAGACGAGGCCTGTACAGCATCAAAACCACATTGCAAAGAATGCTTACCCACCTGTTCAGAAACATGTACCAAATCCTGCAATTCCTTACACTCAATACCTTCCGCCAGAGCATCTACCTTAGACTTCAATTGAGAAAGTAGATAGTTTTGGTATTTCAACATGTGAAACTGGCAATTCAAAGCCCTCATAGCTAAGGTGGAAGAAGTATAGACTTTCTTTCCCCATCTATCCAGAGCCCTGGCCTCTATCTGGAGGAACCGGATTTTTTACAACAGAAGCCTTGACACCCTTAGGCCCTTGACTAACAGTTTCTGGGTCCGCCCTAGGACTCTTAAAAAGATATTTATGAGCTTCAGGCACCCTGTAATACTTATCCGGTTTAACCGGAGCAGGAGGCAAAGAATCAGGATTAAGAGAAGCCTCTGCAAACACATCTTCCACAACATCCAGAACAGGAGGTATAGCCAAAGGCCTATGCTGGGGTAAAAACAAAAATTCCCTAAGCCTTTTCCTGGAATCAAAGAAGTCCTGACCTTCCCACTTAAAATGTTCCCTCATGGAATGAAGAGTCTCCGAAAAAGAAAAATCCTCTGGAGGAGAAGCAGAAGGAGTAGAATCATCCACATCAGAATCAGAATAAGGAGACTACTCCTGCAAGTCTTCAGCCGAAGACTCTGAAACATCCGAAGCCTGCCCAAAACTCCCCAACTCTGGTTCCACCCTAGGCCTCTTATCAGGAGGGGGCAAAGAACCTCTAATTAAAGTAATTAAATCTTCAGCCATTTTAAGCATGTGCTTCTTGGGCACAGATCCTGATGAACTAGGAGTGACACCAACAGAAACTAAACCTGGCCTGCCTCCGGGAGAAGCCTTGGAAACAGAAGGAGAGGGCCTAACCACCCTGGGAAGGGAGGGGAGCACAGTAACCTGAGAAGCCCCTTCAGCCTGCCCTGCTTCCTGAGTGGCCACATCCTGCAATAACAAAGTATCCCCCTGGGACTCCAGAGAAACCTCCGGCGGAACCCCCGGTTCCACCGACACCTCCAAAGAACCGGCGTCCGGTACGGACGACTCTTCTTGCCTGGGCTTAGCTGCTTTGTCTTTGCGCTTCTTCGAAGAAGCGGGCGTCGGAGCATCCGACGGCATATTATAATTGCACCGCTTCCCGAAGACTAACCTTGCACAATCTAACCTTCGCTTAATAGTGCGCTTATTGAACCTAGCACAAAAGCGACACCCAACAACGTCGTGCTCAGGCCCCAAACAAGGAATACACAAAGTATGATAATCTCTATGCGGTATCTGTTTCCCACAAGAAATACAGTTATTCACTTTTTCTGACATCCGGTAAACCACTGAGGCAAGAAAAAACTAAAATATTCCCAACGGGTACTTAGCCAACTTTGACTCGGTCTGAAACTCCGAATTCGAAAAATTTCAGAACGCCGAACGGCACTTGCAACGCTGCTTCTGCATCGGACCATGCGGCAAAAAAGACTGAGGATATGACGTCGGTCATGCGCATTTATACCCTGACGTCCTGATGTCAGTCTTAAGCGCCTTGACCGACGTCAGCCTAATACTTTGATATTCGGGCCGACCGAGGACAGAGGACTACCCAAGTGTAAGGACTGCAGCAATGTGAGATGAAGAACATCTTGAGTTTCCAGAGGCCTAGATGTCTCCACGTGGGAGTCGGAAGCGGCCTGTGGCTCTGAGGATGCGGGTGTCAGGGGCTGTGAAAGCACTGAGAACCGGCGACTGGCCTAGAAGAGGTTTCGTTGTCTGTTTTGGACCTCGGATGCCTGTCTTTATCCTTGTCTTTGCGTTTTTTCGGTATTGAGATCGTCGGTTGATCCGACGGCATAGTATAATTGAACCTTCGGCCAAAGTAGTGCAAAGCAAAATCAAAACGTCTTTTTATAGTGCGTTTGTTAAATCTAGCACACAACCGACAACTAGTGACGTCGTGATCAGGGCCTAGGCATGGAATACAGTAAGAGTGGAAGTCCTTATGAGGTATTTGCTTCCCACAAGAAATACAATTATTAACTTTTTCTGACATCAGTCTGAGGCAAGAAAAAGTTTCCCCAACGGGGTACTTAGCTTTATTGAAGACTTCGGATCTGAAATTCGACTTCGGAAATCTCAGGAGATGGCTGACTGGCACTTGCGAACTGCTTCTGCTTTGGGCACCACGCGGCAAGAAAGACTGAAGAAAATGGCGTCGGATGCATCTGGCGCACTGACATCAGGGAAGAAGCAACAGCAACCGACGCCGGACCAAGACTTTGGAACTCTGGCCGACTACGGGACCGCCTGATGGCAGGATAACCCAAGTGTAATGACTGCAGCAGTGCAACACGATGAACATCAAAAAGTTATGTTACTCACCATAAGGTTCTATGTATGTAGCCCATCTCACCTTACATTCTTACCTGTGGGTTCAGAACCGAACCTCGGCTCCGATTCGGCCATACTCTAGCTCGAAGTCTTCAATTGGCTCGTGGCTAAGAGGTATCCCATCATGCAACAGGTCTATTCCCCAGATTTTGTTTGCTGCAAGCTCTCTCACACACACACACACACACACACACACACACACACACACACACACACACACACACACACACAGAGAGAACAACAATCCCAACAGAAAGGACTACTGACACCTAGAGACAATACCTCCAGGTCTTCCAGGAGGGGGAAGGAGGGAGGGTTAAGTAAGAATGTAAGGTGAGATGGACTACATACATCGAACGTTATGATGAGTACATAACTTCTTGATGTTATGTAGTCCAATCTCGCCTTCATTCTTACCCGTGGGACAGTGTCCCTAGCACCTTGATCTTGGGTGGCTCAGTAAAAAATACTCCTGACGCACAGTGGAACCAAAGGAAGATCTGCTTCTAGAGACCAGATCTAATTTGTAGTGACTAATAAAGGTATGAGGCGAAGCCAATGTTGCTGCAGCACAAATATCATCCATACACATCCTAGCCTGAAACGCAGTTGAGGTAGACAAAGATCGTGTAGAATGAGCCTTCACTTTAAAGGGTAATTCTTTGCCATTGGAAGCATAAATAAATGAGATGCAATCGGAGATCCAGCGAGACAAGGTTACCTTAGAAACCGGAACACCAAGTCTAGTGTCTGAAAACAAGTCAAACATTTGATCTGATTTCCTGAAATCTTTCGTCCTATGTAAATAGAAATGCAATTGTCTGTGAACATCCAGCTGATGAAACTTAAATTCTGCCTTGTTGGAGAATTCAGGAAAAAACACAGGCAACTCAATGGATTGGTTGATATTGACAACAGAGGCAACCTTTGGAACAAAAGAAGGGTTGGTTCTTAAGGAGACCCTATCTTTGTGAAACACCAAATAAGGTGGTCTAATCGATAATGCTTGGAGTTCAGAGACCCGCCTAACTGAAGTTATGGCTACCAAGAATACTGTCTTCCATGACAAGAATTTAATGCCACACATAGCTGTGAGCTCAAAGGGAGTTGAGGTGAGCTTCTGTAGTACAAAATTGAGGTCCCATGGCATCACTGGATCAAAGACTGGAGGTCGGAGTAAAAATGTCCCTCTCATAAAAGCCCTACAAAGCCTATGAGCCATAAGGTTGGCCTCATTAGCAACGTGAAAGGTAGAAATTGCTGCCAATTGCACTTTAATGGCTGCTGCAGCTGAACCTTGACTAAACAGTTGAGAAAGAAATTCCAATATTGCGGAAATAGGCGCTGTATAAGGATCAATACATTTCTCATGGGCCCAAATAGAAAATCTCTTCCACTTACTGGAATAAATTTTCCTGGTAGAAGGCTTGTGGGAAGATGATAGAATATGGACCACTTCCGGGGAAAAATCATGAAGCCTGACTAAGGATGGAACTGGAGCAGCCAAGCTGTCAACCTGAGGGTCTGGATGGAGGGATGGAACTGTCCTGACATACGAGTCAGCAGATCTGGAACTGGGTCCAGAATCCAGGGCTTGTCCTTTAGACAGATTTGAAGGAAGGGAAACCAAATCTGACAGGGGCAATGAGGATCATTTTGCTCCCCAAAGACTGTGCTTTCTGAATGACCTTTGATATCAGAGGTAACAGAGAAAAGGCATAGAAAAGACTGGAGGGCCAATTGTGAGCCAGAGCGTCCCTGGGTGTCTCCCCCTCCGGGGGGAGAAGGGTGAAATAGCTGCTGCATTTGGCATTGAGGGGGCTGGCAAATAGATCGCAGCAAGGCTGACCCCATCTGTGGAATATCTCTTCCACAACATAATGGTTCAGGGACCACTCGTGAGACATTAGGATAGCTCTGCTCAGCCTGTCGGCAATCAAGTTGGACTTCCCCGGTATATGCATTGCAACTAGAAAGCGTTGGGAAGACAATGCCCACTGCCAAACTCGAAGTGCCTCTCTGCAAAGGGGGTATGATTTGGTTCCTCCCAGTTTGCTCAGGTACCACACCACCGACATGTTGTCTGAGTGGATTGCAATTGTCCCTAGACGGAGAGAGCTCTGAAGTGCTTGCAACGCTAATAGCATTGCTCTCATCTCCAAGACATTGATATGCAAATGGGTCTCATGATCCTGCCACGTACCTTGGACAGTCCTGCATGGATAACGCCCCCCCCCCCCGACCCAATCTGGGAGGCATCCATGGACACCGTGGCAACTGGAGAAGATGAGACAAAAGGCTTGCCCATGTTGACATTGCTGGCCTGAAGCCACCAGCGTAGATCCTGCTTGCACGTGTCCGTAATCAGAATAAAATGGGAGAGTGGGAGATGCTGCAGTGACCACTGGGCGAAAAGCAGCCACTGAAGAACCCTCATGTGCAGTCTGGCAAGGGGAACTAGCATGATCGTGGCAGCCATTGTCCCTAATAACCTGAGGACCACTTTTGCCCTGACCTTCCTCAATGGTAGTAAGGCGTAGACCTGCTGTTGTAGAGCCTGAATTCTCTCTTCTGGTAAGAAGGCCTTCATGAGCACCATATCTAGTTCAGCGCCGATAAAAGTGACATGCTGCGAGGGCAACACGGCAGATTTTTTTCCAATTTAGTGTAATTCCTAACCGTTGGCACAGTGTAATGGTGGTGTCCCTGGTCTGTAACAGTAGATGTCTGCTGGTGGCAGAAAGGAGCCAGTCATCCAGGTACGGAAACACCTGGCATCACTGACGTCTTCAAGTGAGCCGTTACCACTGCCATGCATTTGAACACCCTGGGGGCTGTGGTGAGATCAAAGGGCAGAGCGCAAAACTGAAAATGACTGGCTTCCAGCCGGAAGCGTAAATGACTTCTCGATGCCCTGTCCATCTTGATATGGTAGTAAGCATCTTTGAGGTCGATGGAGCACATCCACACATCTTTCCCTAACAAAGGGAGTATTGACTGTAAGGTGACCATGCGGAACTTAGACTTTTGTACATGAAGCATCAGTCGGTTGAGATCCAAGATGGGTCTCAGGTCCCCTGTTCTTTTCGGCACCAAAGAGAATCTGGAGTAAGTCCCTAATCCTACTTGGTCTGCGGGGACAGGCTGGATGGCTCCCTTTGAAAGCAACTTTTTTATTTCTAAAGTTGCGGAATACCTGTGACTGGGTGGAACATCTGGGATTCTCCTGGATGGTGGGGAAGGAGAAGAGAAGGGGATATGATAACCTCTGGAAATTATCTTTAATACCCACTCGTCTTGGGTGACTTCTTGCCAGGCTTCTGGGTACAAAGAAATGCGACCCCTGACGGCTCCAGAGACGCACAGTCTGGCCTCCCTTCAGGAGTGCTGGTAGGGAGAACCACGAAAGGAATCACGGTCCCCCTGGTTACGCGGACCTCCTCTGCCTCTAGGGCGGCATCTACTTGAATTTTCACCTCCTCCCTTGCCTCCAGAGGGGGAATCACTTTGTGCGCCCTGAAAAAACCTCTGTGACTTCCTGAACCACATTTTCCCACCCTTCTGGCCTTTGGGGTAAGGTCTAGAAGGCATGGAAAAATGGACTCCCACGGCAAACAGGGTTTTTCCTTCCTGCTCGCACCTAGTGAGAGAGTGTCCTTCACCTTGGTTCCGAACAACAATGAACCATCAAATGGGGCATTGGTGAACGTAGACTTGAAGGCATCTGCGAAATTACACAGGTGCATCCAGGAGTGTCTCCTAAGAGAGACTCAAGAACCCGCAGCCCTACTCGCTCCATCGGCTGCATATGAGATCAGCCTCATGGAGGAGTTGGTAAGGGAATTTAGGGTAGACAGCTGTGCATTGACCTTCTGTGCCACGGCATTAGAAATGTTACCCTGTAGAGAAATCTCCTAGCTCTTTTAGGAGATCTCTCTGGAGTCTCGTAAAATGTGTCAAGTAGTTCAGCGACCGCAGTGTAAAGGCCACTGAGGTAAACACACACTTCCCCTACCTGTCCATAGCCTGGGACTCCTTGTTAGGCGGATGGATGGTAGACGAAGTTTCAGCAAGTTCCTTCTTGGTGGCCACAGCCATCACCATGGCACCTACTGGAACACCTTTAGATAGATACTCCTTGTCAGAGGGGGCGGACAAAAACTTATTGGGTCTCCTTGGGACCAGTTCCACAGTGTCAGGAGTTTCCCACACCTTTCGACAGACAAGATCTAATAGCTCATCATAAGGGAGAGAAACCCAAGAGGCGGAGGGTTGAGACCCGAAAGCCTTCAGGAACACAGACTCCTCATCAGAAGGGGATTTGGATGGCCAGCTGCCTCTTTGCTTCAGGATCTCCAGGATGTCTGAAAAAGAGATACCTTCAGAAGATGACTTGGGGGACCCCTCTGACTCCACGAGGTCGGTATTGGACATGAGAAGGTGAGATTGGACTACATAACTGCAATACAGTTCAACTCTTATTTTAGAGATAGTATAGCATCTCTAACCAAAGATTTCTCAACATCTAATCCTAACCCTACCCAACAGCCGCATATCACCACATCCAAGTTCACCTTCAAACCTGTGCCCACATCCTATATAAAACTACTCAAACAAGCTTAAACCTTGGTCTTGTTTGGCTGATGACCTTCCAAGCTAGAAAATAGCAGCCAATAGCATTGCCTATTCTGTCTGAATCCTTTTAAATAGGATAATCCAGGAATCCCACATTCCCTCTCTCAAGTCACACATTATCCTTCTGCACAAAAAAGGAAATTCAACAGACATTAATAACTTTAAACCTATAGCAATCTTATCTCCCCTCTCCAAAATACTTGAAAATTGTATTCAAAGACAACTGCAAGATTATCTCCTGTAGGGAGTGCTCCTATCCCGACACATGGATTCTGTCATTCCCATAGTACTATTACTGCCCTGCTAACCTATACAGAAATTGAAAAAAAAACCACCACAACAGCAGCAGTTGTTTGCAAAATAATTTTAGTAGTCCCAAAACACCATCGAGCACTGCCCTTCCAACCTAGGTTTGGGAGGGTGGACAAATGGTTAAGGTATTTGCCTTGCAAGCACAAGGTGCGGGGTTTGAGTCTCACAAGGGATAATTGGCTAGGCTTAAAATGGCTCACAAGGGCAGCTAGCTTAGTACCAATCTATGAACCTATGAACCTATACAGAAATTGAAAAAAACACCACAACAGCAGCAGTTGTTTGTAAAATAATTTTAGAAGTACCAAAACACCATCTGGTACCTCAGCCTTTCGCCTTCAAGTATACATCTTAGAGTTCACTACCACCATAAATACTAGGAAAATAAGAAACATTTCTGGTACCATTACTATTGGACGCAAATTTGTTTGTAAAGGAAGATTTACATGTAAATCTTGTGGGGTGGTGTATATAGTGAGGTGTGGCTGTAATGTTATCAAATGGTACACAGGACAGACCAAGAGGGCAGTTAAAGTTAGAATTTTGGAGCACTTGGGAGACAGTCATAACATAAATTTAGGAGCCATTTGAGGAACATTTTTGTAGCACACATGGTGAGGATGACCGTTCATTTTTTTTAGTGTATTAGCCGGTCCCAGTTCATTTAGAGGAAATGACATGAGTCAGAAATTGAATAGTTTGTTAAGTAAAATGATTCTGAACTTTGGTACACTACTCCCTAGGGGATTCAACTTGAAAGTTAATTTGGTTTAAATGTTTAAAATGAATTTTCAAAATGTTTAATAACATATTTAAAGTTATTAATATATTACTACAATATTTAAATATGTATAGGGTATTATTTGATGAATAAACTATAGTAACATTTGTTTAGTAGTAAAGGAAGATGTATGTATTGTTCATAGGTAGGTAACTAGGCTATCTGCCCAAGGGCATTTTTAAGCCACCCCATTGATTGATTAACTGGGCCTCTGTCAAGCAGAGCCAATGAAGTGATCCCAGGGGTGTGTTTTCTGTTGCCCATCCACTTGTCAAGGCTTATCTTGAAAAAAGTGTCAGTGAGGGGCTCTGCCTAATGTAGCTAGGAATTTTGTTCCAAAGCATGGGGAATCTCTGTGACAGGAATCTATCCCTCCAGCATGTTCTATTTATTGTTGTGGCGAGGTTTAGCTCACTAGAGCACATGGCTCACAGTGACTTGGATTTCTTTAGGTGGAGCATGTCCATCAATTCTGAGTTGGACATAGCTTTGTAAGTCAGGCAGAGATCACCTCTGAGTAAGCGATATGCCACTGAGTACAGCCGGAGCTTTTTAAGTCGGGCTGCATAGGACATATGTTTGAGGCCAGTGATCCTCTTGGTGAGGTGCTTTTGCGGTCTTTCCAGCTGTTAAGTGTCTTGTGAGGTACATCCCAAATGGGGCATTGTACTCTACGATGGGTCTGATGAGTGACGAGTAGAGGGGGACTACAATCTCTATTTCTAGATGTGAACCCCTTAGTAATTAGATGGGCCACATAGGATTTTCTAACTACTTTGGCAATATGATTGTCAAAGGAGAGATTACTATCTACCTGGGTCCCCAGATCTCTTATTACCTCTTCTGTATTAAGGGGGCTGCCAACTATGTGGTAATTCGTGGGTGTTTTGTTTTTCCCAAACAGGATGACTATGCATTTTTTTGGCATTTAGCTTGAGACCATGACTTTGACACCAGGTAGGTGTCTGTCTCAGTAAGGCCTTTTTGAGGGATGCCAGTGTCAGCCGGAGAGTCAATTATGGCTCCCAGTTTGCAGTCATCGGCGAACTTGGTTAGCCATAGTCCTCCTGTGTTTGCCTGTACTTCTGAGAAATATATGCTGAACAGTAGGGGTCCCGGAACGGAGCCTTGCGGGACACCACTTGTGACTGGTTTAGAGTTGGACCTGGAGCCTGCTATTCTTACTGTGTGAGTTCTGTCTGTAAGCCAGTTGGCAACCCATCTTGTGACATAGGGGTTCATGTTCAGGCTGGTGAGTTTTTCTATAATACCAGAGTGAGGAATGGTGTTGAACGCCTTGGCGAGATCAAAGTAGGCTGTGTGAACCACCTTTCCCCCGTCTATGGACTTGGTGACTGTCTCAAAGAAGTCAACCAGGTTTAGTAGGCATGATCTGCCCTTAAAGCCGAACTGGTTTGGGTCAAGTGTTTGGAGGTTCCCAATGTATTTGTTAGAGTTCCATGATTATGCGCTCCATAGCCTTGTAGACCAGGCTAGTTAGGCTTATGGGGCGATAGTTCCCAGGGTCAGTTGTGGCCCCTCCTTTGTGGAGGGGAATAACCGTTGCTGTGCGCCATTCTATGGGCAAGTAGCCTGTGGAGAGGCTGAGGTTGAACAGCATGTTTAGGTGGGGGGTTAGTTAGTTCTGTAGTTTGTGCAAGACGCAGCCTGGGACACCATCTGGCCCCACTGATGCTGTGTTTTTGGCTTTTGAAAGGGCTGTTTTCACCTGTGCTTCTGTGATATCCGTGACACTACACTTTTCCGGTATTGCAATGGGCCCTTTTGAAGGTGAGAGGGAGGGGAGGTGAAGTTTGCACTGAATCTATCTGCCAGGATGTTGGCAATATCAGTAGGTTCAGTATATTTTGTGCTATTCTGCACTAGCTCAGAGCATATCTGCGAGCTGCCACTTAGATTCTTGACATTGTATAATAGGTTTTGTGCACTTTAAGGATTTAATTGTATGCAATTAATTATTTATTTATTGAATGTGAGGTTCACCTTGTATTTATGGTGTTAGTGGACTCTAAGATGTATCCTTGAAGGTGAAAGGCCGAGGAACCAGGCAGTATTTTGGTGCTACTAAAATTATTTTACAAACTGCCGCTGTTTGTGATGTTTTCTTTTGATATTCTCAGCTGCGGCTGGTTGTGTTTTCCTATACAGAAATTGTCAATAAAGCTAGAGATGATGGCAAACTAGTCTCTTCCTTATTTCTAGACTTCTTTAAAGCCTTTGATACAGTTAGTCATAGCGAATTTCTACTTCAAATGTTCTCACTAGGTCTCTCTCAGCCCACCCTTCTGTGGTTCAAAAGCTACCTGTCCAATAGGTGTACCACAAGGTTTCATCCTTGGTTCCCTCCTCTAACATTTTCACAACACCTTTATACTTCCACACAACAGGCCACCCTAATACAATATGGAGATGATGCCACTCTCATTTTCACATCTGAGAACATGGGACACCTCCACAAATTACTCAGGAAACTTTAACAGTCACTGACACATGGCTTTATAACTCACAACTAAATGCTCAACCCCCCCCCCCCCCCAAAAAAACAAACTACTTTTTTCTTCACATCCCTCTCTCATTAAAAAATAAAATTTAAAGTTCTCTCTCTCTCATGATAATACAACTACTGAATTCACTACTCATAGCAAACTATTAGGGGTGATAGTGAATGATAATCTTGCATTCAACCTGCATATATAAAATTGTAAAAGAAAAACTCATCAAAAACTAGGGATGCTTTACACAGCCAAAACCTCTCTCACAGATGCAACTAAAACTACACTTGCCACTACTTATCTCCTCCCCACCCATCTTTATGGTGCTTCCATCCTTACTAACCTCGAGGCTTCACAAAAATTAACATTTGAACAATGCTATAATAAAGTTGCTAAATTTGCAGCACATAGAGCGTCTTCTGTCTGGAGACATGCATGAATGGGCGTACCTTCGTTGAAGGTTGTGCGTCAGGGGCTGGCAACTCGGCACGTGAAAATCTACTGCCAATCATTAGCGGACCGGAGTTCCGCTGTGGCGACCCCTCACCGGGAAAAGCCGAAAGACACAATCATTCCTTTCAGAACCCACTACTGTATAGCACTGAAAAGCCTAAATTAGAAATGCTGCATCAACTAACTTACACACTTCTTACCACCTATAAAATAATCCAGCATCCATCTGCCTGTCCAGCAGTAAAAAAACACTCTACACAACTATATACCCAGTCAGTCAATGTGATCCGGTGACCGAAAAACTCCTGTCTGTCTACAAACCTAGCTGCTGGGCAGTGTCTGTACTTGTAAAAGGTTGCTAAGGCCTAGAACGCCTTACCTGTATCCATCAGGTCTATACCCTCCTCCCCATCTTTCAAAACCACTCTGAAAAACTTCTCAGCTAAAATCTGGCTCTTTTCTTGCTCAAAACCAGGTTAAACGTTATCCTTTAATGTGAACAATTACCTTTTCATTCTTTATACCTCCTTACTCTCTCTTCTTCAGTTACTTCCTTACTACTATCTAATCCTCTTCCCTGACTTTCTCTCTAAATATACCATAAACCCATTGATGTTCATCGTGTTTCACTGTTGCAGTCATTACACTTGGGTTATCCTTCTGGCAGGCTACCCACAGTCGGCCTGAATTCCAAAGTCTTGGTCCGGCGTCGGATGGTGTCGCCTCCTCCCTGACGTCAGTGCGCCAGGGGTATAAAAGATGCAGCCGATGCCATTTTCTTCAGTCTTTCTTGCCGCGTGGTGCCCGAAGCAAAAGCAGTTCGCAAGTGCCGGTCGGCCGACTCCTGAGATTTTCGTGTTCGAATTTCAGATCCGAAGTCTTCATTTAAAGCTAAGTACCCCGTTGGGAAAACTTTTTTTGCTCCCGTCCGATATCAGAAAAAGTTAATAATTGTATTTCTTGTGGGAAGCAAATCCCTCATAAGGACTTCCATTCTTATTGCATTCCTTGCCTAGGCACTGATCACGACGTTGCTAATTCCAGGTTTTGTGCTAGATTTAACCAACGCACCATTAAGCGTAGGTACGATTTTGCATTTCACTACTTTGGCCGAAGATTTAATTACACAATGTCGTCGGATAGCCATCTGACTACTGCAATTCACAAGAAACGCAAGTAAAAAGAAAAGGACAGGCATCAGAGGTCCAAAACTGATGACGAGGCTTCTTCTAAGCCAGTCGCCGGTTCTCAGTGAGGTGCTTTCGCAGCCCCTGATGCCCGCTACTTCAGAGCCACAGGCCGCCTCCGACTCCCACGTGGAGCCAACTAGGCCACTGGAAACTCAAGGTATTGGACCCTCGGAAACTATTCCCTCAGATGGGTCCGGAGCCACTGAGCAGGCATCGGCTTCTGAGGGTGGTTTCAGGCCTACACAGTTATATGTAAAAAACCACTTCAGCTTCAAAGGCAAAGACTAAAGCACCTCTAAATACAAAGAAACAAGTACAGCAATCCCATCGACAGGCCTCCATGCCTAAAAAACAGATGCTTAAAATGGCCGAAGACCTAATTACTTTGATCAAGGGTTCCCATCCCCCTCCTGATGAGGCCTAGGCAAGAGACAGAATATGAATCTTCAGATCAGATTTCCATTTCCTCTGACTCCTCTTCTGGACAGGAATACTCTCGTCCTCCCTATGAGGATTCTGATGCTGAAGAATCTATCCCTTCAGCCTCTCCTCCTGAGGATTATTCTTTTCGGGAAACCCTGCATTCAATGAGGGAGCACTTCCACTGGGAGAGCCAAGATTAGTCAGAATCTAAGAAAAGGCTCAGAGATTTTTTCTTTTACTACCTCAGCACAGGCCCCTTGCTATTCTGCCTGTTTTAGACATTGTAGATGATGTATTTTCAGAGTCCGGCCTGTCTCCTGGCTCTCTACCTACAGCACCTGTTAAGCCAGACAATACTACAGGGTTAACAGATAAGAACAACAACGAACTGGATATCACCAAACACGATTTAATATAAAAATACAAGTCTCTGACGTCTCGGCCTTCGCCTTCAAGGAGTACATACTACAAATAAATCATTGCTTTATATACAATTCAAGTACATCAATCAGAGATAATTAAACAATCAATTATTTAAAAATTTTGATTAAACTGTCAGCATTCTCCAATTAAAATCCTCATTTAAGCCTCTAGGGTATAAAGTTCTGAATTTTAATATGTAAATAGTTTCTTTATGTAATAGCCTTTGTTTAATTGTAAACTGGTCATTCCCACACTCACTAATCTGCTCTAAAATAGTAGCTTGTAGCAATTTATCATTATTATGATGATTTTCAAAAAAATGTCTAGCTACAGGACTTTCATTTTTATTATTGACAATGTCCCTTACATGTTCCAACAAACGAACCTTAAAAGGTCTTTTGGTCTCCCCTATATACACTTTATTGCAAGGACATTTTAAAGCATAAATGACCCTTTCAGTGTTGCAACAAAAAAAATTATTAGAATTAAAAGAAATATTATTAATAAAATTAAAACTAAGAGTAATATAACTACAAGCCTTACATTTACCACACTGATAGGTCCCTTTATGTCTAATATTGCTATCCATAGTTACTACTGGATACTGAAATCTACTTTTAACAAGGAAATCTTTGATGTTTCGGCCCCTTTTAAATGAAAATTTCAAATTCACATCCAACCAAGGCTTCACATTATCCAGTGTACTAAATAATTTCCAAAACATAGAAATTATATCCATAAGCTTGGATGTATAACATCCATATGTAGTAACAAAGTATATAATTTCTTGTGATTTCAATAAAGACCGATTTTTCAGGAAAACCGTCTTTATATCTTGTGCCCTATTATATTGCTGACCCTTCTCTTTATCTATATGGAGTTCATTATAACAGTTATCCAATATAGCTATATCATAATTCCTTGACAGAAAAGACTCATATAACAACCTCATTTCTTTGTTAAATTCAAAGGTTTCATTACATAAACGGGAAATGCGTAACATTTCCCCGTAAGGTAATGAATGAATGGTATGTGGTACATGTCCACTATGAGCGTGTACATATTGTGTTAATCCATCAAATTTCCTATTTATTGAGGTCACTAGTCTGTGACCATCTGAGATGTTTAGAACCACATCCAAAAAAGGCATTCTAGTATCTATAATAAGACCATCAAAATCCAAACCAAATCTATTAACTTTTAAATCTGATATAAATTCTACAGCCAGGGTCTGATCCCCTTCAACCAAAAAAATTAAATCATCAACATATCTATAGTACCTCACAACATAATTATGAAAAAATCTATGTGTATAAATATATTCGGTCTCAAAAAGACCCATTGCCAAATTGGCATACATGGGCGAAAAGACGCCCCCATGGCTGTCCCTTTTTTTTGATGATATAAAGTTTGATTAAACTCAAAATAATTATTAGTTAACGAAAAATGTGTTAGTTCTATAATAAATTCAGAAACGGGAGATATCCCTAAAAATTTTCTTAATGCTTCCAAGCCAAAGTCATGATTAATATTCGTGTATAAGCTTTTGACATCTACCGATATCCAATACATATTTTTGTTCCATTTAATGTCCTTGATTTTATTCAAAAAATCAAATACATCTGTCAGGAAAGAAGGTAACTTTTTTACATAATCTAACAAGTAATTATGCAAAAATATACCTAAATTGTGTAAAAAATAGTTGCGTCCTGAAACTATTGGAAGACCCACCGGTTTCACTAAATTTTTATGGATTTTAGGTAGGCAATAAAAATACGCCATACTATGTCCTTCAGCCTTAAATTTGTCTTTAATGTCTTTCTGGTCAAAGTATCCTAATCTAAAGCCTTTCTGCATAAGGTTACTATATTCAGAAATTGCCCAGTTATAACTGTCAAGACTACTGATTTCATATGTAGTGTTGTCATTTAAATGCAACATGCACATCTCCCAATAATCTTGTATATTCAATACCACAAGTTTATTCCCCTTGTCAGCAGGTTTAAATACTATATTGTTATTTTTACTTAAATCTTTTAAAGTATTCCATTCCTGACAGGTCATATTATACTTAATATTATTTTTATCCTTCATAAATTCTTCATAGTTTATTTCCACAGAATGATTTAATAGTTTAACAAAATTAGAAATGTCATCATTCATAATCTTGGGTACAAAATTACTGTTAAAGGGGACTTTATTAGTATCTAACTTGATATAAGCATTGCATGGTTCATCAGACACACAAGAGTAAAAACTATCATCATCACTAGAAACATTAGAATCCAATCTGCTTGGTTCGCTATCAGTCTTTAGACTAAAAAAATATTTCAAAAATAGCTTTCTACTAAATTTAAAAATATCCATCTGCATGTCATATAGTCTAGAGACCACAGTTGGAATAAACTTTAGCCCCAAATTTAGTACAGCAAGTTCACTATCTTTAAGTGTATAATTGGATAAATTAACTACATAATCATCTTGAAAGCAAGAGGTAAAGTTACCATCTGCCTCTTTTGTAGCCTCCCCGTCTAGATTGCTCTGTGACAGGGTGGTCCGCATAGTCTCTTTGTCGTTTGGGTCTTGATACCTCTCTCTGGCTTGACGGTTGTTCCGGACGAAAATTCCGCGTTAAATGTTCAGGATTTGCTGCTTCTGGTAACTGAGGAAAGTCCGTATCTCTCTCCTCATCTTCCCATGAAGTATAACCATTCTCGGACGCAGACGCCGAGGAATTAAATGAACGTGTATTGCTTGCATTCTGTTGGAACCTCACATGTTTACGTCCTCTCCCTCTATTGGTTCTCGACAGAAAGGCTTTGTTGAGTTCGTAATCACGCAAGTCTCTAATAAGTTTCCCTTTCTTCCTGTCAATAAGGGTCAACTCGTAGTCTTTTAATTTCTCATTAACCTGAATGAGAAATTCATCCAAAAAAGCTGTAGAAACACTTTTTGATAAGTCACTACACATTTTTTTAATGTCCGTACACAGTTCTTTTTGTTTTAGACGGTCACGTTCAATCAATATGTGTAACCACTCAGTCACACAATTATGGGCTGCAGATACCCATCTTTTATGAAACATGACCTCCGTGTCTTTGGTGAGGTCAAAAGGTGTTGTAGGGTCTTTAAACACCCTTAAGCCTCTAGGCGTTGTCTCGGTCTCGATGTATCTCTGTAAGCCGCAAATATTGAAAAATGTAGCTGTTTCTTTCACCATCTTTTTCTCCAGATTCTCCAATAATAATTTATGTTCGGCATTATCTGGAACACATGTTTTTCTCCCAATACTGCAGAACGGATTAGGGAAGCGTTTGCGCCGTTCATCTTCCCATTCACGTGGAGCCAACTAGGCCACTGGAAACTCAAGGTATTGGACCCTCGGAAACTATTCCCTCAGATGGGTCCGGAGCCACTGAGCAGGCATCGGCTTCTGAGGGTGGTTTCAGGCCTACACAGTTATATGTAAAAAACCACTTCAGCTTCAAAGGCAAAGACTAAAGCACCTCTAAATACAAAGAAACAAGTACAGCAATCCCATCGACAGGCCTCCATGCCTAAAAAACAGATGCTTAAAATGGCCGAAGACCTAATTACTTTGATCAAGGGTTCCCATCCCCCTCCTGATGAGGCCTAGGCAAGAGACAGAATATGAATCTTCAGATCAGATTTCCATTTCCTCTGACTCCTCTTCTGGACAGGAATACTCTCGTCCTCCCTATGAGGATTCTGATGCTGAAGAATCTATCCCTTCAGCCTCTCCTCCTGAGGATTATTCTTTTCGGGAAACCCTGCATTCAATGAGGGAGCACTTCCACTGGGAGAGCCAAGATTAGTCAGAATCTAAGAAAAGGCTCAGAGATTTTTTCTTTTACTACCTCAGCACAGGCCCCTTGCTATTCTGCCTGTTTTAGACATTGTAGATGATGTATTTTCAGAGTCCGGCCTGTCTCCTGGCTCTCTACCTACAGCACCTGTTAAGCCAGACAATACTACAGGGTTCCAGATTCACATAAATTTCTATATAAAAACCCTGCTGCTGACCCAGAAACTATCTCTCAGGGTCCCAAAGGGGTTAAGGCTTCCACTGCAAAAAAAACCCATCCCCTCTGATAGGGATTCAAGGTCACTAGACAGATGGGGGAAAAAGATTTACACTTCTGCTACCTTGGCTGTAAGGGCTTTAAATTTCCAGTTTCATATGCTTAAATATCAGCAATATTTAATGTCACTGCTTAAACAGAAAATGTTGACAAATTTAGAATGTGCAGAAAACAAAGAAATGCAGGATTTATTGCATGCAGCTGAACAAGTGGGAAAGCATACTTTGCAATGTGGTTTTGATTCTCTGGAGGCCTCCTGCAGGGCCGCTGTTACAGTTCTGTCATTAGGAGGCATGCTTGGTTAAAGGAACAGAATCTGCCTGATCATGTTAAAGCAAAATTATTAGATGCTCCACTACAGCATGATACTTTGTTTGGTGTTAAAGCAGAAGAGGTGTTGAAGAAAATGAAGGACAAAGCAAAATCTATGCAAACAGTCAAGGATTTCTTACAGGTACAGCCACCCAGATTTAGCAGAAACTGGCCTACAAAGAATTGGTCCTTTCCAGTGTCAGACAGGCCACAAAGAGGCAGATACAGACGCCCCAGAGGCAGATCCCAGCCCCACGGCTCATACAGGCCTAAACAATGGGGTGCTTCTACCCCCAAAAGCGGAGAAGACAAATCACAGCCATACAGGAAACAGTCCCAATGACTTCCCTCTGCCAGCACCAAGCACTTATCTCTTGGCAGCCCCCCTTTAGGGGGAAAACTAGCACTTTTTTCACAAATTTGGCACATGATTACCCAGGACAAATGGGTCATGAATATAGTGTCACAGGGCTACAGATTCCACTTTCACACCTTGCCAAAGGCAAAAGGTATGCCAGACCTGCCACACAATCAATGGGCAGAGGCACAAAAGCAAGTTTCATCCCTTATGGACATGAGGGCCATTCAGCAAGTACCACAGCAAGAGCAGGGAAAAGGATTTTACTCAAGACTTTTCTAGGTACCCAGAAAGGACAAAGCCTGGAGACCAATACTGGACCTGTCTATTCTAAACACATTTCTGGACATTCCAAAATTCAAAATGCTGACTCTGCAGCAGCTTCTGCCCATGCTGGGCAAGAAGGCTTGGCTTGTAACTTTGGACCTAAAAGAGGCACACCTGCATGTCCCAATCAGACAATCTTGCAGAAGATACCTCAGATTCATAGCTGGCTCAATGCACTACCAATTCTCTGCACTGCCCTTTGGCTCATCTACTGCGCCCAGGGTCTTCACAAAATGCCTGGCACCAGTAATTGCATTTTGCAGACAGAGGAATTCAAATATATCCTTACTTGGACGACTGCCTTATTCAAGCAGAGAACAAGGACATTCTACTAAAGCATCTGGCATTTGTAAAAAGATTACTAATTTGCCTACGGCTTATCTCACGCCAGACAAACAAAGGTAACTGACATCTTACTTCAAAATGTTGGCAACAAAGACCCAGTTGTCTGCAAGGAAAATTCTGCAGGCTTTGGGCTTCATGGCATCCTGCATTCTGCTAATTTCAAATGCAAGACTGCATATGAGGAAACTACAATGGTATCTAAAAAGTATTTGGACTCAACATTGCAACAGCCTGGAAACATTACCCTCATTCCCTACCTGCAATAGGAGTTTTGATGGTGGGCACAGGCCTGTCACCACAACAAGGGACAGCCATTCACTTTACCCACAGCCAAGCAGACATTAACAACAGATGCGTCAGATTATGCCTGGGGGGCCCATATGGCAGGAAAATGTATTCAGGGCACATGGTCCACAAGTCAAATGCATCTTCATATCAATCAAAAAGAGATGCTAGCTGTTCAGAATGCCCTGACAGCTTTCAAGGATCTACTTCATCCAGGACAACTGCTGATAAAGAGACAATACTACAGTCATGTGGTACATAAACAAGCAGGGAGGCACACATTCCTACCCCCTCTGCAGACTAGCCATGACTTTGTGGGACACAACATTGACTTATCAAGTTCACCTTCAAGCACAATTCCTGCCAGGAAAGATAAATACACTGGCAGATGAACTAAGCAGAAACCTCATGGATCCCCACGAGTGGAAACTGGATCCACAAGTCTTCAGTATGATAACAAGGAAATGGGGATGCCCAGACATAGATCTGTTTGCCTCCCCTCACAACTGCCAACTACAGAGATTCTGCACAAGGACTTATCACAAGCAAGCATGGAAAGTGGATGCTCTACCCCTTCAGCTGGAAAGCCCTAACAGTATATGCCTTTCCTCCACTGCCTCTCCTCCCCAAGGTACTCCTAAAAGTCAGACAAGAGAAGCCAAAAATGATACTGATTGCCCCAGACTGGCCACGCCAGCACTGGTACCCAAACCTAAAGAACTTGTCTCAATGTCCAGCCTGGACATTACCTCAACAAAACAATCAGATCCTGCACAGCCAACTCAGGACCTTAAATCTGGCAGCATGGCGGATAATGTAGTCATTCAGAACACACCTCTCTCTAAAGCAGAGATGGATGTTATTTTGGAGGCCAGGAGGCCCAGTACCAGAAAATCTTATGTAGAAAAATGGAAGAGATTCTGTGCTTGGAACCAGGCACAAGGAATTGATACGTTTGTTCCAAATGTTCCTCAGATTTTACAATACTTAACTGAGATGCTGGACAAAGGCCTTTCCTTTTCATCTATTAAGATCCATGCCTCTGCCATTTCAGCTCATTACAACATGGAACCACCTATTTTTTCTCATCCATTAATAAGGCAGTACCTCAGAGGGGCCAAAAACATAAGACCCCCAAGGAGAGCACCAATACCTGCATGGGACCTCAATTATATCTTGGAAAAACTCACACTGCCTCCTTTTGAGGCAGCCTCTACAGCGGATATAAAATTCTTATCCTGGAAAACAGCTCTGCTCCTAGCAATAACCACTGCAAGACAAGTCTCAGAGTTACAGGCACTCATGGCTGTGGAACCTTTTATTATCTTCCATCCAGACAGGGTCTCTGAGGACAAACCCGACATTTATGCCTAAGGTAGTGTCCAGTGTAGCCCTTAACCAAACCATTCATTTGCCTTCTTTTATCCAAACCCACAGAATAAGGGTGAGAGACTTCTGCATTCTTTGGACATACACAGACAGCTACGCTTCTACCTGGGCAGAACTAAAGCTTTCAGAAAGACTGAGTAACTTTTAGTGGCATATGCTGCAGTATCACAAGGGAAGGCCATCTCAAAGCAGACTATTTCTAAATGGATAGGCCACTGCATTCGTTTCCGCTATTCACAACATGGCAAATCAGTGCCTAAGGGCATTTGGCCACATTCAACCAGAGCAGCAGCAACTTCAGCAGCCTTTCTCAGAGGAGTACCAATCAAAGACATCTTAGAGGCTGCAACTTGGACGTTGCACACTTTTACAAAGCACTACCACTTACCTCTCTACTCTAAATCCAGAGCAGGCTTTGCCACTGCAGTTCTGCAGGGCCTTATAGCCTCTCCTAATCCAATTTAGCCCCAGCCACCCTTCCTCAGCTTTGGGATTCAACCCAAGTGTAATGACTGCAACAGTGAAACACGATGAACATAGTACAGTTGTGTACCTACCATAAATGTATATGTTCGAGTGTATTCACTGTTACAGTCCAGGTTACCCACCCACCACCCCCCTTTCCTTTGCTGGGTCTTATCTGTACTTCTCTATTCTATACAACCTATGTGGTGTATTTGCTTGTAGATGGAGAAAATGATTTCTTTAGTGCATGCATGTTTATTGACATAATTTTAGCCTACCCTGTTTGGGGGCACCTGACATCTGGGGCAAGAAAAACTGAAGAAAATGGTGTCGGCTGCATCTTTTATACCCCTGGCACACTGACGTCAGGGAGGAGGCAACAGCAACCGACGCCGTACCAGGACTTTGGAATTCAGGCCGACTGCGTGTAGCTTGCCAGCAGGATAACCCAAGTGTAATGACTGCAACAGTGAATACACTCGGACATCTACATTTATGGTAGGTACACAACTGTACTTTCCCTCTCTTCATATTGCAGTTCCTATTTGCATTAAACTGTCATCTTTATTTTCTCTACAAATTGTCTAAAATTTCTCTAAATATTAAATGACTGCCATATACCTTGTATCGAATCTTAACCAATTTTTTAATATGTCTAATTTGTTACAATTATTTAAACTGCAGATGTTTTTGTTTTATTTTTGTAGATTGTAAAATTATTGTTCTTAAAATGTTTTATAACAATTCAGAGCATTTCTATTCGGGCCTCCACTAAAAATGGGCTTCTACCCAGTTGGACTTTTCCGGTAATCAAATGTTAATCAATCAATCAATCAATCAATAAATAGATGTGAAGCAGCAGTTTTTTTTTGGTAGGAATATTGAGGTCCATCCTAATAAACCAAGAATTTTGAAGATTGATTAAGGATTTATCATGATTCAAAGTTAGGCTATCTGCATGAAAAGAAATAATGTTGGCTTTAGGTTTAGCAGAAGGCATATTTGTCTGCGGCTTCTGGGAGGGAAGTGTAAAGATATGGATAAAGGGACACTTTCATTTATATGTCATCAATGTAAATGCTAGTATCCCACCCTAACAAAGTCCTAAAATCTGGTGTCATTCCTGACCCATTAGGAGATCACCTCCCTGCCTTCATCCATCGGGCTGCACCCATTTCCCCACACTCCCACCACTACATTCAAACCCGCAACCTCTCTAACTTTAACCCTACTTCTTTCTCTGACTCCCTTAAGCTAACTGGAACCCCTTAAAAACTCTTCCGTTAGATGCAGCCATTGACTACTTCAACTCTACTTTCATAACTGTACTTAACTCCCTAGCACCTATAAGAACAAAAAGAGTTAAAGCAAATACCACCCCATGGCTCACCACAGACACCAAAATAATTATGCTACAAAGAGATAAAACCTGGAAAGCTTACCTCTAACTTAAACAACCAGAAATCTTACTCAAATACAAACAGCTGAGAAACCAAGCCAAAAAACAAATTAAAGACAAAAAGTCTTACTACATCATACTGCAAGCAAATCACACAAAAAATCCCAAACAGTTCTGGAACTCTATTAATTCTCTCCTTAAACCTGGTACAAAAAATAACCCTTGCCCAGACCCCAGCAAATCTGAACTTGAAATTGCAATAATGTTCAATACCTTCTTTACCTCTTCTATTGCTGAGCTAACCAAGACCTTTACCAACAATAACCCTCCGCCTCCTGCTGCTCAATCCTCCTCTCCCTCCCCCCAACTTCTGAACTCAAAACCATCTCCACCAAACTAATAGAGAGACTTCTCACTAAATTCAAACCTTGCTCCAATGCCCCTGACAGCATTCCTTCCACCTTCCTAAAAATAGCCTCCGACAGTATTGCTCTTCCTATCAGCATCCTGATCAACAGATCACTACTTGAATCCTATGTACCCAAACTATGGCGTTCTGCTTTTATACTTCCACTTCACAAGGGTGGCAAAAAATTTTAACACCTCCAATTTCCGCCCCATAGCCATCCTCTCCCCCAGTCTCCAAAATTCTTGAAAAATTTATCCACTTACACAACTCCTGCCATTCCTTACCAAACACCAACTACTCTCCCCTACCCAACATGGCTTCCGTCCTGGACACAGTACCAACTCCGCCCTTCTCTCCTTCTTACAGTCTGTCAATTCTGCTCGTGACTGTCGCAATATTGTATCCTCTGTTCTGCTAGACTTATCTAAAGCTTTCGATACCATCTCCCATAGTCACCTACTAAATCATCTGTCTAACCTCAACATCTCCAATAAAACTCTTTCCTGGTTCTCCAGCTACCTTTCTGACAGATCCCAAGTCATGAAGTGGGGCCAGGCCACCTCTACTTTCCTCCCAACTCCCACTGGAGTAACCCAAGGTTCAATCCTTGGCCCATTGCTTTTCAACATCTTTATTAACAACTTCCACAAAGCCATACCTAACACCAAAATTGTGCAATACGCTGATGATTCCACTCTGATCTGTCATGCCTCTAACCTAAAATATCTCCAGTTTCTATCTCAAACAGCTTTCTCCACCACCGAAAATTGGATGCTCCAAAATCACCTCTCACTAAATGCCAACAAAACAAAGATCCTTCTATTCTCTCCCTCAAAATCCTTCCCTGTTGACAAAAACTTACTCCATATCACCAGTCTTAACAACTCCATTATAGAGGTCGTACCTTCAGCCAGACTTGGTGTAACCATTGACGAACACCTAAAACTTAATAATCACATCCAGCTAAATATCAAGAAAACCCACATAAAACTAGGCCTTCTTTACAGAAACAATCACTTCCTCTATCCTTCCCACCAGACTTAACTCTTGCCACTACCTACCTACTCCCCTCTCTACTGTATGGCGCTCCTCTGCTCACTAATTTATCTTCCTCTCTCACCTCCAAACTGGAAGTATATTATAATAAAATTGCCAAATTCGCCACAAATGCAAAATCCTCCTCTCACCACTGCACCTCCCTTCACTCTCTAAACTAGCTTGAACTCCCCAATCTACTTAACCTCCACCAAATCACCACTGTACACAAATTACTGTTCCAACCTACTAAGTGTCCTGCACTATCCAATATTCTGCAACGTTATAACCCCCCCAGACCCCTTAGAGCTACCCACCAAAACTTGATCATCATCCATAAACCCAAGCGCCCTGCTGGGCAGCTTCTACTATCTTATTCCCTAGCTAAAAAATGGAATGCTCTGCCCTCCACACTGAGGACCTGTGACGACCTTAACTTCAAAACTCAACTTCATTCTTACCTCTATCTACATAGGAAATGCAACTGTACTCTTCCACCCATTCCTCTCACGCTCTCTCCTCCGTTTACCTCAGGTTAACCTTCTTACCTCCCTAACTTCACTTTAAATTAATGATTATTTCTGTAAACAGCAATTTTAGCCACAATTCTATATGCCTGTTTTCACTCTCCTGAAGCTAAACTGCTTATTTCTTTTCTCACTCCTTTGAATGCTCCTTGCTACTTGCAATCCCTAACTTCCTTTGTTATTAATCATGTAATAAAACTTTGTATTGTGGAGCTTTCTCCCCGAGCCTCCACTGTAAGTATTCTGCAAATAAACTTTAATGTCTAGCTTGTCTCCCCAAGCCTCCTCTAAAAATAACCTCCCTAAGCCCTGTGAACTAAATTGTAAATATTTTATTTCTCTTTTCTTTAGAATGCTACCTGTTGTTTGTAATCCTAACTTTTTTTGCAACTAATCATGAATTTTTCTTTGTAACTAATCATGTAATTTTCTTTGTAATTAATCTTGTAATTTTCTTGTAATTTAATCATGTACTTTAAACTTTGTATTGTGGAGCTTTTCTCCCCGGGCCAACGGGCTCCCCAGGCCCAGTGGACCTCCCCGGTCATCAAACTGGAATAAATAAATAAATAAATAAATAAATAAATAAATATGTGTGTGTTAATATCATTAGCAGCAGAAAAGTCAAATCACACAGCAGAAATGGAAGGGAAGATGAACCAAAAAAAAAAAAAAGCCAAGAATATTTTCTGGCTGAATTAAAAATGAATGTATGGACAGTCGATTAGGCTTAGACACCATGCATCTTTTCTTACAGAGAAAGGGGAGCAGAACCTGCCATGTCAACATGTGCAATCTTAAGGACTGGATAAAGAGAATGAGAGGCGCAGGGTCCAAAATAAAACTGAAATCAAATGTCGTTTTTAAAATGGGATGGGAGTGGGCCTCTTCAATTTATTGCAAATCTGGAGCCAACTGGATTGGTTTCCTTTCTTCTTTCATAAGTTTGCTTGAAGCAGAGCTGCCCGAGCTTGTAAATGTGGAGGGCTAAAGAGCCTAAGGGAGTAAAGTCTTTTAAGCCTAGCTAGGCAGTCCAAATCTCTGACAAGTTCTGGTACCCATGCTAAGTGTAAGCAGGGGTTTGGGAGATGAAACATTTACAAACAGGGGCCTGGGAGATGAACCATTTACAGGCTGCCTGTGTTCATTAGAGTCATAGGTGCCAAACAATGGATGAATTTCTTGTTCCCCATCCAATTGTCCAAGTTACACTTGAACTGGGTTAGAGAAGAACTCTGCCTCACATGGATAGAGAGCCTGCTCCAGAGAAAGGACAGTCTCTGGGATACATAACTGTGCCTCCAGCAGGTCCTATATCACAGGCAAGGTATAAGTCTTTAGAATGGTTATTTCTGGTGCTGTTTGTTTTGTGGATATGTAGGATGTTCATCACAGTGGGGTCCGACAATGCCTTGTACACCAGGCAAAAACAGCTTGTAGGAAATAGAATACACAGATAGGATTTTGAGGTGGTTTGCATAAGACACATTACTTGTGCCCTGTATTCTTTTACTAAGTAACCTCTGTGGATGTTCCAATTGTTGGATGTGCTTGGTTAGGTACATACCAAAGAGGGCATTCTGCTCAATGATAGGTTTGATGAATGCTGAATATAGTGGAAAAATCACCTCCTTTGACCTAGATGCCATACCTTTGTTTATAAATTGTACAACATAGAATTATTTTCTCATAACTGTGGAGACAAAGATGATCAAAGGCCAGATTACTGTCTATGTCTGTCTCCAAGTCCCTGACTACTGGGTCACCTCTGAGGGGTGTTTTGTCAATATGACATTTACCAGGGATGGACGACCATGGCTCTGACACAAGTTGTCTGTGTCAGTCCTTTTCTGAGAGCATCAGTGTCGGTGGGGGTTCCTATGGCTCTCCATGAAAATTTGGTCAGCCAGAGGTCCTTGACATTAGCCTTGACTTCACAGAAGGAAATATCAAAAAGAAGCAGTCCAAGAACTGATCCCTAAGTGACTCTACTTGTGACTAGCGTCTCAGTAGAGGAGGGCTCTCCAATTCTAACTTTGTGGGTCTGTCTATGAGCCAGCGCTAGCTGTCCACTCCACAGGGTGACATAAGGGTTTATACCTAACCTCTTGAGTATGTCAACAATGCCAGAGTGATGTATGGTGTCAAATGCCTTGGCCAGGTCAAGGTAGACAGTGTGAACCATTTTGCCCTCATCCATTGCTTTGGTAACCTTCTCAAAGAAGTCCCTCAGGTTAAGTAGACATGACCTGCCCTTGATGAAACCAAACTGGGTTGGGTCCAGTGTCTGGAGGTTTCCTATGTCATTAGAGATCATTTCCATGCTAATTCCTTCCATGGCTTTGCATACAAGACTAGTGAGACTTGTGTCTGCAGTTTCCAGGGTCTGTAGATGGCCCACCTTTGTGCAGTAGACTGACTGTTGCTGATCTCCAATTGCAAGGCATGAAGCCTGTTTGGAGGCTACAGTTAAACAGTGATTCCAGAGGGCTTGATAGATCATGTTTCATGCTACTTAGAAGGCATCCTGGGATACTATCTGGGCCCACTGACAGTGTTCTTGGCCTTAGAGAAAGAAAGACAGCATTGAGGACCTGTTCCCTACTGATAGTAGGGGGAGTTACAGTTGATGGTAGTTTTTGAGGTGAGATTGAGAGGGAGATAGGGTAAAGTTACCGTTGAACACGTCTGCCAATACTTTTGCTATATCTCCTGCCTCAATACACAACAACAATGAGCTCTGCATAAAATTGTGTGTTGCCTATGAGGTTGCAGACACAGGTAAAGAATGCCTTGCCTCAAATTTGGCTTTGATAAACTTTGTCTTTGAAGTTGTTTGTTTAGTTTAATGAGAGTGCTTTTATCCTGCTGGGTGTTATACCTCCTAGTTTTTGCCATGATTTTCTTCTCTCTATTATACAGCCTAATGATGCTGTGATTCTAACCGGGGTGACTTATTTTTTGAGTTAGTTCTGTACTTATTCCTTGTGGGCACAGCTGCCTCTATGCAGCTATTAACATGCTTGTATAGGGTTTTTGCAAACAGCTCTGAGTAGCAGTGTTCTTAGGTTTATGAGATTCTGTCAGGTTATCATCTAATAGTAGGATATTAGCCTTAGAGAAGTACCTGAACATTCCGGGGTTAGATGGGATACTTGGTTTTATTTTTACTTCAAAGCAGACTATTTCGTGGTCTGATGTTACCAGACAGAGCAAAAAATTCAGGAAGATGAGGTCCAGCCGACAAGAGTTTATTGACAACGAAAACAACCACCATTGACCTAGGTTTCGTCCGTAATAAACAGACTTCTTCGGAATGCTGAAGCAAAACTGCAAACACACTTAAATAGACAATGCAATAAACCAATTATTTAATTAGCAATTCAAATAAAACACAGTTAATTAATATTTAAACTTAACCTAACCTAACTATTAAATTATTAATTAATTTCATGTGTGAATCTCAAAAACCATACTGTGTTATTAATGTGTTTAATGAAGGCATCCAAAATAACTAATTTGCCTTCCCAAATAATAAAAATGTCGTCCAAAAAGCGCAAATATAATCTGATGTGCCTATAAAATTCACTATGGAATATGTAATGTTCCTCCCAATATGCCATGATGTAATTGGCATAAACAGGGGCACAGGCGGCACCCATGGCCGCCCCAGTACGTTGTTTGAAATGGTCTGTTTATTACGGACGAAACCTAGGTCAATGGTGGTTGTTTTCGTTGTCAATAAACTTTTGACGGCTGGACCTCGTCTTCCTGAATTTTTTGGTTTGTGGACATTTGGTTCTTGGTTTGTTACCAGACAGAGCATTACACTAGGGTTTGTGCAGCAATCTCTCATATTACTAAGGACTAGATCCAGTGTTTGCAGTCCTGGTCAGTGTAACTGCAATCTGGCCCAGGAAGTTTGTATTCACAAAATCCAGGAATCTCTGTGCCTGCACATTTGGTATCATATAGAATCCTCAGTTAATAGTAGGGTAATTAAAGTCACCTAACAATATGGTATTGGTTGGATGGTAAACAAATACATGTTATGGGTTTCCTGGGTCATAGAGGGGGATCTACAGCTTGCAAGGAAGTGGTATGGGATCTTGCCCATGGTGACTTGAACATGAAGAAGCTCAAGTGCATCATCCTGTTTGACTAACCTTGAGGTATATTTATTTTTTATGTAAATTAAGGCACCTACAACTTTAGTCCCTGTATGTGAAGTAGCTGGTCTAAATGTGTGGAAGGCATTATAGCCTTGCACTGCTGGTTTGCTCTCCACGAGTTTAAACCATGTCTCAGTGACTACTGTCAGCATTGTCTAGGGTGAGGAGAACATGCAGTGAGTGGAGTTTCTTGTTTGGACTCCTATCATTGAGCAGTAACACCTTTAGGTTTTCTTACTTTTGACTTGCTGTGTCAAAAGTACTTTCAGTTTGGCATTGACTGAGAAAAGGCACTAGGGGGAGGACAACATTTTAGCTAATATCTGAAAGCCTAGAGGGGAGAGGTGCAGACCATTCCTCGCAAAGCAGTGTGATCTGTTGACCATCTCCTTCCATGCTTACAAATATTGCACCCCCTTAGAATGACACAAGAAACTAGATCAATTATTAAAACCAGTCGTTATCTGTTTGTATTGTAGCATCATCCCTGGAGAAATTAAAATGCTGCTCAGTTCTAGGCTCATACTAGCCTGCGACACATACTCCAACAGCTCGATGTCTCTTTTCATATAGTCTAGGGAGGTCTGTCTCGGGTCATTTACACCTGTAGATCAGTGATATACCTTTAAGAAACTTTCCAGCGAGTCACCACATGCATAAGTACTGAGCACGTGCAAGCAACAGCGCCATTCTGAGTGAGCAGCCAGAGTGTGAGCATGCAAGTATGTAGTCAGTCAGTTAGACAGTTCAAGTTTAATGTTCCTGCCATCCATTCTGATATATTCATAGGTTCATACTAGGCTATCTGCCCTAGGGCATTTACAAGCCTAGCCAGAGTGTTTGGCTTTCGCCACCCATTTTAAAATGAATTTTGCTATGCCCTTTTTCGAGGTTAGTATACTGTGCATCTGTCTAACAGTGACACAGAAGTGATACCCGGAGTAAATCTACGATCTCCTATCCACTCAAGATTCCTCTTGAAGAGAGTCAATGAGGGACTCTGCCGAACCTAGACTGGTATTTTATTCCAGAGTGAAGGGATTTATTTATCTACAATAAACTACTTAAATGAACACCCAAGCCTCAACATCTTCTTAATATACATGGTGTCAGAATCGGATCCAGAGTTACAGCCATGAGGCAACCGGTTAAAGTTGGAGGAATATACAGGAATGGATCATCCCTATTGCTAAAACAACTCACAAAACAGGTCAGAAACAAATTTCAGGTACTAAAACTTGCTTAAATGGTTTATTTTGCTACAAATATAAAACAAAGCACTTAGAATGCTGAAAACGAATTCCCTATTAAACAAAATGTCCGAAACTGCAACATACTGATAAAAATATTCAAAATAGTTATGAAAATGTTTGAAACAATATCCGAATTGCATAAAATGCACAAAAAGAGAAAACTACTGCATTTTTTGCTGTGTACCTCTGTTTTGTATTATCTAAAGCTATTCAAAGTAGCCGAAGTGTGCAAAGTGTTTGCTAGTGTGTGCAGCACCACAGTGCAGTTATTTCAAAGCATATTTTGCAGAATACAGTATTTCGAAGAGTTTACTGTACATATGAATATGTTTACTGTGCATATGAATATTATTACAAGTACCTGATGTGTGTGCATGTTTGTACATAATTAGAAGGGCCATTTTGCATTGTGTTTTACTATAATCTGTGGGCTTGGCAGAAGGATTTTGCAGACAGCACCACTTGTGTTTCGTAACAGTATTGCAGAAAATTGGAATACAATATTTTCATAGAGGCTGCTTTTCTGACAAATACATGCGTACAAAGGCATTTATTCTACTTAACTTAGCTGGTTCAGAGGCCATTGAAACAGAGCGTTCATTTGTGTATGCGCCTGCTGTGTTTACAGGGTAGGGGGAAGACTGCCATATAGTGGTATCAGCTGAAACAAGGGAAGACCTAGAGTGATTAAACTGTAAATTTAGATATGTGTAACCTCTAACGAATGTTACAATTGAAAAGCATTTACAGTGGTGAATCCAGGAATTTGCAAAGGGGGGGGGGGTGCAGTCAGGTTAGTTAACTACTGGTTGAAAGTGGGACACTAGGTTTGGTGGTTGTGAAAAGATTACCTTAAGGAGCTCTGACATCACGTGTGGAAAGACATCAATTTACATTCAGTTGCACATAATTTTGCTGTGGATATGGTAGTAGAAATAGGCAATTCCCATGCAGCACATGCACAGATAGTACAAGCATTTTCAATGCATGCCTGGAAAAGATGATTGGTTGCCCATACCAAATCACATCATTCTTCCATGTCATACCGGGCATATGCACTGTTATAAACTTGGAAAGAAACCCTCTGAAGGTGAAAACTAGTGAAATGTATGTTATTGTTATGAGACATAAAATATATACCACAGGCACAGATGTTTGGCTTAATTAGTAAAAGCTTCATTTAATGGCTGTACCAAATAAACTACACTCATAAAAATTTCCTAAGCACGCCATAATGTTTTTGGATTGTTTACTGTTCTACGGTTTTAAGCACAATTATCTTTTATTCGTGTTTTCATAACAAAGTCCATAAATTAGAAAAAGCTTCATTTATTGGCTGTACCAAATAACTATACTCATAAAACCTTCCTAAGCATGCCATGTTTTTGGATTGTTTACTGTTCTATGACCGGAATGTTGAGGACTGCATCAATCCTAATATTGTGATTTTGTCGTCTTTCTTCCTTCTGAAGCCATTGTCCAAAGTAAGTCATTTAGCGATTTTGTAAACCATGATATTTTTCCAAAACTTCATGTCTCTTCAAAAAGGCAAGATATTGTAATTCAATGGTTGTCTCCCTTTAGACACATTTTTCTAGATGCTGAACTCTATTTACAAGGACAGGAAATCTTATGTTTGTACATATTTTGTTCAAAGTTACCATCCATGGAATGAGTGTAAATCTCCATCGTCCAGCACAGCCTCTCATGTAGGTATCCCCAGCTGGTATGACTGATGCAAGCAGCATAAAGCAGCAAACTGCTTCCCATGATAAACAGTCAATGTGTTATACCATCAAAAGATACATGGAAAACTATGCATGAGTGCAGAGCAAGTCAGTCTCTTTACCAAATCTTTGTTTTGTGAGTGTAAGCATTTTGTTATGACCTCTGTTTTCCCATGTTGTACTGTAGTACATCACAAATTTCAGTCATACTAATGTTCAATTCTTAAGTACATTAGTAAGTAGCATTCTTCTTGGGTGTCTTTCTGCAAATAAATCAATTACCGAAGAATAGTCTATCAGGATGTCTCTCGGCATGAATAGCAGCACTAAATTGTTAAGGCGCTCCTGTCCCATAGTACTCCGGAGTTCAGACTTTCAGTTTTAAGGCCAAATTAGCCCTCTCTACTCCAGCAGTTGTGACTGGAGTGAGCAAGAGGGTATTTAATATGAATGAAATGTTTGGGAACATGCTGACATTTGTTTGAGAATAAGTCTGCTTCAGGTCATTTGGCACTGCAGAACTGGCTGATAAAGCTTCCCATGTCCTCTTCCACAGTCTGAGCTCTCGGTGGAATGTTGTCAGTGAAGGCAAGTCAAAAAAAATTTTAAGTTAATTCTCTCTCAATGTTAAGCTGTTCACGTTTGATGGAATAAGTGTGAATCCTTGAATAGCTGTTGATGCCATTGTAGTGAATTGGATGGAAAGTTCATGAATAAAGTGATCCAGAAAAGGAATAAAAATTGCTCTTCTCCAGTACACTTCTGAAGTCTGTCCATCAACATTGTTCCTCACAGTTTGCTACACAAACGTGGAATGGGTAATTCAGCCTTACTGCAGAAGCACCCCATTTCTGACATATCTCTGAAGATATTACTAAACTCATGTTCAATGTTTGCACGAATAGCCCGCAGCTCATCAAGCACACAGCTGACTTGCTCATAGGCATACAGAATGTCTTGTGATGATCCTTGCAGAAGTTTGCTAAGGGGCTTAGTAAAGCCAAACAAGAACCTTGCTGACTGGAAAGAAACAATAAAGCATGACTTATTAATTGAACTGTAAAGTCCACTGGCATTTGTCAAAGTTTTTCCATCCCAATGTGGTCCTGTTATTCATAATATTGTCTAAACATTGAAGAAGTGCTTCATAGATATGAAAGAAGTCAAAGGTTGTATGTCTCTCCACCCATCTGGTCTCACAAAGCAACTCGAGTTTCTGTTTTTTTCTCCACCCATCTGGTCTCACAAAGCAACTTAAGCTTCTGTTTTTCTATAAGGCTTTGGCCACTTGCCTTTTGATGTAAATTCATGTACTGCACTGATTCTTCTAGACATCTTTGCCTTTTTGGGGAGTACTTGAAAAACAAACCAACTTCCTTCACTACATTTAACATTATTCGTACTTCTGGTACGTACTTGGCAAGCCTTTGAAAGTACAAGCTTCAGCTGGTGACTAGCACAATGGAACAAAATAGCATGTGGCACTCTTTCTTGAAACAAAGCTGCACAGCCTTTTGGTGTTCCAGCCATGTTTCCAATACCACCATACCCTTGAACTCTGTAGTGCTCAAGATTCAGTGTTAAATTTGTTAGGCATGCAAACAACTTATTGCAGATCTCTCTGGTCACATATTCACAGGCAATAAACTCTATGAATCTCTCCAAAGGATGGCCATTCTTCACATATCGCAGCACAACTCCAAGTTGTTCCCAGTTGCTCACACCTGCAATTTCATCTGCTTGGATGGAATAAAAGGGTCCAAGAGGCTGTTTAATATCCTTTATTATCTGCTGTTGAATGTATTCTTTACTACACTCTAGCAATTCATTCTGCACTGTTTTTCAAATATATGTTGCATTCTTTTGGCATATCTGCAAGTGGATTTGTAAGTCTCTGTCAACAGTGTCAATTTGGAAATCAATTAGAGATCTGAAGTTTCCTTTGTTTGTAGTACAGTCAGATGTGCAGTCATCTCTATGTCCACAAAGTGCTATCCCTTGCCTTCCACAGTACTTCACTTTATAACAGAGGTCAGTAAAGCTCTATTTTTGGCCACCTCCAGCTGTGAAGCATTTGAAATTGCAAAGTCCACACTTTGACTTGGATTGTCACTTGTGATTCTGAAAGCATGTAATTTTGCCTCAGATTTCTTGTGGTAATCTAACTCAGTGTCTCGCTGAATATCAGCTTTAGCATGCTTCCAATTATAGTAAGGCTACTCAGTGAATAACTTTCCCATTCTGTCTGTGCTGGTGTTGGAAATAACATGCAGGCTAAACAATACAGCCCATCCTGTTTCACCGAATATGCCAGAAAATTAAACTGGTCTAGCCACGAAAGTTGACATTGTCGAAGGGAACTTCCTGATTTTCTTTTGTCTGTTAAGGCTTTGAGTGGAAAACGGAAACTGTCATGTGGTTTGCGATGATTTATGACCATGACTTTCTCCTTATCTGTAGTATTAGTACATGTGATGTGCTCGCTAATATCTGTCAGTGAACAGATAGAGTCACCGATTTCATCTGAATACTCCTTACTGAAGTAACTGACTACACTTATGGTACTTCTCTCACTTTCTAAGTTATCTCCTGAGCTGCTGACTTCAGTGATAGTACTACCTTGACTGACTTCTTTGATGGCACTAAGTTCATTAACTGCGTTTTCTGTGTCATCAAGCACACAAGACTATCTGACTGCTGGTTTAAAAAAATGAAAACACGTATCAATAGGTATGAAATTCAACTACATTTGCCTCCACTGAAGAGCATACTGTTACAGAAAAAATATTTCGCTAAGAAAAAAAATCACAGGAAACAATGTACACTCTGGATCCCTGCAAACCTACAAAGAAATGCAAAGTACACAAGCACTACCAAGATGTTTCATCTCACACATGAGCTCCTTCCTTGATAGATAAACAAGTCAAACTTTTAAAGTACAGCACCTTTCAGTTAATTTTCCATTCATTACCGGATTTCCTCTTAAAAATGAATCAGTAAAAGTTATGAACACCCTAAGTCACAAAATCCTAGACGAATATTTGACCACAGGAAATAAAGTGTCATACATACATATCTGAACTATCTAATATAATCATCCAGAGAAAAGGACATTATCCTACACTTTGGCACTGCTCTCACCCATAAAGACTTACCCTCAGAGACTGAACCTTCCCCGTGTTTTATGGCCTTTCTGAAAAATTTGGAGAGACTGTTGATGTAGTTCTTGCTTGGCTCCTGAAGACATGGCAGCACTTTTTCCTGACATACTGCAGCTCATTTCAGTACAAGAACTAATTGATTCTGTATCTAACATACATAATAAAACAATGTCAAGTACTACTGACTTAGGCAATGGCCACAACAGCACATTGTCATTATGCTGAAGAATGCATGTAAAACACTTTACAAATTATCTGTTCTCTGCTTTGCCATGTTGCCATTACTTTACAAACTTGTCTGTGGATGGTTTGGAAACAAACTAGACAGGCACGATTGCATTGCTTTGCACATGTGCTGAGGAGGGATGCCGTATATATTGGGAGAAGGATGCTAAGGATGGAGCTGCCAGGTAAGAGGAAAAGAGGAAGACCTAATACAAGGTTTATGGATGTGGTGAGAGGACATGCAGGTGGTTGGTGTGACACAAAGATGCAGAGGACAGGAAGAAATTGAAACAGATGATCTGCTGTGGCGACACCTAACGGAAAAAGTTTAGTTAGTGAATACAAAGCATGCAAGATAACATTCAAAAGCAAATAGTGCTGCTATTCTGGTGTAATCCAACATAAAAGCACTGACACTGGATGGTATGCCTCTGAGAAGCTTTGAATAGGAGATTACAAGATAAGTGAGCAAGGCTGCTATATGCCATCACTACCATGAAAGCCAGACTGAGCCATGCACAGAACCTTGTGGACACACAGATGGACTAACTAGGAGGTGAAGATAATAGTCTCATCTTATAGCCGAATATTCACCTTCAAAGTAGCAAAAGAACCACAGTGTGGTTGTCAGACAGCCTCAACAGTTTGATCAAGAGAGTTACTGACTGACAATTTCACATACCCTTTAGAAGTCAAGGTGAAAAAGGACCAACAGCACCACATAGATATTAAATTCATATGTAATCCATCCCTTACAAGAAGATTAACAAAACCCAAATGCACTAAACATGCTTACCAAAGTTACTACAGTAGCACTTTGGTGCTTGTTTTGCACTTTATCATTTTTATCATTACACAGTATATGAGGCTGTGAAATCTTTTTCTGTATCTTCAAGATAAGCAGGCCTGTCACACAACTTGTAAGCCATTCAGAGTAAATTCAGAAAAGCAACCCAGGATCTCCCTCATAATGCTTTATAATCATGAAACAGACTGCAGATTTGAACACAAGAAATGAAACCACAGAGATAAAACATAAAACAGCAGAGTTTTCAAACAGGTACATTATTCTCCGGATTGAATTACAAAGCAGTCATTACCCTGGTATATCAGGGTTCCTTATACAGGGATTCTGCTCTAAGCAAACCAATCATTTTATGCCTCAGCTCTATTAACCTGTAATACAAGCTGTGGCAGATGCATTACTTAGTGAATTCTATTACTGCAAAAGCCATTGCTTCACAAGTAAAAGACATTACACCATAATGCCAGATGCAATCTAAGTTTTGCACATTTGCTGCGGTGGTACAGCGGTAGCATTGTTACCTCACAGCAAGAGGTTCTCCCGTTCGATTCCTGGCTTGGCTTGGGAGTGCCTTCTGTGTGGAGTCTGCATGTCCTCCCCGCGGTTGGGTAGCGTTCAAAAGACATGCGTGTGTAAATGGGCATGCCTTAGTTGAAGGTTGGGCGTCGAGCTGGCACCTCAGCGTTTTGTAAAAAAATCTACTGCCAGTCATTAGCGGACCGGAGTTCCGCTGTGGCGACCCCTAACCGGGAAAAGCCAAAAGACAAACAACAAGTTCCATTGTAAATTCAGCCAGTCTAATAAACATTATTCTTTAACATGAAAGGTCTTAGTTTTGCAGTTCCTGTGACAGTTCTTGGGATATATTATTCAGGATTCAGTGTAATCATGTATTGATGCCAAGTAAATTATGTCATGGACAACAGAACTATTAAATTCATATATCTGAAATGCTATTCTATGATCTCCCACTGCAATGGGTTATTACTTTCTCATATTACATGTGCCCCGACCCCCAAATATCCAGTAACTTAACAATCAGCTGAGAACGCGATTGTGTTTACACACATCAAAGCACAATGCCGAATCAGTACATCATTTAACTTCTAGAAGGCTTTCAACTCATCACCTTCCCAAAAATACTGCAGTGTACACCTATATATATATATATATATATATATATATATATATATATATGTATGTATGTATGTATGTATTCACACACACACTCTGAAACAATTGCTCAGACCCATTAAAAAGTGAGTGACCTTTGTCATATTGTGTTATAATTCTGCTTGGAATTATCAGAGGGGGTGAGAAAAATCACAGCACTGTTGACATTACACACCAATTTACTTTCTCGATATTGGTATCGACAAAGCAAAGTTTCCTGGCCACAAGGTCATAATCTGCACCTCAACTAATCGTGTATTATCTAAATATTAGTTTCTAGGCATCTGTCATATACTGTACTGCCTTGCAGAATTTTACTCCAGATATACATGGATAACAGTAGTAGGTAATTTCCTGAGATATCTATTGTTAACTAAACAGCTGATTATAATAAATTCAATTTTTTTTAACCTCCAAGCTGAGTAAGAGTATGGTGTGCAGAGAGTACTGTTCCAACCTGGGTGGCAAGCTAAAATAAATAAAAATATTTCAGTGTCACAGAAAATCACACATCTATATGTACAGTAAACTGACTAGAAAACAGGAAAAAAATAATAAAGTAAACCAGATCATTAAGCATTAATTTACTGAAGGGCTTACAGTAAAACATGGCTTGTAGGGACATGCACAGTTTAATTAACGGACTCAATATTTATAGCATACGGAACATAACCCATAGCAGGTGTTACACATGCAGAGTTAACAGCAAGTCTTGAAATGCTTGTGTAATTGTGTTTCACTTCATGCGGTCTTATCTCTATATGCAACAGCAGCTTACAGTTGCAAAGAAAGTCCATCACTACTGCAAGAAAATCATCTAGAGTAAACTGTGTGGGCAAGTGTGAAATCCTAAATGATCGTACTGTCTGTAGAAAGAGCTGGCGTATTTTATCTCTAGCTCCAGCTCAGCATATTTGCATGCACGAGTAACTGCCAAATCGTGCCGCGTTTTGAAACACTGCTTTCACTAAGCTCATGAAATTAAATGCATGACTTTACATTACTAAAACGCCACAGCACATGTACCTTTGGAACTACCCCCCCCCCCCCGGAATCACAGCAGGAGAACCCATTATTCTAATAGCTTAGTCTGCTTTTACTGCAGATGGCTATGACTGCAATTTTTTTATTACAGAAACAAAAACTAGCGAAGCTCTCAGGAGGAGGTGTCCCACGAATATCTGCATAGCAATGCGTGCAATCCAACATCTTTACCAGGCCTAAATCTGCCACCGACTTATTTTACACAAGGGATCAAAAGCCTGGTGAAACTTTTGCAGCACATATAACTGACTTGAGAAATAAGGCTAAAATGTGCAGATTTGGTGATTTGACAGATGAGTTGATAAAAGAAAGGCTTGTGTATGGTATTAATAATGACACAGTGAGAAAGATTTTGCTTTGAGACAGTGATTTAACGTTGAATAAGGACACTGAGATTTGTCAGATATACGAGATTACAGAAAAACATACACAAGTATGCTTACAAATGAGAATTGATGCAGAAAGCACAGTGAAAAGCTCATGTTGATAGCATGCAGCACAAATAAACAGGCGCAAGCACATGGCAGCTACTGCAGGTCCTGTAACAGTCCCTGGGGAAACTCGGACTCTTTCCAGCAAATTCCAGAGCATGCTCAATGAAGCATAAGGGTGAGTCAAAGTCAAAACATGTTCTCCCCACACTCAGCTTTATAGTCAACTGTTGTAATTGTGGTGGAAATCGTGAACCCAAAAGAGAAGAGTGCTTAGCTTTTGGTCAGCAGTGTCATTCTTGCAATAAGTGGAATAATTTCAAAAGGTTTTATAAATCAAATAGGGCACATTTTTTTATTAGAAGACGGTATTCCAAGAGGCAAGCTGATCAATTAGAAAGCGGTGACCCTACTTTTCATGTTGATAGTGTGTCTGTGTTTGTGGGCAATAAATAGAAGTTATGTTCTTACCATAACGTTCCATGTTAGTTGTCTTCTTCTCGCCTTCTTCTTGCTGGATGGGTTCGGAGCCGACCTCGGCTCCGACTCGGCCACCCTAAAAGCTCGAGAGTTGGTTCCACCGGCTCGAGGCTCCCCCTATATCCCACAATGCTAGGCGTGAGTTACCTCAGATCTCGTTTGTAAGCTAGGCCCAGCCTATAATAGTAGTAAAATAAGTAATAACAAAGTCCACCTCTATAAACAAGGGAGAAGAGAAGGGTGACCTACATCCTGATCCAGGAAATATGCACAGCAGAGCATATACCTAAAGTAAAGAGGTGGTAGAAAGAGAGGTCACAATCAAAACTCCTCTAGGTCTGTCCAGGCCAGGGGGAAGGAGGGTGGGACGCAAGAAGAAGGCGAGAAGAAGACAACTAACATGGAACGTTATGGTAAGAACATAACTTCTATATGTTAAGTTGTCTATCTCGCCTTCATTCTTGCTGGATGGGACCGCGTCCCTAGCACCTTGTCCCGGGTGGCCTAACGGAACAAACTCTTGAGAACAGTGGAACCAAAGTTAGCTCTATGTCTAGAGGCTAAATCCAACTTATAATGAGAAATGAAAGTGTGAGGAGTAGCCCAAGTAGCCGCTGCACAAATGGTGTCAATAGGCAGTCTATCTTGGAAGGCTATAGAAGTAGCCAAAGCTCTGGTAGAATGGGCTTTAGGTTTGCTAGGCAGCTTTTGGTGTCTAATTTCATAAACAAAGGAAATCAGAGATGTTAGCCATCTGGATAATGATACCTTTGAAACTGAAAGTCCCTTTCTGCCTTCTGCATAAGAGACGAACAGCTGGTCAGATTTTCTGAATTGTTTTGTTCTATCCAAATAGTACCTTAATTGACGATGAACATCTAGCCAATGCAATCTTTGTTCAGATCTGTTAGAATATTCTGGAAAAAACACCGGGAGGTCAAAGCTTTGATTTAGGTTAGCCGTGGGGGCTATTTTAGGTAAAAAGGACGGGTTGGTTCGTAAAGATACTCTGTCCTTATGGAACAACAGATAAGGAGGTCGACAGCTGAGTGCATGAAGTTCTGAAACTCTTCTAGCTGAAGTAATAGCTACTAGAAAGAGAGTCTTCCATGATAGTAATTTTAAAGAACAGGAGGATGCAGGTTCGAAAGGAGAGAGAATTAAAGAACTGAGAACTAAATTTAGGTCCCAAGGAGGAGGAGGATTTCTTACCGGAGGTCTGAGTAGAAAAACTCCTTCAAAAGGCTTTGCAAAGCTTGTGGGACATGATGGCAGAATCTGAAATGCCCACATGAAAGTTAGAAATAGCTGCCAATTGAACTTTAAGAGTAGAAGGAGATGAACCTGCATGGAAGAGTTCAGCTAGAAAATCAAGGACCATTTGGATGGAAGCAGTGAAAGGATCTATGTCCCTTCCTTGAGCCCAATAGGCTAAACGTTCCACTTACTCAAATAAATCTTTCGAGTGGAAGATTTATGGGAAGCTATCAAAATATCTCGAAAAGAGTGAGATATTTGAGGAAGCCTGGCTAAAGTTGGAATTGGAGGAACCAAGCAGTGAGGTTCAGAGAGGGAAGGGAGCGATGAAACTGACCCGACTGATGGATCAAAAGATCTGGAACTAGGTCCAGATGCCAAGGTCGCTCAACAGAAACTGATGTAGAAAGGGGAACCAAACCTGTTGAGGCCAGTACGGAGCAATGAGGATCAATGAAGCCTTCTGAGCGATAGCTTTCTGTATTACTTGAGAGATTAGTGGGAAGTGGGGAAATGCATACAGAAGTCCCGGGGCCAAACTTGGACTAGAGCGTCTCTGCTGGTTTGGCCTGGTAACGGAATAGGGTGAAAAAATCTCTGCACTTGCTGTTTTGGGGAGTAGCAAAAAGGTCGCAGCAAGGCTGGCCCCACTTGAGAAAAATTTCTCTCACAACAGAGTCTTTCAGAGACCACTCGTGAGGCATGAGGATAGCTCTGCTCAACTTGTCCGCGATTTGATTGGACTTCCCGGGGATGTGCGTTGCTATCAGAAAACGCTGAGAAGAAATCGCCCATTGCCACAGTCTGAGTGCTTCTCGACACAGGGGGTAGGACCTGGTTCCGCCTTGTTTGTTGATATACCACACTACAGACATATTGTCCATCTGGATTGCTATCGTTCTCAAGGGAAGAGAGTCTTGAAGGGCTTGCAACGCTAAAAGCACTGCTCTCATCTCTAGAACATTTATGTGCAAGTGGCATTCGTCTGGTTGCCATGTGCCCTGGACAGTTCTGCCCTGATAATGCCCCCCCCACCCGATCAGGGAGGCGTCCGTTGTCAGAGTAGCAACCGGAGGGGAAGGAACAAAGGGTCTTCCCAATAAGAGCTGAGGGGAAGACATCCACCACAGAAGATGATTTCTGCATGTTTGCGTGATCATAATGGTGTGAGACATTGGAAGTTGCTGGTACGACCATTGCGTGAAGAGCATCCATTGAAGGATTCTCATGTAGAATCTGGCTAATGGAAGCAGAGGTATGGCAGCCGCCATAATCCCCAACACTTTCAGAACTAACCTGGCTTTGATTCTGTTGCTGCTGAAGAGTAGCGAGACCATTTTGTGTATGTCTGTTATTCTCTGATCTGTTAGTCTTGCAGACATGTTGATTGTGTCTAGATTTGCGCCTATGAAGGTAATAGTACGACAAGGCGACAAAACAGACTTTTCGAAATTTATTGAAATGCCTAAATTTCGACAAGTGCGAAAGGTGTAGTCCCTGGCCATTAGAAGAAGATGCTTGGTGGGAGCTGTAAGGAGCCAGTCGTCCAAATATGGAAACACCTGGAATCCTTGTCGTCTCAGGGGAGAAGCTACCACTGCCATGCATTTGGTAAACACCCGGGGGGCAGTGGTGAGACCAAAGGGCAGGGCCCTGAATTGAAAATGACTGGTTCCCAGCCTGAAGCGGAGGAATCTTCTGGAGCGTCTTTTCATTCTTATGTGATAGTACGCATCCTGAAGATCTATAGAGCACATCCAGCTTCCCTTTCCCAAAAGGGGAAGGATGGACTGCAGCGTGACCATCCGAAATCTTGTTTTCTTGACTGACTTGTTCAAGATACTGAGATCCAAAATTGGTCTCCAGTCCCCTGTTTTCTTTGGAACTAAAAAGAACCTGGAGTAGATTCCGGATCCTTGCTGGTCTGCTGGAACTGGCTGAATTGCTCTTTTTGCAAGCAGCTTTGAAATTTCCAAAGCTGCAAGATCCCTTTGAGCGGGTGGAACATCTGGAAGGGATTTTTTTGACTGGTTTGGAATGCAAAAGAAGGGAATGGAATAGCCCTCGGAAATGATGGACTGTACCCATTTGTCTTGAGTCAGGGATAGCCAGGCTTTTGGGTACAGTGACAATCTTCCCGACTGCCTCGAAGGTAGGCAGTCGGGCAACACCTCAGGGATGCTGAAAGGGCTTATCAGAGAAGATTTCCCGATTGCCATGGTTCTGCGGACCCCCCCTGCCTCTAGGGCGACGTCTACCATTGTTGTTCCCCCCTCTGCCTCTGGCGGGGAACCGACTTTGTGCGTCAGGCGAAGTCCCTTGAGATTGTTTGCGGAACCACATTTTTCCACTTTTCTGGCCTTTGGGGTAAGGCCTAGAAGGAGTAGAAAAACGGACTCCGACGGCAGAAAGAGTCTTGCCATCAGTCTCGCACCTAGTCAAGGTTTCTTTCACTTGAGGACCAAAAAGAGATGATCCATCAAACGGGGAATTAGGGAAAGACGTTTTAAAGGGGTCCGCAAAGTTGCATAACCGCATCCAGGCGTGCCTGCGTAAGGCCACACCTGTCCCTGCGGCCCTGCTCGCTCCATCAGCCGCATAAGAAAGTAGGCGCATGGAAGAGTTAGCTATGGAGTTCAGGGTAGCCAGCTGAGTGTTCATCTTGTCCTGAAAACCCTCAGCTGTAGGATCCTTCAACATATCACTCGCTTCCTTTAGGTAGTTCAGCGAACGCATTGCAAAGGTCGCTGCCGAGAACATCCGCTTCCTGTACCTGTCCATAGACCTGGATTCCTTGTTAGGTGGATGGACAGGCACCGAAGGATCAGCTAGTTCCTTCTTGGTGGCAGCAGCTACCACCATAGCATCCACAGAAACACCTTTTGTGAGAAATTGCTTGTCAGTTGGTGCTGTTATAAATTTGGAGGGTCTCCTGGGGGTAGGGTCCACTGAATCAGGAGCCGTCCAGGCCTTCTTTGCAACGACCTGCATGAGGGGATCAAAGGGGGACACCCAGGAGGTGGAAGGGCGAGAGCCAAACGCCTCAAGATACACAGATTCATCCTCCGAAGGGTTAAGGGCTGGCCAATTTCCCCTCTGTTTCAGGATCTCTAGAGTGTCTGCGAAAGAGACATCTTCAGAAGGGGAACGGGGAACCCTCGAATCCTCTAAATCTGTGTCAGTGGTGATAGACTCAGGTGAGTCTAAGTGCTTCCTCTTACACTTTCTCTTCCTAGGTGGCTCCCCTGCCAATTCAGGCGACGCCTCGAAGAGGATGAGATCCCCACAGGGGATTCTTGAGGAGCTTGCTCTCTGCGGTCTGGGATGAGGGAGTGAGTCGACATAACCAAAGGCACCGAAGTGGGAGGGGCGGACGGAGCCGACTGTGGAGTCGAACAAGGTTCCAACACACTCCGCATGACCTCGAATGCACCCCTGTCAGGCAGAGCCAGAGGTCCCCGCTCCGAGAAGCTGAGAACCTCCCTCGGCACCGACAGAGATGGCTCCGAGGCCGATGTCGGAGCCGAACTCACCAGCGCCGAAGCACCGAGAGGGAGAGGGGGGTCGGACAAGGGTCCGATGCCACCCACCCCCCCGGAGCCGACGAGGGAAGCCCGGCGCCGAGATTCTTCAAAGGAAGAAATCGGAGCCGACGACGGAGCCGAAGACAAATGTATCGGCTCCGACGCTACCACAGTCTCGGTTCCGAGATGCCCCGGCTCCGAGCTCAAAGGAGTCGGAGGAGGAATACTTATTGGAACAAGCTGAGGCATCGACTGATGAGTCGGACTCTGGAGCATTTGGGCCAGTGCCTCGGACTTCAAAAGTCTACTCACTACCCTCTGGAGGTCGTGATCTGAGAGCCTCGATGACCTGGAGGAGTGAGATCTATGGCTCCGTTCAGACAGCAGGGGAGACGCTGGAGCCGAATGAACGGAGCCAAGGGACGGTGACCTCGATCTCTTTCTAGATGTCGGCTCCGTGGTATGATCGAGCCGACCCATGACTTCTAATGCCTCGGCTCCGCCGAGCCGAGGAAACCACTGAAACAGCAGTCAAGACTCATCGGCTCCAGCCGGAGCCGATGAAGCAGTAGGCAAGCCTTAGGGCTCGACTCTGAAGCTGGAGCCGAGGTCTTAGAAGCCTTAGAAGGTTTCCCAGAAGACACAGGAAGGGAACCTTCAGGCTTAATTAAACCCCTCAAAATGAGTTTATTTTTTCTCTCCTGCAGGACTCTAGGGCTGAAGCCATGGCATACAGCACAAGAGTCCTGCAGGTGTAAAGGTCCCAGGCAGTACACACAAGAAGTGTGACCGTCTGTCAGAGACATTTTCTGACAGCACGAGTCACACTTCTTGAAGCCTGAGACCTTTGTATCCTTGGACATACTCAAGGAACCTGAAGTGTAATCACACACAAAAACACACACACACAGATTACACTGATAGGATTAAAAGGGAAAATTATTTAAACTAAAGGTAAGTTAATAAAAACTCCCTAAGTAAACACATACACACCCTAAGGAAAGGGAGGAAGGGCCCGAAGGCCTTAGGGAAGAACTATATGTTCTTTATAAAAGGAGGGGGCTGGATAAAGGTAGTAAGGGATAATAAGTCCACTACACTAAGGGGAAAGAAAATTACACTAAACTAGCCTAAGTTTAAAGAAATTAAACTAGTCTAACTTTCACTAACCTGGAGCCGGTAGAAAGCACACCTCGATAGCTGTAGCGGCAAACGAGATCTGAGGTAACTCACGCCTAGCATTGTGGGATATAGGGGGAGCCTCGAGCCGGTGGAACCAACTCTCCAGCTTTTAGAGTGGCCAAGTCGGAGCCGAGGTCGGCTCCGAACCCATCCAGCAAGAATGAAGGCGAGATAGACAACTTAACATTGAGATATTTTGCACTGTTTGGATTAATGGGAGTCCTGTAGAGCTCAAAGTAGACACTGGCTCAAAGTGCAATGTTACGCCAGCAGAAACATTTGCTAGAGTAAAAACTACTGAACAACTTGATTTGACAAAGTGTGCGAAGCTTGTTGTTTATTGTGGTGAAGAGATTAAAACAGAAGGCTCAGTCGTGCTTTCATGTTACTCTACTGGGAACAGCTATGACTTGCAATTTTTTATAGTCAAGAGACATGTGCAGTCATTATTAGGCCTCAGACACCGTTTGAAAATGGGACTGCTTTAATTTAAAAAAGAAGTCCACCATATATGCCTGAACAACAACAGCTCAAATTTCATCCAAACTATTTTTTCTGAGTATGCTGATATTTTCGCTGACAAACTAAGCAAACAACCAGTTATGCACTCCATGAAGTTAGATCCAGAGGTCAGCACAGTTATCAGACCAGCATGGAAAGTTCCAGTAGCTACGTAGAACAGAGTAAAAGCGGAGCTATACAAAATGGTAAAGCTACAAGTAATTAGTCCAGTAGAAGAACCTACTGAATGGGTATCCTCCATTGTGGTAGCTCGTAAGAAAAGCTCAGATGATATCAGAATATGCACTGATCCAAGAGATCTGAACAAAACATTAAAAAGGCCTCATCATCTAATACACACAGTTGAAGAGGTTGCTGGCCTCATGCCAAATGCCACTGTTTTTTCTGTCTTAGATGCAGAGAGTTCATTTTGGCAAATTTTGCTTGATGGAAAATCTTCATTGTTAACCACATTCGGTACACTATTTGGAAGATACAGATTTCTGAGAATGCCATTTGGAATAAATTCTGTACGTGAAGTCTTTCAGCATGCAAGGGGGCAATTTTTTTTCTGGCTATCCCTGAGCTATTATAGTAGATGATATTCTAGTAAGAGGCAACGGTGAAGCCGAACATGACAGAAACCTCAGGAAAGGTCTGGAAAGAGCACATGAAGTGAATCTTATGCTAAATCCTCGGAAGTGCAAATTCACGCTGCAAGAAGTTACTTATGTTGGTCACTTGTTTACCAGTTGAGGCATACAACCAGATCTTTCAAAGCAAACAGCAATTCTTGAGATGCCAGCTCCACACAATGTCCAAGCTCTTGGCATATCAACTATTTAGGTAAGTGCATTCCAGATTTAAGCCTCCTCTTAGCACTGCTAGGACAGCTGACACACAAAGATGTATTTTTTCATGGTCAGAACAGCACCAAAGAGTATTTGATGTCCTAAAACAGAAAATTGCCAACCCATTAACTCTTGTCTACTATGATGTTCACAAACCAGTTACTCTTTCCTGTTATGCTTCTAAGTTTGGTCTAGGTTTAGTCATTCTTCAATAGGGTAGACCAGTAGCCTGTGTATAGAGAACTCTTACCTAGACAGAGATGCAATATACGCAGACTGAGAAAGAGCTTTTGGCAATTGTGTTTGCATGTTCAAAGTTTCATGATTATATTTACGGTCAACCTATCCAGATCAAGACTGATCACCAACCTCGTTACTATTTTAAGAAAAGCCTATACATACAGCTCCAGCTAGATTACAACACACAATGCTCAACTTGCAAAAGTACAATGTTAATCTTGTTTACATGAAAGGGAAACTTCGTTATCTTGCTGATACTTTTTCACGATAACAATACTATTATTGGCCATTTGGATACATGTAGGCCTAGTATTTTTTTACCCCCATCACACCCCCTAGTACAGCTGTTTGAGAATCTATGTGAAGCTGATATCAGGAACTTATTAGTGAACAAGTATAAAAAACCTGATCAAGCTAACTTGGACTGTGATGAGAGAAAACTATTAAGTGAAATTTTAGAGCATCGTGACATAAGAATAATGAAACCTGATAAAGGTGGGGGCATCGTAATTATGAATGTGGTTGATTATAACAGCAAATACTGCTGTGTTTGCTTGCACTGTTTTATCTTGGATGAATATTGTCTGTATTTTTCTGGATTTGGAGTTTTCTGCTTATAAAGGATTTACCACCTACCAAGTGTCGCTTTTGTCTTGCAACAGCTGCCTTTTATTTTTCATTGTTTGTAAGACTATACCTATTCTCCAAAGTGTGTAATGTAACTCACCACTCCAGAACAAGATACCAAAGTATTAAAGTCATTTTATGTAAATAAACAGGACACCTTCTAGACCTTTAACAGAAGCTCAGCTAGGTTTAAAATAGATACAGGTATATATAGTATGTTATGACAAAAGATATTTTATGAATGTGCAATGAAAACAATAGAAACATAACAGTTACAACTCATTATTTTGCAATGGCAAGCAAAAGAAGCAAGTCTTTGTATTATTCTACCAGGCAACTCATGACTTCTAGAGAAGCACAAAGCCAACATATATCAGAAAAGTTACTGTTATTACCTATTTTAAACTTGTATTAAGTCATTTATGCTAAAACGTACAATAAATAACTATGTTACATAAAAATATGACATGAATAAAGCCTTTCACTTTGCAATTGGAATGCTCTAGTGATGATTCCTAACAAAACCAATGAATCTGAATACATTGTCACCAGATACCATTAAGTGGAATTAGTTTTCTTTCATATAAATTAGACTCATTGTTTAAATAAAGCAAGTTTAAGCACGTACGTGTGTGTGTGTGTGTGTGTGTGTGTGTGTGTGTGTGTGTGTGTGTGTGTGTGTGTGTGTGTGTGGATAGCTTGCTAGGAATACTGTGATGGCAGCCATGACAATTAACCTGGAAATACCATGGCTAGAAGCATCCTACAAGGACCCTTGTTATGTGTGTGCCATAGCAAGTAAATACTATTCTAACTGACCTAGACAATTCAGTTTACTTCTAAACTGAATAAAAAAACATTCAAGTGTTTATATCCAGAATGAACTGGTTCTGCACTTTTGCATTTTATGGGAAAGACTACAAAGTCACATGCCTCAAAAAAATAGAGGCTTAGTGATTTCCAGTTGTGTTCCTTTTGATTCCTTTTTTTTTTTACTTCTATAGCTCATTATTAAGGAGGATGTCTGGCAGTTGGCAAAGAGGTTAGGGCAGTGAGCTCTAATTCCTGTGGTACAGGGTTTGATTCTCTCAGACCTCATCTGTCTACTGTGTAACCTTGAGCAAGCCATTTAATCAAGCATTGCTACTGGGTCTCTCCTGTGTGTCCATTGGGCGTACCTAGTTAACAAAATGGGTATATGGCTGTTATCTGAATAACACACCTTCACAATACCATATTTAAATATTTTACAGCTTAAGTACGTGGCTGGAATACCAAAGCTGACAATTAAGCACCAATGTGTTCAATCATTAGCAGAACAGCCTTAATCCTCTGTGCTAAAGTGCCATACTCATGAAGTACATGTATTGTTCTCTAGACAACACCAATACATCCACTGAAGTAGAGTCAAAACAGGAGATGGAATTAATGAAAATAACAGCAGAGAACAAGATCTAAAAAATATAGAGAAGTGTGACCACTTAAGTTTATTTAAAAAAACAAACCAGCAAAGGAACATATTAAGAAAATATGCCCAGTTTGAGGAACAGCTGCAGCAAGCAATATGCATTGGATAATGGCAAATTCATATCAGAGGACATCAATGCAAGGAAGTAGTAAAGGAGGGCTGGCTGTATGCTGGTTACCTATAAGACAAAATTATAAGACAGCATGAATATTATCCCTTCCCACTGATGACTGATCAAGCCTCAAGTAGAGAACTGAATGGAGTGCGGAGATCCCTTATCTTTCATAGCAGACAGCATGGAGGTGAATCAGGCAACATAAATGCCTTTGGATAAAAAAAGTACTCTGAAAAAAGAAACCAAAACATATTGAGAACAAGCCTAGAAGGGTTAGTAACAGAAGCTCTCAAGTCCTTCAAGGCAACAAATGGAGTTCAAGCACTTACCATTCTTCATAAAAAGGAAAGGTCAATAAGAAAAGACAAATAAACCAGATAAAAAACAAAAACAAAGAGGAGGTAAACTCTGAAGAAAGATGTGCAGCTCAGGTGAAGTGGAAGTTTTTCATTGAGACAATGCTGGCTGGATAAAAGTCTTCTTGAGGAAGCTGGTGGTTCATAAAGGATGAACAAATTCAAGAAAACCTGGGAGACTAAGAAAGCTCTTGTGATTAGTGAAAATGCAAGTTGTTGGTTAAGCAGTATATATGGCTTATCCAACAGGTAGACAAATGGATAGCAGGTCCCATTTTACAGCTGAAGCTTATTTTTGCTTTGTACATATACACGATTTATGTTGCATTTTCCTTTAAAAGCTACCTGACACTACCTGTATTATAATGTTCTATAACCTAACAGGATCCAAAATTAATGCTGAGAAGAAACTCATTATACCAATAATCCAATTCGGACAGGATAACATTTTTAGCTTTATTAACCTAACCAATTAATACAGAGCACCACTGTACCACTCCGAATTTATGCCCCCCTTTACACCAAACACTTGTGAAAAAGCATTTTCCAAAGTTGTAGCAGCCATGTGGAATACGATTCTGGAAAATATCAGGAAACTTGAATGAAGAATTGTTCATGAAATCCCTCAAGTACTGCCTCACCAATGACAATAAATGCAGGTGGTTCAGAGACATTGGCTAATGATCCCATACTACAAACCAGTTTAACAGTCTTTGCCCCCTATCCTTAATAACTACTACCCACTCACCATGTTCTATGTGCTTATGCATCTTTAACTGCTACAATACCAACGGCTACTACGGTTTCTCTTCCCAAGGTTAAGAGCAACTGCAGTTCCTGCTTTAGCACTGATTTTGATCTTTCAGTAATTCCATCCATCCATCCTCGCTTCCCTGTTTCCCATTTTTGCACATGGGGTTGAGGTGCTACTTCAGTAATTATGATGTTTAAACTGTTTTAAATATCAGGTCTTTATACTACACTTTATCAAACAGTTAGTGCATCTCCACGGACTCTCAGGAGTATGTTATGGTCATTACTACTTCTGCATTATCATACACTTCCAGGTCTTTTGACCTTGATAAGTAATTTAGCAATATAAAGCAAGGAGTAGCACAGTAACCCAATAGAGCCAGCTGACAGCGTGAAAAAATGAAATATAAAATTCAGTTACCATAAACCGCTGTCGCTGGTGGCTATACCTCGTAAACACAGTTCAAAGCAAAATTCAGCGTGTTCTCACAGTTCAAAAAAGAAAAGTTCAGCGTATTCTTCTGGGTATCTTCAAAACTACTCCTGGAGGGAAATCGTAGTCATCAATGGCATAATGAAGCAAAAACGTCAGTGCTGCTTCCAGACAAATAATGATGATATGATAAAGTCTGATGAAGCCTAACGGCGAAAGCGCTAACTCTCTGTGCATCTTGTGAATAAAGTTGTGTTTTTACTTCACTTGGATTATTGACCATCATTATTTGTCTGGAAGCAGCACTGACGTTTTTGCTTCATTATGCCATTGATGACTACGATTTCCCTCCAGGAATAGTTTTGAAGATACCCAGAAGAATACGCTGAACTTTTCTTTTTTGAACTGTGAGAACACGCTGAATTTTGCTTTGAACTGTGTTTACGAGGTATAGCCACCAGCGACAGCGTTTTATGGTAACTGAAGTAATTTAGCAAATTTAACCACTGTTAAAATATACACCATGAGATACTGTCCTTGCTTGAAAATTTAGGATTGCTTAATATGTTTTCTTGTTGTAATGGGAACCAGATACCTTGCACTTAGCCTAATCTAACAGAAATGTACTCGACTGTCGTAATGGTAACTGGAAAACTTGTACTCACCTTGATAAACCAGTCTAACACATAGACTGTTTTTGGTGGAAAACAATCTCAGGGGAGAGCAGCTACATTCCACTGAATTACCTGACTGCCCCTCCCCACAGCTATACTGGTTTCCAGCTAGTACAGCTGTTGTGGCTCCACTTTTACAATCACTTTTTCACCCATGTGAATCCAATTCCCTCCAGTGGCCATATTATACATTAACGTAAACTGCATTTTTGTACAATTTTATCTGCTTTTATCTGATTTTGAGATAAATACGTGTAGCTTCCTTTGGTAGGACTAGGAAGCCATCAGTCCTGTGCTGGTGAATCCTAATGCACTCTCCATACTCACCCCCCCCCCTATACTACATTTATACTTAAAACAGACATTCACCCTTTGACCCACCAACCATTCACAACTCCACTAACTAAAATTTCTGTTACATCTTGTACCTTCTCCAACATCACTTCCTCATAAATCCACATAATAATCATTTAACACTTCTCTTCCCTGCCTGTTCTACCATTCCCTTCCACCTACAGTTTAACCCCTCACTTGCCATATCACCAACAGTATCACCTAACTCACATTAATTTCACCTCAACCTCTAATTCAAATAAAACGATACTCCCAGCCATTACACTAATCCCTTCTTATCCCAACTATGCTCACAAATTAGCACATCATTCACTATATTTTACCTTTGCACACTAACTCTACGCCTGAAACCCCCTTTCTCACCCAATCCTACTCTAATTATCAGTCCACAACTTCATCATACCAGCTTCCTTCCCCTCTTAACACCTTACTGTCTTCCACCATATTTCTAACATCTCAAACAATCTCAGTGTTATCAAACTGCTAAATTATACAAATCACTCAAAAGTCATCTTCACTTCAACTTTCACATCACTTCAGCTCTGCAGGGATATCTACTCAAACCCAAGATCATTCATCTCCCCAGCAATCAACACCTCACACAAATAACCAACATAAATATACAACTTTTATCTACATGCCCAGAAAATATATAATAGAATCCCGTGCCTACATACAGGAATGAATAAAATAATTTTGACATTCTACCCATAACTGAGATAAGTTAAAACGCAGTACATCCTCTGAAGAGATTTTGCCTTCTGGTTACAACGTACTATGGCTTGATAGCACAAACAAAAAAAAAAAGTGAGTCTGTGGGGGATGGGGGGTACCCACTGCACTACTCTACCAAAATAACCTCCAGCTTTCACTATACCATAAATCCCGTCCATCTTTTTCAAAAGCAGAAATCTTGACCTCCCGCCTAAAGATTAATGATGCCAAGTCTATTTGGATAACAACGGTCTATAACCCACCATCCAACGGATTGAACTGTAGCATACTGCAAGAAATTATCTCCTGGTTGTTCTCCAATATACCACTTGAAACTATCATCCTAAGTGATATAATCAATTGGTCTTCCACAAAACTCCCAAATCAACCCCCCCCCCCCCCTGCATAAAACATTTTCAACTTCATTTAACTCTGCTGCTTGCCACAATAAATCCACAGACTCATCATCTATATTAGGCTGGATTCTAGCTAATAACCTAAACATCAGTCATGCATGTGTTCTACCAGATGCGCTTAGTGATCACCTTTCTCTTTCTTTGCTTCCTGTCCAAACACAGCATATCAGTAGTCTAAAAGTCTGTCAGGAATCTTTTTAACAGTAACAAGGATTCATCGCTTGCATCCCTCCAGGCTTATACATTTTAAATGACATTAAATGAGGCTGTCTACCACTACAACAATTCCTTTTTTTAAGCATCTAAATTTTCAAGCTCCACTAAGGCATAAGAGAGTCAAATCTACCCGCTTGTTGGCCAACTCTACCTATCAAATAGATGCATCTATCACGTGAAGCATGGAACACCTGGAAAAGGATAAGACCACAACCAACTGCCAGCATTGCAGTTACCTTTGTAATAAATTCAAAGTCCAAATTCAGACAAAAAAAAATTCCTCTCCCAAAAGAACCACTTTACCAAATCCCTCAAGTTGTTCTGGTCTACCATTTCGAAAGTTTTAAACCCAGGCAAATACTCACACCCTAATCCTCTACATACTGAATCAATGTAGCGTTGTTCCTTCAACACAGACTTTATCAATACTTCTACCTCTCTCTCAAAATCCAACCACTGTACAGACTCGGCTCCAGTTCCAACATGCCATACTGAAAATACCCGTGACTTCAAACTGTGCCCCAAAGAGTCAACATCACAGTCCCAGATAACCTCTAAAGAGGACATATAAACATATAAAACCAGCAGCTGATAGGGAAGATACAGACAGAGTCGGCTAAGCTAACACATCAATCCAGGAAGCATACTTTCCCTCCATTTGAAAAAAATCCTTCATCCTCTCACTGTGCGAAAGGTAGTCCATCCTCTCACATTTCTAATGTCAGACTGATAGCTATTCTATCACCCCATTCAAAATTCTTATTGAAATGTATCCACTCAAAACGGTTAGCTTTCCTGCTCATCTGCAATCCTCTTTCACCATGCCATTACTGCCTCTGGCCCTCTCACAGCACCAACACAGCTAACCTCTCATTTCTCAACACTGTAAACACCCTTAGGAACAGACTCTCCTAGTATCCTCAGTATTCTTCATCTTCTCTAAAGTCTTTGATACTATCTCATACCTCCCCCTTCTCCTTCACTGACTTTCCAAGATAGGCTTATCAGACAAAGCTGTTATGAGGTTCTAATCTTACCTTCACCATAGAACTCAGAATGCAAAATGGCTACAAGCTTTCTCCACCATTCCACTCCACCGTAGATGGTGTCCTGTAAGGATCCATCCTTGGCCGGCTTTTCTTCAACTTTTCTTCTGCCCACCGCACTAACCAAATGTATTCTGAAACAACAGGCAGATGACTCCGGTCTATGGTTAATCATCGAAAGGAATAACCATCGAATGGCACATCATCCAATGCAAAGCACTGAAATGCCATCCATTGAAAGTGCATTTCATCGCACCTGTGAGATGGAGAATGTAACTAGTTGGCCAACATTTCTCAGTCTCACGTTTCTCCACTGTGGTGCGATCTCAGTGTTAGAATATATAGTTAGGAGGCGTGTGGGGGCAAAGCCTCCTATATGGGTGGGTTTGAAATACTGCCATTTTTAAGACGGGGAAGTGTTGGCCAAGTAGTTACTTTCCCCGTCTCACAGATTCAATGAAGTACACTTTCGATGAATGAAGTTTCAAAGCTTTGCATTCGATGATGCGCCATTCAATGGTTATTTCTTTCAACAATTAACCATAGACCCGATGACTACACCAGTGACTTCAAAAAGTCACAACATTCTTTTACATCTCCGGAAACCTGGCTTCTGAAATCTAACTTAGTCCTAACCCCACCCCCCCCACCCCATGAAACTTATGCTCTTCACACCTACACTAGTATCAAAACTGATCACTTTACCATCAATCATCTGATGGTACATTAATTGAAGTAGTCTCACAGCATTAAAACTTGGGATCACTATTAATAAATATCCAAAATTTGATCTATACATACACAAGTAACCCATAAGACTGGCCAAAAAATTAGATACACTCTGTTGATCACAGAAATTTTGTCTGATCAAGCCCGGAAGCCCATTGATGGCTGCTGCTCACCTTCTCTCTCCCTGACATGCACCTTTGCGATCTTTACTAATCTACACTCAACATAATTTACAAAATTTGAGCAATCATACAACAAAACTGCAAAGTTTGCCACAAGCATCCCTAACAGAACCGCCACTGTTGAGATCTCAAACAGCTAAACTGGCTCAATTTTCCCAATCTCCTCAAACTCAAGGAATTAAAATGGTAAAAAAAATCCACAATCCTGTCCCTCTCTCAACAGTCTACTGCACTAGTATATCCCTTCCCCTACTCTCTTTCATTTGAAAAATGCCTGGCAAATATGAGTACCTTGCACAACTCTTATTGGAACTCACTATATGTTTGCCATGTGGCAACAGTGGAACTTCCTAACCTACCTCCACCATATAAATGCAGCAATAAACTTCAAACAGGATGCAAGATCATTCCTTCTTGACACATGGCAAAATCTCTGCTCTTTGAACCACCTAACTAGCTCCTCCTTTTCCTTTTGCCTCTCCACACAGAACAACCTACTGGCAGCATCTGCTACAGCACATCTCTTGAGCAGACTCGCTTCTTCTAAACCAGCCATCAAAAAATGCTCATCTACTTCTTATCCCAAACATCTCTCTGGCCACCACAAACTTTCCTCTCCATATCTTCTTCTATATATTCCTCACATACTCATCAGTCACTTGTCTACCCTTACTCAAGGCTCTCCTTCCCACTACAACAGTATCGCTCTCTACACTTTTTCATATTTGTATCAGACCAACCAGGGCAAACAATTATTACCTTCTCACTTACTTGAGAGCCTATCTCCAATAGTGTCTTTGAATAAAAATGTCCTTTAAAATATGTGTAATGTACAATGCAACCTACAAAACTTTCTTTGCATTAACTTTGCATAAACAATTTACTTTAAAGTATATGTATTGCACTATGCAAGTAATTTACTGATATGTCTCCTGTACTGCCCTTATAAATGCTTTTGCTTTCATACATGTTTTGTACATTGTGATAATAACTGTAGATCAATATGTGTATATACTTTTAAGAAGCTATCCAAGGGCTTGCACAAGTGTATAAATATTGAGCACGTGCAAGTTTGAATGCCATTTTGTAGTTAGCTGTTGAGATGCAAGCATGTATGCATGTAAGGTCTGTCTGTTAACTAGTTTGTTCATATTTAGTGATGCTGCAATCCACCCTGATGTGTTTCTATATATTAAAGAATCTAAACTAAACCCCAGCCTTCTTGTCATATGTATTAGAGACGAATGAACGACAATAACTTTGGTGCTTTTCTTCCCAAGCATCTACTGAAAAGGGGCTTTAATTCCCAGCTGGACTCTCTGGTGAAAAATGTAAATAAAATAATAACAATAATAATAAATATAGAAATGTATTCTATTGCACAGGTGTTGGCTGTTCTATTGCTTAGTATATCATGCTGCTTCATAAACAGATGCCCACACACTTGTGTTTTTGTAAACTGTCCCATTCTGTATTGTGTTTTGCAAAACATTACTCTCTGTCAAATGGTGTACTGCATTTTGCAATTTATTACAATTGTGATTTATTTGTAAAACAACAGTATGTCTACCTCCCTTGCTTACATGACCCAGTTCAGGACTGAAAAGGGTCCTTGGACAAGCGCGCTTACCTAGTTAAAAAGAAGTTATGTTCTTACCATATGTTCTTACCATAACGTTCCATATGTGTTGTCCATCTCGTCCTTTATTCTCACTTGTGGGTCGGATCCATCTCGGCCAATTCTCCAGCTTGAGGTCTTCAGCAAAGCTCCTGGGCCTCATTCTTTACCCATAATGCATTCCGCTAATTACCGCAGATCATGTTTGCCCCCCAGCAGTACATAAAAAGATCACATGGTAGCAATTTGTAGATGTATAGAAATATGTCAATACCTACTGTCATAAAATTAAAATTAGACTGAATGGGTATATTCTCTGAGGCTATAAGGCCCTCCTGAAATCCTGTTTTGTTAACTAGTCTACCAGGAGTTTAGGCAAGGGGAGGAGGGAAGGTTGCGAGAACAAAGGACGACATGGACAACTCATATGGTACATTATGGTAAGAACATAACTTCTTTATGTGATGTTGTCAACCTCGCCTTTATTCTCACTTTTGGGACAGAGTCCCAAGCAACTGAACTCTTGGGTGGCTCATGGGAGAATATTCCTCGGAACCGCAGAACCAAAGGAGGCTCTACTCCTAGAGGCCAAATCCACTTTGTAAAGTGTAATAAAGGTATGAGGTCTTGCCCAAGTAGCTGCTGTGCAGATATTATCCAATGGTAGTCTAGCCTGAAAAGCTGCAGACGTGACCAGAGATCTAGTGGAATGAACTTTAGCAATGTTTGGGAGGGCTTTGTTTTTAGAATTGTAAATGTGGGATATACGTGATGAAAGCTATTTGGATAATGTGACTTTTGAAACTGGATGACCTTTCCTTGTATCAGAATGTGAGACAAAGTTAGTCTGATTTCTTGAATTCTGAAGTTGTGTGTAAATAAAAATGTAGTTGTCTATGAACATACTCTCCTTTGTTTTGAATGTTTGGAAAGAAAATTGGAAGGTCTATCAATTGGTTAAGGGTATTTTCTGTCACAACTTTGGATAGTGAAGATGGATTAGTGCGTAATGACACCCTATCTTTGTGAAAGATTAGGTAAGGTGGTTTAATGAACAAGGCTTGCAACTCAGATACCCTTCTGGCTGAAGTAATTGTCATCAAGAACAGAGTTTTCCATGAAACATATTTCATATCACATGTGGCAGAGGGCTCAAAGGTGGGAATATAATATTGGATAAGATGAATTTTAGATCCCAAGGGGGCACTGGATATTTATATGGAAGCCTTAGCATAACAGCGCCTTTCAAAAAAGCTTTGCAAAGTCTAGGCGACATGACAGGATGGTAATTTTTTCCTATATGAAAATTAGAGATCGCAGCTAGTTGAACTTTAACAGAAGCTGCCGCTGCTCCATCACTGAAGATCTCTGACAAAAACTGAACAGAATGAACTAGTGTGGTAAAAGGACCCATCTTTTTACAGTTTGCCCATATAACAAGCTTCTTCCATTTGCTTTTTGTAAAGTTTCCAAGTAGATGTTTTATGGGATGATAAAATAATATGCTTGACTGGGGAAGTGAGGGATAGAAACCAGGTAATTAGGGGAACTGGAGCAGCCAAACTGTCAATTTCAGGGTGTCTAGGTTGGGATGAACCATGCCCAACAGGTGTGTCAAATGTCTGGAACTGGGTCCAGAATCTAGGGTTCATCCCGGAGATGTGGCTGAAGAAAGGGAAACCAGATTTGACGAGGCCAGTAGGGGGCAATTAGGATAATGGTCGCCTCCAACAAACTCACTTTCTGGAGGAGCAGAGTTGAAGGACATAATCCCTTGACTAGAGTAAATGATGCATGGTCAGGGCAGTTATGAGTCAGTTGTCCAGGTATGGAAACACGGGAATTTCTTTGCGTCTCAGGTGAGCCGCTACCATACATTTGGTGAACACTATGGGGGCTGTACTGAGACCAAAGGGCAGAGCTCAAAACTGGAAGTGACTGGCTCCTAGCCGGAAGTGCAAAAACCTCCTGGACTGCCTGTCCATTCGAATATGGTAGTACACATCCTGAAGGTCTATACAGCACATCCAATTGTCTTTTTCCAGAAATGGAAGAATCGACTGCAGTGTCACCATCCAGAACTTGCCTTCTTTACTGATTTGATTGTGTGGAAGATTTTCAATCCATATATATCTAGTTATCACTGTATATTAATCACATCAGATAATGGTAGTAGAAGTAGCGAACTTAAACTAATCCTAAGTGAAAAAGTAATAAAAAATATATAATTTGAAATATTATACAGAATTACTAAGTATTCAAAAGTAATCTAAGCAGGGTAGACAATCTGTTTCCAGTTGAAAATCCTTTATTAAGAACACAGACAAGAGATCCAAGTAAAACAAAAATAGCAGAGTAATAGTTTCCTCACAAGCTTTCTTACTAACTATATATATATATATATATATATATATATATATATATATATATATATATATATAAAATTATATCTACATACACACACACTTTTTTCAGGCAAGGGAGTGGTTTATTGTGCTGTAAAACAAAGTGTTATTGGTATATGTGTTAATGTACATGTCAATTATTTATCATTTTTTTTTTTACAACAAATGACATTTTATAGTATATATTTGATATAATTGTATATATTCTCTTCATATTCCAATAGTTGTGGTTATTTATATATTTTCTACATAATATTTAATTCACCTTTTGGAATTTTAATAGTTGTATGTTTTTAAGGGGTTAATTAACCTTATTAATCAATTAAGGGGAATGTATATAATGTAAGAATGTAGATGAGTTTAACATTATGTCTGAAGAAGTCTGAGGGATACTTGGACGAAAATGCCTTATTCATATTCAGCATTTATGTACTTTGAATAAAGTCTTGGTTCTACGTGCAACTCTTCCACTGTCCGGTTTTTGGTTATTTAGTTTATTTCTTCTGGGCCGACTCTACTTGTGTATTTTCGTGGTTTTGTTTATGGAGCTTTCGGAAGAGCTGAATTCACCTTCGCATAGCCCCAATGATGTTCGGGGCCAGGAGATGGGTGAACTACTTAGAATTTCTGATCAGCTGACACAGCTTATGAAGATTCTGACCCCAATAGGTCAAGGAGTCGCTGTACTACTTTCTAATACAGGCCTGCCTGGTAACCAGGAAGCATTCGCTGGTAGTGAACGTATACCGATGGAGACCATTACAGTCAACAATGGCTCAGGGCAGTCAGAAAGGACATGGAACGACACACCATTGATTCTGCGTTCACAAGGAGGCATTGCGAGTGCACAGGAACCGCAGGATCAACCAAACAGGAAACTGATAAGGCCAACGGCCGGGATAGTCACGAACTAAATGACTGGTTGCAGCAAAAACCTACATTTCAGAAAAGAATACCACAACAGGCACATGGTGGCAACACCGATACTTACAGAGCAAGTCTCAATAAATTACAGGCGGGTTTAACCAGGTACAAAAGTTTAAATATTGAAAACGCATACTTGGGGGAATGTTTAAAACATGGGATAGTGCCTAAACGCTTACGGGTTTTCAAATACCCGAATAATGTTTCAGAAGGAACTGAACTTCACAAGGAATGAATAACCATTTTCGATAGATGCGATCTGGACATTTTAAAAGCCTTGATTCGTAACAATGATCAAGAAATGCTGATTTTTAAATGAACAAATTGATGCATTAGATTTATGTATTAAAAATGATTTGTTGTTCAGAGTACAGCGTGAACAGGATAAATATTATGGAATCAGGAGCGTTATAGACAAAAAATGTGATGACATTTTAAACAGAAAGTGTAACAAATTAGAACGTGACCTAAAGGAATACAGTGAGGGTAAACAATATCCGATTCCTAGGGCACAGTATAATAGTTTACAATCTAGAAGAACATATTCGGAAACATTACAGGATAACAGACATTTAGAACATAATGAGAATGAAATAGGGTTACTGAATAGAGCAGGAACGATAACAATGGATATGTATCCCCACGCAGGTCGGAAAGACTGAGGCAGAAAAATAATAACCATTTTTACCAAGCCCCCCTCCAACAGTGGGGAAGGGGCAACAGGGGGACATGCAGTTAGGAGGGGAAATCTAACAGTACTGTAGACATTCAAAATACTGCATATGTTTCCAGTTGGCAGGGATTCCATATATTTAATTACAGTTCCTTGGAAGTTACACAAGAATTTTTCAACTTATTTATGAAAGGTACATACCCATGAAAAAAGGTAATCTTTCACAGACGATACTGGATATCAAGGTGTTCATTAGAAAATAAAAATTTAGAACAGTTATTTAATGGGACACCATTACCTATATCAAATATTATGGCTCCTAGGAAAAATAGTACTTTTAACCCACCACTTCACCCACAACTAAAAAAATTTGGAAAATGTGTTAGAAAAAGAACTTAGGAACACATTCAAAAAGCAGGAGAACAGCCGTATTAAAAATAATTTAACCAAGGAAGAAAACAATTTATTGAAACAACTGTGCTCCAACCCAGAAATATGGGTGATGGAACCTGACAAGGGAAGGTGAATTGTCCTAATGGGCAAAATTTTGTATGAAGGAAAAATATTTTCCCTCCTTCATGATGAAGACAAATATAGTCAAGCATCCATCAACAAAATTAATATTGCCTATCACAAAATTGATATGGCATTGAAAGATCTATTTGATCAAGGTGTTATTAATTTTCAAACCTATTCATATTTGGAAAATAACTCGCCTAGAATACCTTCTAAATTTGGTATTCCCAGGTACACAAGGATGTGGAAGACCCCCCATTCAGACCAGTTGTTGCATCAGAAGGTTCCAAACCAGCTTCCTTGGCCAAATTTCTCGATTGGAAACTTAAGGATATGGGGGGGGGGTGTCCCCACATCCTTAAGAACTCTTGGGATTTTCTTGCCAGAATACAGCTTGAACATTGTGTAGATGGCCTTATACTTATGGATTGACATTGTGGATTTATTTTTCCGTTATTTCACACGATACAGGATTGATGTGGTTGGAAGAAGCTTTGAGAATGAGGTCAAATACTTCGGAAAATTATATCTTTCTCTGGAATTAGCAGAGCTAGTCCTCAGAAACAATTTTTTGTTTTTTTCAGGGGGAATTTTACCGGCAAGAACAGGGAGTTTCCATGGGGGCCAGTTGTGCCCCCACTTATGCAGATATTATGTTATCTGGGAATACAAATTTGTACAAACATGTCCTTATTCACAACATTGGAATCTATATACTAGATACCTTGATATCATCTGTATTTTTTGGACAGGGGACATGGTAACATTAGAAGAATTCATGAACTATCTGGAACTACTACCTCCCTACAGTTCACACATCAAGTAACATCAGAAAAATTCAATTATTTGGATGTGACAATATATAACACAGGTAATGGGTTCAATTCAGTAGTCTATAGAAAGCCAACATTCTCTAATACATATATTAGTTACAGTAGTGCACATCCCTCATTCCAGAAAAAGAGTTATCAAGGGGCAGTATGTCCGTGTGAACCGCATGACATCTTTGGATTCTGTTTTTCAGAATGAATGTGTGGTATTAGAAAAAATGTTCAGGGACAGAAGCTATCCAAAAGATCTCATTAATAATATACAGACAGAAGTAAAACAAGGGAGAAATGATAAGTATAAACCAGTTTTGGGTACAGGTCCACTTACCCCTGTACAAGGTACAATACAAAAAACAAGTCAAGACGACTTTGGTAGAGCCTTTGTGATGAATTTTAGTGGAACTGCATACCAGGTAAAATCTATTCTAGAAAGGGAGTGGAAGAAATTCTCTGAATTTACAGATTTAGAGGTATTTAAGAACAAACCTCAAAGTCGTTTTTAGAAAAGGAAAGAATATCAAAAATTTATTAGCGTATGCAGCCAATTCACAGATTTTTACACACAAAAGGAGGGGGACTTATAAATGTGGAGCCTGTAACCAATGCATGCACATATTACAAGGGGAAGAAGTTTATATACAGGCAAGATATAAGACCCTACACAATAAAAATGACTCTAATTCACAGGGATTAGTTTATTTAGTTACATGCGGATCTTGTGATGCCTTTTATGTAGGTAAAACTGAAAGGCAACTAAAACGCAGAATATATTAACATCTTAATGATGTGAGAAAGAAGAATAGTACTAATGTCCTGTATAAACATACATTGGAATGTAATAATGCACAGTTTTTCTTTTCAGTCATTGAAATGGTCCCTAGAGAAATAAGAGGGGGTTCCCTGGGAGACCAAACTGGAGTTCAAGGAAACCTTTTGGCAGATAACCCTGGAGGCTAATAGAACCCCAGGGTTAAATTATTTTATTTCCATTTTACCTCTTTTGAAGCTTAGATCTGCTAAATTATAGATGTGGCCTTTTTTACAAATCTGATATAAGTGGTACATATTCTATCTTTATACTATTTGGTATATCAATTGTCATGCTATTTATTATATTTATTCAATTATTTATCATTTTTTACAACAAATGACATTTTATTGTATATATTTGATATAATTGTATATATTCTCTTCATATTCCAATAGTTATTGTGGTTATTTATATATTTTCTACATAATATTTAATTCACCTTTTGGAATTTTAATAGTTAATAGTTGTATGTTTTTAAGGGGTTAATTAACCTTATTAATCAATTAAGGGGAATGTATATAATGTAAGAATGTAGATGAGTTTAACATTATGTCTGAAGAAGTCCGAGGGATACTTGGACGAAAACATCTTGTTCACATTCAGCGTTTATGTACTTTGAATAAAGTCTTGGTTCTACGTGCAACTTTTCCACTGTCCAGTTTTTGGTTATTTCGTTTATTTCTTCTGGGTCGGCTCTACTTGTATATTTTCGTGGTATACATGTTAAATTCACATCCCTTCCCCCATCAGTGTGACATTTGAGCTGGTCCTGCCCTGCTTAGTAACCGTCATAATAATATAACCCTTAGGTACTTTAAATAAAATTAATAATGATGTGGTACCTCTTATTTAACCAGATTATTAAGTCTGTGATTTTATCCAAGACAATATACTACATGGCTAGAAATACATAAACCTTAAGACCATTTGGCAGTCAAAAAATATACATAAATATATACACATACACTTTGCATGCAAAAAATCCATTGTAAAAATCATATTCTATTTCCATAACCTATTATTAACAAAGATAACTTTTGTCCTCCTAGACTTCTTCAGGTCTGTGTACAAGAACCCAAGAAACAGAAATTACTTGTTCTTTACTAATTTGTTCAGATTGCCGAGATCTAAAATGGGCCTCCAGTCCCCTGTTCATTTTAGAACTAAAAAGAATTTTGAGTAAGTTCTGGATCCCCTCTGGTCTGCGGGGACGTCTTGGATGACTCTTTTTGTTAGCAACTTTTGAATTTCTATAATTGCTTGTCCTTTTCACTGGGTGGAACATCCGGAACCAGTTTGTTTCAAGGGATGGGAAGGGAGAAGGGAATGATGTATCCTCTGGATATAATGTCCTGCATCCATCTGTTTGTCATCTTTAGCCAGGTTTCTTGGTGCAGGGACAATCACCCCCTCCCAGACTGCCTCCAGAGGCGAACAAATTGGGCACTCCTTTAGGAAGGCTGGAAGGGTCTCCCAAAGAAAGATTCACTGGAGCCTTGGTTTTGCAGGCCCCCCTTCTACCACGAGGGTGGCTTCTCCCATTATTGTTCTCCCTTCTGCCTCTGGAGGAACTTTCATCTTGTGTGTCCTGGTAAGACACCAGAGATTTTCTGAACCACATCTTCCGACTACCTTTTTGACCCTTGGGAAAAGGTCTAGTAGGAGTGGAAATACACACTCCAATGGCAGACAAGGTCTTACCCTCCTGTTCACACCTGGTGAGAGTTTCCTTCACTTTTGGCCCAAAAAGGGATGAGCCATCAAAAGGGGTGTTAATGAAGGAAGACTTGAAGGGCTCAGCGAAATCACAAAGATGCATCCCAGGCCTGCCTCCTAAGAGAGATACCTGAGCCTGCTGTCCTACAAGTTCCATCTCCTGCCTAAGAAATAAGTCTCATGGACGAGTTGACAACTGAATTCAAGGTAGCAAGTTGAGCATTGATTTTCTCTGCTGCTGTATCAGCTACAGCTCCTTGGAGGGAGTCTGATAATTCTTTAATCAGGTCCCTCCGCAGTCTGGTGAAGTGAGAGACACAATTCAGAGATCCCAAAGCAAAGGTCGCTGATGTGGAGAGACACTTCTCGTACCTATCCATAGTCCTATAGTCCTTATTAGGAGGATGGACAGAGGTACTCGTCTCAGAGAGTTCCTTTCTAGTGGCCGCCACCATGACCATGGCATCAACTCCTACACCTTTTGTAAGAAAACCTTTTTGAGGACAGTGATGTTTTATTTGGCCTCCTAGAAATAGGGTCTATGGCATCTGGGGTCTCCCACGCCTTTCGTGAAATTAATTCAATAAGCCCATTGAAAGGGGGAGTAACCCAAGAAGTTGATGGTTGAGATGCAAAGGCCTTCAAGGAAGACGGAGTCCTCAGCCAAAGGGGTGGAGAGCTGCCAATCACCTCTCTGTTTTAATAATTCTAGGATGTCTCTAAAGGAGACATCTTCAGGAGGTGATCATGGGGACCTTTCTGCTTCATCTAGGTCAATGTCAGATGTGACAGACTCTTCAGGCGAGTCCAGATGATTCCTCTTACATGTTCTCTTCCGAGGGACCTCTTCAGTGGGATACTCTGGAGAGGTTTCAGAAGACGGGGCAGTACCCTGAGGTACATCCTGAGGCCTAACATCTCTGCAGACCTGTGGAGAGGGACCGTGAGAAGACAGACACACCTCGCCTGAAGAGGGAGGAAGACCTCAAAATGATTGTGTCCTAGACTGTGAAGTCGTCAAAGCCCTCCTCATTACGTCGAAGGCATACTCTCCCCTCTCCAAAGAAGTCACCAGATCCGACAAGCAAGTTGTTGGAGCCGATGGAACCTCCAGAGCAGAAGAGAGCAGCTCCAAAGCAGAGGTAGAAGTCAAACTCATCCATGCCAAAGCCACCATAGGCATGGTCGGATCTGAACTGATCTGACAATTCTCCTCTGACCAGACAGGGGAGTGTTGGCTCCCAGAGATGATCTGCTCCGTAGGTGCGGAGACATTTAGGGCAGATGTTGGAACTGGGGAAGTTGTGGGTCCTAGACCCAACACTGACGCAACCTGGATATCGGTATCTTCCGGCTCCAAAGCAGGAGGATGGATCGGAGGAGGAACTGTGACAGAAGAGGGGGTTTGCAACCGACCCAATTCTTTTGGGCTCAAATCCATGAGAAGTCTAGCCAAAGCAGATTTCTTTAAAAGTCTCTCTATGACCCTATCCATGTCTTCATTGAATAAACTCCTGGTAGACCTTGAGGTAGCTAAAATTGGAGAAGGGAGCCTGGAAAAAATGTTCTCAATAGAAGAAGATCGGCTCCTATGTCTATGAGTAGTAGCAGTAGTAGTTGGCACCACTGGAGTTTCCCACTCTAAGGGAGTGTTGGAGCCAGGAGGAGATGTCTGCTCTGATGGAGCCTTCGGGTCCATCAATTTCGGAGCCTTCTGCTTCAGCTCCCCCCCCCACACACACACACACAGTCACTCTGCTTAAAGGGTATGGGCTTATTGGAAATTATTTTTTTTTGTGTGTGTACGTTCATTATTCTCTTTGCTGCAGTAGTCTACGGGTTGCATCATGTCAAGGATGGGATACAGCAACTGGCCAGCTTCTCAAAGCTCTTAACCCCTTCCCGCAGGGCTTGGTTGCCTATAGACTAAGCCCTTTTGGGGAACTATATAAGCAACCAGCTTCACTAAAAATCTTCAGGATTTTCTTGCCCCAAGTGTTAAAAGAGAAATTCACAGTAAGTAACAACAACCACCAACTGTAACCCACATTATCTATATACAAATAAGGGGATTGGTGGTTGGGTATGGCTACTGCAGCAGTGAAGTATTTGAACATCTACTGCTACAGATAAGTGCAAATTACACAGCTGTGCTATGTTTACCATTCTCACTGCAGCAGTAGCCTATGGGCACACTGCCATAGCTTATCCAACCTGGGAGGAGGAAGAATAAGTATCCAGGAGCAACTGGAGAATGGTCTTCGCAAAGCCTGCTTTGGTCCTGGAGAAAAAAATTCAGTTTGTAGTGTTTTGTAAATGCATGAAAAGAGGAGAGCACCAAGTTGCTTCTTCTAGAATGAGTCCATCCCTTTCCAGTATGCCATAGAAGAAACTAACGTTACAGTGGAATGTCCCTTAACCCTGCCTTGAATAGTTTTGCTAATAAGAAATATATATTCCAACCACGGTTTTAATCTTCTCTATTCAGAGCCAATATAAAATTCAAAAAAAAAATGATAGAAATTTTATTTCTAAAACAGAAAACAAAGCTTTCGGGAGTGTCCCTTCCTCAGTGTTACTTAATACATTTTGAATTAAAAATATTCACATTATATAGTCAAAGCAGACAAAACACCACATGACACAGCCAGCCTATGGAAAAACATTACATAAAAATCAATCAAGTTGTTAAAGTCATACTACTATATTTAAAACATAATTATACTTATTAAATAGATATATAAAACATACTATAAAACACCATTAATAAACTGGATATCGCTGAATATAAGTGGATTGTTAGACTAAATGCTGATAAAAAACCTGGGTTAAATAATATGGTTACTATCAAGCCAATGCTGGAATTTAGGCAAAAACAGTATCAAGTGTTTTATTCACACTGTTTTATATATAATGTTTCAATGATAGGCCATAATTAGTCTGTTTTACATGCTGTATTAGCGTCATGTTTTATAATGGTGTTTTATAGTATGTTTTATATATCTATTTAATAGAAGTATAATTATGTTTTAAATATAGTAGTATGACTAACAACTTGATTGATTTTTATGTAATGTTTTTCCATAGGCTGGCTGTGTCATGTGGTGTTTTGTCTGCTTTGAATAGTTTTGCCACAGAGGGAGTAATAAAACAGAACAGTCAAGGATAACCATTTAGAAATAGTCTGTTCAGACACAGGTAACCTTTCTTCACCACAGAAAAGGAAATCAATAGTTGGTTAGATTTCCTGACAGACTGTTCTGTCAAGATAGTGCCTGAGTCTATGCACATACAGCATATGAAAAAAAATCTCTTCTGCCTTGTTTTTATGATCTGCATCGAAAACTGGGAACTTGATGGCATGATTCAAAGTGATCTGAAACTACCTTAGGTAAGAATGAGGGGTTAAGTCCACAAACTGACCAGATCCATATGAAAATCAGACAGGGTTCCCCCACTGTAAGAGCATGCAATTCAGTTACTCTTACTGTAGATGTTAGAACAACGAGGATAACAGTTTTCTAAGTAATGAACCTTAAACCAGTAAAGGAAACAGGTTCAAATGGTGACAGTTTCCCCAGTTCAAAACTGGGATCCCAAGTGGGAGGAATCTGTCTACAAGGGGATCTCATGCACAAAAAAACTCCTTTCAGAAACTGTTTAACAACAAACAGAGAAGAGAGAGGAGGAACCACTTGCAGATCTGCTGAAATGGCCACAAGATGAACCTTGGCAGATGTATGAGAGAGGCATAACAGAGGTCAGAAGACAGTAAAACTTGCAAATATTTGAGTACCAGAGGGGCAAATCCTTGATGGGACCCTTGTTATTGGCTAGGTACCAACTAAAAAATCTTTTCCATTGACCCATACATGGTTTACTAGTAGCAGGCTCACTTGCCTCCTTCAAAAGCCACTGCATGCCCTCATGAAAGAAGTGTCGAAAAGGTGTCAAAATTGAATCATCCAGGCAGTCAGTTGAAGTTGTTGGGACGTATCACATTCCATTTGTCTTCTATGAGTAGATCCAATCTGTGAGGAAGCATGTGTTAACTGGCCAGTTCCAGAAGAAGGGAGCACAAATTTTGCATGGGCCAACAGGGAGTCACACCACAATGATTTTTGGGAATTCTTTCTGAAATTTCATAACTACTTTGGAAATCACTGGAAAGGTTGGAAAACCATACAAGGATATCCCCTAACCAAAAAAAATTATGATACAGCATCTGTTCTCCACACTTGGTTGCAAGGATTCCTGGAAAAGAAGTTGACTTTTAAAAGGAGGTGAAGAGATATATACAAGATGGATTATTTGCTGGAATACCTCTTTGTTGAGTTTCCACTCGTGAGGGTATATCTAGCATCTGCTTAGCTGGTCTGCCATTGTGTTTTGCTCTGACAGTATGCAATAAGCCTAAAGAGTTAAGGAGTACTGTAGAGTTAACTCCCAAGCTATCACTGCCAATCAGAGGGTATGATCTGGTGCCCTCCTGTATGTGTACCATAGTATTGTCTGCAATAACCTGAAGAGGACCTGTACTCTAAAGATGATGTAGAGTCTTTATGGCATGAATTACATTCAACATTTCTTTGACAATGGTGTGCTTTAATCTGTTTGAACTGTCCCTCAGTCCTTGCAGTTTTACAACCACTAAAACTGTACCCCATGCAAATTATGAGGGGTTTGGTCAGTACAGATTGTACTGGGTTAGGTTGAGAAAAAGAAAGACCTAGATTTAGAGGCATTTGATCCTATTACCACTGCAGTTCTGACTTTACAAAGTCCAACACTGAAATCTGAAATTCTAGGGGATGAATTTGTTAGGTACACATGTTCCTGAGGTACCACTGATTGTTTCTCATATGTAGCCTAGAAAGTGGTATCATGGGGTTCAGAGAAGCTATCCAACCTGAATCTTCATTTCATAAATTCTCTGGCAGAAGGTTCAGACTGATGAGAAAAGCTCAGGGATACTTCCAGATAAAAATCCAGTTTGTATTGAGGAAGAACAGAAGGGCGGCTGCAGTGGTGCAGCGGTTAGTGTTGCCGCCTCACAGCAAGAGGTTCTCCAGTTCGATTCTCGGCTGGGGTGCCTTCTGTGCGGAGTCTGCATGTCCTCTCTGTGCATGTCCTCCCTGTGGTCATGTGGGTTTCCTCCGGGTGCACTGGTTTCCTCCCACATCCCAAAGACATGCTATAGGTAGATTGGACACTCTAAATTGGCCCTAGGTGTGAGTGTGTGCATGTGTGTGCCTTCTGTGGAAGGTTGGGCGCTGGGCTGGCAACTCGACACCATAAAACTCCACTGCCAGTCATGAGTGGACAGGTGATCCGCTGTGGTGACCCCTAACCGGGAAAAGCTGAAAGAAGATGATTGAGGAAGAACAGACTTTTACACGATAAGGCATCTCAAACCCAATCCTGATGGAGTATACATTATATATATATATATATATATATATATATATATATATATATATATATATATATATATATATAAGTTATGTATTCACCATAACATTCCATCTGTGTTGTCCATTTTCATTTGTCCTTAACTGATGAGTTCAGATCTGACTCGGTCGCATCTACCAGACTACTGGATCCAAGAACTCTCAAGCTCATCCCTTTACCCATAATGCCCACCAAGCTAACAATACCTCAGATCGAGTTTGCTACCCTCAGATTTCAAGGGATAACCTATTATATAAATTAACAAAGGTAGAAAGGAAATGGTAAGTTGTAGCTCAAACAAGGAACAGAGGTTCTTGTACAACTCTTAGATCTTTCCTGAAGCAAACGAAAGGGGGACAGGTTGGTGGGAAGTTGACGAAGAATGAAAATGGACAACACAGATGGAATGTTATGGTGAGTACATGACTTTTTTATTGAAGTTGTCCTTTTCATTTGTTCCTCAACTGATGGGACAGGGTTCCCAGCAACTGTGTCCTCGGGAGGTCCTCATGAAGGATATCCCAGAGTACTGCTGAGCTGAAGGCTGTTCTGTTCCTAGAAATCAAATCTAATTTGTAATGAGCAATGAATGTGCAGCTGCACAAATGTCTTCTAAGGAATCCTTTTATCAAAAGGCTGAAGAAGCTGCTATAAACCTCATGGAATGAGCTCCAGGGGGTTGGGCAAGGATACACCTTTTTTTACCATAAACAAATGGGATACATTCCGTTAACCATCTGGTTAATGTAACTTTGGACACTGGTTTGCCCAATCTATTAGGAAAAAAGGAAACAAATAACTTGTCAGATTTCCTGAAGTCTTTGGTTTTATGAAGGTAAAAATGAAGTTGTCTATGTACATCCAAAAGATGGTGCATATACTCCCTCTTATTTGAAAAGTTGGGAAAGAAAATTAGTAGATTAATGACCTGGTTTATGTTGGACTCAGAAGCCACCTTAGGCAAGAAGGATGGATTTCTTCTCAATGACACCTTGTATCTGTGAAACAGGTAAGGAGTTTTAGAAGACAGAGCCTGTAGTTCATATACTCATCTAGCTGATGTGATAGCAACCAGAAAAATGGTTTTCTAAGACAAAAAGTTAAGATCTGCTTTGGCTGAAGGCTCAAAGGGAGATGGTGTTAAAGCCTGAAGCATGATAGTTAAATCCCAAGGAGGGGCAGGACCTTTTAATGGTGGTGAAATCAGAAAAGCTCCCTTGAGAAAGGGCTTGCACAGTTTAGAACAGGTTAAGACAGAGTTATTTTCACCCAGGCAGAAAGTAGAAATGGCAGCCAACTATATTTTAGTAGTTGAGAGGGTAGCCCCTTCAGTGAAAACTGCAGCTAAAAATTCAAGGATAGATGGCACATGTGCTGAAAAAGGATTTGGATCTTTGCTAAGAGCCCAGAAAACAAATCTTTTCCATTTACTCCTGCAAATTTTTCTAGTAAAAGCTTTGTGAGAAAACAGTATGATGTGACAGATCAGGGAGGACAGCCTGGGCTGTCTAGCTATTAATGGAATGTGAGAAACCATGCGGTCAAGTTTGAGGCCTGTTAAGTCTGGCTGTCATACCCATCGGGTGAGACAGGAGGTCTGGAGTTGGATCCAGAATCCAGGCGAGGCCAGAGAAAAGGGAACCAAATCTGGCAAAGCCAGAGAAAAGGAAATAATATCTGAAGAAGCCAGAAGGGTGCAACGAAAACTGTGTTGTTCAACTGAAATGTTTTCTGTAGAAAATTGGCAATGAGAGGTAACACTGGGTAAGCATAAAGGACACCAGAGGGCCAATTGTGTACTACAGCATCTCTTGGTGACTCCCCCATTGGAGGGATCAGTGTAAAGAACCTGCTACACTTGCTGAGGGGAGCAGCGAATAGGTCGCAGCATGTCTGGCCCTATTGATGGAAAATTTTCTCAGTCACCTTTTCATTGAGAGACCACTTGTGAGGCATCAAAATGGACATGTTTGGTTTGTCTGCAATCATGTTGGATTTCCCCAGAATGTGTGCTGCTCTTAGAAAGCAACCAAGAGATTGCCCATTGCCACACACTCATAGCTTCTCGACAAAGAGGGTAAGATCTGGTTACCCTTCTTTGTTGATGTATCAGACCAATGACATATTGCCCATTTGTATGGCAACTGTCCCAGACAGGAGAACATCTTGAAGGGCCTGCTAAGCTAGGAGGACTGCTCTTATCTCTGGAATACTGATATGCTTCTTGGCCTCTTCGGGTGACTATGTACCTTGGACTGTCTTTCCCAAGCAATGCCCCCCACCCCAACCTTACTAGTTGGTGTCTATGGTTATCATAATCATGGGCAGGGGAAGAGCAATGGACAGCTTTTGCACAGCTGGTTTGAATGAATCCACCAAAGAAGATATATTTTGCATGATTGTGTGATCTTGACTGTAGCAGTTAACAGATGCTGAAGAATGGACCACGGGACTGAAAGTATCACGTGAAGAATTTGCATGTAGAACCTGGCCAGAGGAACAAGGGTGATAACTGCTGCCATGGATTACAGAGCTTGTAATATTAATAGGGCTGGAAGAGAAGAACTTTGACTCAATCTCTTGACTTGCAACCTCAGTGTCTCTATCTGAATAGAGGTAAGTGAGGCTATCTGACTGTGTCCAGGTGAGCACCTATGAACTCCAGACTCTGTGTAGGAGTGAGCTGAGATTTGTTGTAATTGACCATAATTCCCACATGAACGCACAACTGGAGCAAGCAGTCCCTTGCCTATAGAAGTCAATGCCTGGATGGGGTAGTTAGGAGTCAGTCATCTAAATATGGAAACACCCGGAATCCCAGCAGTCTCAACTGAACTGCTACCACTGCCATGCGTTTTGTGAACACCCTGGGGGCTGTAGTGAGACCAAAGGACAGTGCTCTGAATTGGTAGTCATTGGCACTCAGCCAGAAATGGGGGTACCTTCTGGAGCACCTGTTCATTTTGATGTGACGGTACGCATTCTGAAGATCTGTTAAGCACATCCAATCATCCTTTTGCAGCAGAGGCAAAATGGACTGAACCATGACCAACTGAAACTTTGAATACTGTGCAAACTGATTTAATTTGGTGAGATCCAGAACTGGTCTCCAGTCCCATCTTTTTTGATGCCAAGAAGAATCCCGAGTAAATTCCAGACCCTCTCTGGTCTGGGGGGACCTCTTGGATGACTCTCTTTTTCATTTCTAGAGATGCTACTTCCCTTTGACTGGGTGGAACATTGGGGATTTTCTTAACATTAGTAGGAGGGTTAGAGAAAATGGTATGGTATAACCTCTGGATATGATTCTCTGCATCCACAAATCTTTTGGGGTTATGAAAATGGTATGGTATAACCTCTGGATATGATTCTCTGCACCCACAAATCTTTTGCAATAGACAGCCAGGTTCTCTGGTGCAAAGACAAACATCCACTGACTGCCTCCAGAGGGGAACAGTTGGGCCTGTTTTCAGGAGCGCTGATAGGGCATATCTGAGAAGGAATCCCTGAAGCCCTGGAGTTCTGTGGGCCACGTTTTCCATTCAAGTCCCACCCTCTACCCCTGGGGGAACTACCTCCATGTGAATCTTAGAAAGGACCCTGGGATTTCCTGAAACAACATTTTCCCACTTCCTCGCTGGATTCTAGAGAAAGAGCTTTGAGTGGTTGAAAAAGGAACATCCAGAGAAGACAGGATCTTTCCCTCTTATTCACACCTGCAGAGCATGTCTTTAACCTTGGGGCTGAACAGAGAAGATCCATCAAAGGGTGCATTGATGAACAAAGACTTAAAGGGCTCCGCAAAATTACAAATGCATCCAGGCATGTCTCCTGATGGCTATGCTTAAACCTGCAGCCCAAGATGTACCTTAGGCAGCATGGGATATGGCCCTAATGGATGCATTCAAGATGGACTGGAGAGTGGCCAGTTGCAAAGATATTCTGTTTCCATCCTCAGATGACAAGGACCCAGAAAGAGACTGGGCAAGCTCCTTGATCAGATCTCTTTGCAGTCTCGTAAAATATGCCAAAGAATTCAGGGACTTGATGGCAAAGGTCGATGAGGCATGCACATGCTTCCCAAATCTGTCCAAAGTGCTAGACTCTCTGTTAGGGGGATGGACAAAAGAACTCTGTTTTGCCAGTTCGTTCTTTGTGGCTGCAGCCACAACCATGGCATCAAATGGCACTCCCTTGCTCCAGCGTGTGCTGTCCTTCGGAGGGGCTAAAATCTGGTCTGGTCTTTTCTGTACTGGTTCAAAAGTGTCTGTCTCCCTTCCACCCCAACCAGGAGACAAGGTCAATGAGCCAGACCTGAATGCATCTAGGAACGCTGATTTCTCCTGGAAGAAGGCGTTGGAGGAGCTGCCACCTTTTTGTTTCAGGAGCTCCCAGATGTCTGCAAAGGAGACATCTTCAGGTGGTGATCTCGGGAACCCCTCCACCTCATCAAAATTGCTGTCTTCTGTGAGAGATTCCTGGGGGGATTCTAAGTGCCTGAACATTCAGAAGACCTTTTGCTGGACTCCTCCTCCTTTGACATAGATTCAGACTTGTTTTTGTCAGGCTACTTGGAGAGGGTTTGAGCCTCTGCAACCAAGGAAGTAGAAGAAGGGAGAAGGCCTCATAAAACTAACTTATTTCTGTGAGTTGTTAAGGCCCTGGAGTCAAAACTGGAGCAGATCGTACAGTCCACTTCGAGGTGAGCAGGACATAGACAGTAGACACATTTCTGGCGGGCATCGGAGTTGGGAAGTTTGTGCTCAAAGATGATGCATTTTTTGAATCCTGAAGGTTTATCAGACATGTCAGAAAACTCCATGACACAGTGAGCAGGAATAATATACTTATAACTCTAGGCTAGAGAAAAAAGTTTTAACAAACCACTGTAAAAAACAGAAAGTTTTTATTTTATATAGAAAGGGGATAAATGGGATAGAAAGAGAGAAGAAAAGAAATAAAAACTAAAAAGAAGAATGGTAGATCAAGTACTCCGCAGAGCAAGAAGAGCTACCAACAATGATATCAGAAACAGCACCAAAAATGGTAGCTCAGAAAGATCAATAGCTAAACTATGAGAATATGAAAGTGAGGAAGAGAAAACAGTAAAATACAAGGAGAAGCTAACTCACGAACCAACAGTAGTAAAATACTCTAATAAATACAAAAAATGCTCAAGAGTAAACGGATCCGTGTCTGAAGATAATGGTGACAAATGAGATCTGAGGTATGTTAGGTTGGCAGGGCATTATGGGTAAAGGGAGGAGCTCATGAGTTCTTGGATCCAATGATCTGGTAGAAGTGGTAGAGTTGGATCAGAAACTATCAGTTGAGGAATGAAAGAAAAGGACATCAGATAGGATTTTTGCAAATTTACCTAGAATCCTAGATGAATTAGGACAGAAGTAACTTTTGTTAAGGACTCTGGGTAAAGACGCTGCACAAATAAGCAAGTAAGTCGTCTAAATAAGGAAAAAATGTGGATATTCTGCAGTCTCTGGGGTGGGCCAACACTGGGATTAGGCATTCTGTAAACACTCTTGGTGCAGCAGAAAGCCCAACAAGTAATGAAGAGACTTGATAAAGTGACCCACAAACAACATTTTAGGTATACCTTGAAGATGAGTGCTATGGGAATACAAGGAAAAGCATATTTTATGTCTAAGGAACTATAACACAGTGGTCTGGGAGCAGTGCTAGCACAGACTGCATGGTCAACATCTTGAATTTCTGGATCTTCACAAAAAGACTGAGGAAGGAGGGATCCAACACTGCTACACAAGAATGATCCTTTTTTGGGATCAGAAACATCCTGGAATGAAGCCCCTTCTATTTGTTCTACAGGAACATGTGTCACTTGCTTTTAACATGTTTTATAACACCTGGGAAAACAATTCTGGTTAACTAAGAGGGTGGGAAGGGATGCACTACCAACTGTAACCATTCTGAATGTCTGAATCTATCTGATGCCAAATGGGGGTGCTAAGTTTCAGATTTTGAGACAGAGGAAGACATGCTGGAGCCGGTTTAAAGCATAGTCACTGAGTTGCTGGTGTTTGACACTTTTTTTTGTGTAAACTTCTTGTTTCTTGGTATTGGTATTCGTCCCCTCCTGCCATTTTTTCTTAGGAGTTTGTTTTTATTAGCCCCCTTCTTTGCTTGTTTTGTCTTTTAAAAGAGTAGAAGGTTTAGAAGGGAAAAACATGAGAACTTGAAAAATCCTACACCCAGCCTGGATAAATGTACCCCTCTCAGCACATTGTTTGAGAACCTATGTAGCAGAAGGCCCAAATAAAACCTCCATATCAAGAGGAGAACTCTAAATTTCTGACTAACTCATCTGAAAATGTTTGATTATGTAGCCAGGCAAATAATGTCAAGACTGCAGCTGATGCTGAAGCCCTAGAAACAATATCAGCACAACCATGCACTCTTTCCTTTAAGGTATGCTTAGATACATGAGACAGGTTAGACACAATCTGGTTCACATAAGATCCCAACTACCTACCTCAGGAGTCAGGGAAGCAAAAAGATCTCCTCAAGCTACTGGCACATCTTAATATAAATTTCCACATGTAGCTCTGGTAATTAAGGATTCTAAAGGCTAGAGTGGAGGAAGAAAAAAATCTCTTACCCTGTCTGTCCCGCCACTTGCCTACACTATTTCCAGGCACTAGATCAGGGATGGATAACAGTCTATTAGCAGTAGGAGCCACAGGAGTGATAGCAGCAGTGTCTGTGCTAAGATGGGAATAGATACATTTATTAGATAACAGAAACTCTATACAGTTTGTTTGCCTTCTTTGGAACAGATGAGAGGAAGTCAAGTAGCACTATAGGCAGCTTCAAAAGCATCTTCCAGTGCTGTAAAATGGAGGAAAAGTGCAGTATTAGGAGATTCTTGTTTAAGTAAATTACAGTATCTGCCCAACTCAGGGAGAATATCTATCTGTTCCCAAGAAAGCACATCCTTTAGTTTAGAAAGTGCCTTAGCAAAAGAGAAAGCATCCAATTGTACATTTTCAGACTATCAAAAAAAAAAAATCAAGAGTCTTGGACTATAGAACCGCTCAGATGATATTACTCTAATTATTATTATAAAAAAAGCATTCTTACAAACAGAAATCCTCTCCTCATCTTTCATACAATTAACTTTGTTTCTTTTTATAAGGGCATTCCTAAAAGATTTGCTGGGGGCAGCATATCATTCCAATCCATTGATGGCCACCTCGAGAAGAACCTCCCAAGGTGTCTTCTGTACATAAAATGTATGGTTCTCCTATGCACAAGTTGGACACTGGAACAGAAGAGGATGACATGTCTGACCATTGGTCTACACTGGTTAGCAAAGCTGCACCGAATGAATTAGAGGAAACAGTTAAGTGGTCTGAGGAACCCGCAGTGCCAATTGCAGAGTCACCCAACATCAGCTAAGGCAATTCTCATGTTTTAGAAAGAGGTTATGTACTTACCACAATGTTTGATATGTCTGTTGTCCATTTTTATTTCTTCCTCATCTGATGGGTTTGGATCTGATTCACTGGATCTTACTCGGCTGTTGCAAACGCTTGTGGCAACTTAGAACTCTTGACCTTCTCCCTTAGCCAGAAAGCACCAAGCTCAGTTACTTCAGACCTTGTTTGCTGGTATAGTATAAAGTAATTGTTCTTGTATAAAAAGACATACAAGTAAAAATAGAAAAAGGTCTAGACAAGACTATATCTGGAGCTTATTACAGTTGGAATACATGAAATTATTATATGTATATCCACTTGCTCTTCCAGAAAAAAATATGGATGGGGGTTGAGGAGTGTGGAGCTGAGGAAGAATGAAAATGGACAACACAGATGGAACATTATGTTAAGTACATAACTTCTTTATCTGATGTTGCCAATTTTCATTCTGTCCTCAACTGAAGGGACACAGTCCCCAGCTACATAAATCCCAGGGTGGACTCAAGGAAGGATATTCCTAAGCATCATTGAGCCACATGGTGCTCTGCTTCTTGATATCAAATCCAGTTTGTAATACGTGATAAAGGTATCGGGGAAGCCCAAGTTGCTGCCGCACATATTTCATCCATAGAAGCTCTTGAATGAAAAACAGAGGAAGTTGCTATGGACCTGGTTGAATGAGCATGTACCTGCCTTGGTAAAGGGATATCCAATTTGTTGCAAATAAAGGTGATGCAGCCTGTAAGCCATCTAGCTAGAGTGAATTTTGGACAATGGTTTACCCAGTTTCACATCCGCAAATGAGACAAATAACTGATCCGTAGATCTGATGTCCTTTGTTCTATGTAAATAGAAGCAAAGTTACCTATGAACATCCAATAAATGTGATAAAGTCACTTTTATTCGAATAATATGGAAAGAAAAATGGTAAATTGATGGACTGGTTAATATGGGACTCTGATACTATTTTGGGCAAAAAGGATGCATTACTTCATAGCATAACCCAATTTTTATGAAAAATTAGATATGGGGGCTTCACAGATAAGGCCTGAATTTCTAAAATTTGCCTGTCAGAAGTAATGGCCAGCAATAACAATGTTTTCCAAGAAAAAAAATTTAAAACCACAGTCATGTGCAGGGTTAAAGGGTGGATGTATCAAGGCTTGCATGGAGGGGTATGATCTTAAAATGGAGGTTTTAAAAGGAGTGTGCCTCATAAAAAGGTTTTACAAAGTTTATGAGAAGAGAATGAGGAACCATCAAATTCACTATGGAAATTAGAAATTGCTGCCAACTTAAGTGTTGAAGCACTGGCTCCTTGATTAAAAAGTAGCATCAAGAAACTGGGAATGCTATGAATCGGGGCAGAAAAGGGGTCAATATGATTTTGAACAGCCCAGTGTATGAATCTCTTCCATTTACTAGCATTAGGTTTCCTTGTAGATGGTTTAAGGGAAGATGACAAAATGCGGTGAGAACAGGAGACGACACATAGGTTGTCTGGCTATTACTGGAAATGGAGAAACCAAGCCATCAGCTTGAGATTGGGAAGGTTCAGATGAATCTTGCCTGTTGGGAGAGAGAGCAGATCTGGAGCTGGGCCCAGAATCTAGGTCTGATTAATTAAATGAGGCCAGAGGAAGGGAAACCAAATCTTTCAAGACCAATAGGGTGCAATGAGGATGACTATACTCTTCAACCTGGCAGCTCTCTGTAGCAACTTTGGAATTAAAGGAATTGGGGGATAAGCATCAAGTAGACGGGGGGGGGGGCAATCGTGGAGAAGAGCATCCCTCAGTGACTCCCCTGTGGGGGGATTAGGGCAACGTAGCTCCGGCACTTGTTCGAGGAGGATGCAAAGTGATTGCAGCAAGGCTGGCCCCATTGTTGGAAAATCAATTCCACTACTTTCTTGTTGAGGGACCAATTGTGAGGTAATAAGATGTACCTGCTCATTTGTCCGCTAATATGTTGGACTTCCCCAGAATATGCATTGCTATAATAAAGTGGTTGGAAGAGATCGCCCACTGTTAAAGCCTGAGTGCTTCTCGACACAAGGGGTAAGATCTGGTTTCCCCTTGTTTGTTGATGTACCCAACCAATAACATGTCTGTTTGAATCAGTATTTTTCCTGAAGGGAGAGCATTTTGAAAGGCCTGCAACACTAAAAGCACTGCTCTCAACTCTAGGTCACTGGTATGCAAACTGGCCTCTTCTGGGGACCATGTGCCTTGTACTGTATATCCTAGGTAATGCCCCCCCATCCAAAAGGAAGATGAAATAGTGACCATAGTGAGGCTAGCATCCACTGAAGAATTCTTATGTAATACCTGGCTAAGGGTAGTAATGTTATTGCTGCTGCCATTGACCCCAAAGCCTGAAGGACCCAGCGAGCTGGTATTCTGGTACTGCAAACTATCTTTCTCGCTTGTGATCTTAATGTTTGAACTCTGGAGAGGGGAAGTGAGGCTATAGTTGATTTTGCATCGAGCAGTGCTCCTATGAACTCTAGACTTTGACTTGGTTCTAGATGACACTTGTGGTAGTTTATGGTGATTCCTAGTACAGCACATGTCTGGATCACTTTTGTCTTGCCATGATGAGCTGATGCTTGGTCAGGGCAGAAATAAGCCAGTCATCTAAGTATGGAAACACTCAGAATCCTTGCAGTCTCAAGTGAGCTGCTACTACTGCCATGCATTTGGGGAACACCTTGGGGGATGTGGTGAGGCCAAAGGACAGAACCTTGAACTGATGGTGAATGGCTCGCAGCCGGAAGAATAAAAATCTTCTGGATCATCTGTTCATCTTTATATGATGGTATGCATTCTGAAGATCTTTTGAGCACATCAAACTGTCCTTTTAAAAAAAAAAAAAAAGTAAAAATCTTCTGGATCATCTGTTCATTTTTATATGATAGTATGCATTCTGAAGATCTGTTGAGCACATCGAACTGTCCTTTTTCAAAAAAAAAAAAAAGGCAGAATGGACTGAACCATGACCATCTGGAACTTGGTCTTTCAAACAGATTTGATGCTGAGATCCAGAATTGCTCTCCAGTCCCCTGTTTTCTTTGGCACTAAAAAGAATCTTGAGTAAATTCTGGATTCCATCTGGTCTGGGGGGACCTCTTGGAGGACTCTTTTCCAGCAGCTTTTGAATTTGAATTGCTGCTTGCTCCATCCGACTGGGTGGAACTCTGGGGAATTTTCTTAAATTAAGAGGATAAAGGGAAAATGGTATTATACAGCCTCGGGAAATGATTCTCTGTAGCCAAGTATCTGTTAGTTCTAGCCAAGATCTCTGTTTCAGGGAAAATGACCCCCAATTGCCTCCAGAGGGGGCAATCAGGCCTCCTTTCAGGATTGCTGAAAGGGTTTACCAAAGAATGAATCTCTGGACCCTTGGTTCTGCGGGCCACCTCTGCCACGGGGGTGGTGTCTACTGTTGGAGTACCCCTACCCCTGCGGGAACTTCCTCCACATGTGTCCTTTAAAGATCCTTGGGATTTTCTGAACCCCATTTTCCCACCGCCTCGATGATTCATTGAAAAGGATCTTAGGGTGGTGGAAAAACATATGCCCATGGCAGAAAGGGTATTTCCATCTTTCTCTCACATGGACAATGTGTCTCTTACTTTGGGACCCTTCATCCTCATCAAAAAACGTATCTTTAGTGGCAGATTCTGGGGAATCTAAATGTTTCCTCTTACATGTTTTCTTTCAAGGGACCTCATCAGTGGGATACTCTGAAGAGGTGTCAGAAGTGGGAATCCCATGATGAGAAACCTTGAGAGTTTCAGTAGCAGCTGTCCCTGTGGACAGGATAGTTGAGACTCAAGACAAAGAGACCGCACAGATGTAGACAAAGGATCCAAGGGGACAGGCACCATCTGAGTCAAGGGTGCAGACAGAGCTCTCTTCCATGGTCACAAAGGCAGATGGCCCTGGTGAAGGGCAGAATCTCAGATCTGAAACAGTAAGTCTCTGATTCATGATCCTAGCCCACTCTGAGGACAGTTCATCTGAGGCTGAAGTTGGAGCCAAACTGATAAATTTTGTGGCTCCAAGGTGTAGAGATGGCTCCAAAAACCTTGGAGTGGAATGAAGCACCTCAGACCTGACAGGATAAAATTGGCTGTAAGAGCTCTCCTGATCTAACTGAACCGAAGAGCTCAGAGCAAGCTTTGGATCCAAGTATAAAGGTATCCTCGGATCCCTAGCGGACGGGCCCAGGCGACTCGAATCTAAGGGCTCTGACAACTTGAAAGGAGTCAGAGGAAGAACTGACAGAGGTGGAGTAGAGGATGCACTGATTTCCTGACCCAATGCAGTAGGAGCTGAAAGGATAACTGCCTGGCTTTGCCCCAACAGAATCTTTCTCCCTAACCTCTCCACATCCCCTTCCGTAATGTTTCTGAAAGAGCGAGTGGATATCCCTGAAGGAGATTTTGGTCGCTTTAAATAAGAAGTGATCCTGAATGGAACTGAGTCCATTGAGGGCGAGTACCTAGTTTTGGGCAAAAACACCACATCCACAGTTCTTCGTGTCGGATCAGAGGGGATCTGATCTGACGTGTCTTTAAAATTTAGCAGTTTTCAGATCTGAAGAGGCAGTCAGATCTGAGGACTGTATCTTAATAAGTTTTTGATCCAAAGTAGTCAAATCTGAAAATTTTGATCTTTTCTTTTTTCAATCTGAGGTGTCAGATGGATCAAAAAAAGATCTTTTAACAGATTTCTCCGAAGTCCTAGAAGAAGATGTTGAGGTACTTGGAGCGGGAGACATTTTTCTAGACTTCTGAGGAGAAGCTCAATACAGTGCTTCGCTGAAGGAGACAGATGTAATTCTTTTAAAATTAGTTTGTTCTTGCTTTCAACCAGGGCCCTTGGGTTGAACGCATGACAAGCAGTACAGCTTCCTTGATGGTGGAGGAGTCCAAGACAATACACAAACTGTATGCGAGTCAGTAAGAGGGAATTTCTGACTGCATTTACTACATTTTTAAAGTCTTCTGGCCTTTTCTCCTTTTCTGACATCCTTAACAAAATATGGATGTTAGGAACAAAACACTAACAGCAACAACACCGAAAAACTGTAATTTATAAAGTCTAATTAACAGTAAAGTACTAACGGTAAAGTACTTAGGCAGATATAAAGATATATATATATATATATATATATATATATATATATATATATATATATATATATATATATATATATATATATATATATATATGGGTAAGGGAGAAACTAGAGAGTTACAAGTTGCCACAAGCTTTTGCAAAGTCCAAGTCAGATCGGATCCAAACCCATCAGTTAAGGATAGAATGAAAACTGACATCAGACCTACTTTTTCTTTTTAGATATGTTGGGGGAAGAAGCAGCAGGATTGATGCTGTAGCTAAGGAAGAAGACTTTTACCTGGTAAGCTATGCTGGAAGGAGTTGGTTAAGTTGCTGCTTAATTCACACACAACCCCTCCAGCAGTTTTTGAATTCCCAACACTAAGTTTACATAAGTAGCACCCAAAAACATTCCTGTCCAAACAGATACTTTCCTCAAAGTGAATGTCCCAATAATAAGGCACAAAAATGTGTTATCATGAAGTATACATAACCAGTCATACATTCTTTTAAAACATACTTTCTGACTGTCAAAAAAAATACCAAAACTGCTCAAAGTAAGCATAGAGTAATTTCCCAAGTCTCAAAATGATACTATGAGCCTAGAAAGCAAATTCTAAACAGACAGCAACGGTAATCAAGGAATGTCTGCCAACGTGCTTGAAAGACAGAATTCTTACAGACACATACTGCAATTGTGACAGAAATCAAGTAAAACACTCAAGACATGACTATAACATAAAAATAAGTATGGCAGGGTTGCCCCAAAAGAGTCTTTCATGTATGACGGGAAGCCTTGGCCGACTGCTATTCCAGAAAAGCCTCAAAACTGAATTTGCATGAGGCAGCAAGAAAGTTCTGAAGATTTTTAGTCGCTCTGGCTAGTAGTGCTGTTCTGTCCAAAACAACTTATCCTACAGGTAGCCAGAGTGACTGTGTGGGTGGGTGGGTGGGGGGTCAGAACTTTGGGAAGCTGGCTGGTTGCTGCTGCTATATCCTTGGCATGATACATTCTATAGGCTACTGCAACAGTGAGAATGCTGATCAGACACACAGAAAAAAATCATACCTGATAAATCCATACCCCGGATATTACTGGATCTTGGTATCAAAAGCAATTTTGTTTTAACTGCAATTCCATATCAGCCCCTACTACTAAGGTGAGACACTTCATTAGAGTTACTAGCTACACTCCTTACTCAGTCAACTGATGACTTACTGCAACTGCTCAGGTATATTCCTTTAGAATCACTGTTATGTCAAATGAGTCATATAAAACAAAAGCAGAACAGCAGACAAGAAAAGTGAGCATAAGGGGCTAGGACAGTATTGCCCTTGTGATTGGGATGGAGTCACTCCCAGTATCCATGTCTCATTATTCAGATTATACTATAAACAAGGCATCAGAATGTAAGGCATGATAGGGCCAACAAAAAATAAACCACTACCATCAGTGTTTACTCATGGCAACTCTCTAAGTAACTCATCTCCCACCATCAACTGCTTCGCCAATTAGGTGAAGGCTGGCAAATCTGACCAACCAAGCATTACCAGACATCAGGATTAGCAAATGTGGCTGAGGTGAAGAAGTTTCATGGGAAATGCTGTAATACCATGTAATATCAACCCAAACTGAATACAATATATTCAGCAGCATAAAAAAAAAGGAAACTTGGCCAGGTCCAGTTAAAGCTGCTAATGGCACCCTGTTAAGGCACAGAATGGGCATGCCTGACTGCACACTCCCTGCATCAAGAATACTAAAATAGGAAACTGTGCAACATGGGTACACAGGAAAATATCGAAACAATGGCATGCTTAGTATTCTACTATAACATTATGAAGGAATATGTAAATGACTGTTATAAAGGCTTAAGACGACAGAATATCAATGCATCTCCATTGTACATAACAATAGTGTGCCTCAACAAAACAACATTCTGTGTTGACAACGTTACTAAATGTAGCACTGGATTTCTGTATGGTGCTGACAGTTTACATGGCTGAGGTTTAAACATCCCAACAGGCTGCTCTGGAGAAGTGCTGATCAAAATAATAAACAGACAAGAATTCTTCTTAAAGTGCAGCTTTAACCAAATAAAATCAGGATAGTACAGCTGTGGTAAGCATACTACCATAATAGATGATCTTCAATAGATGTCATTACAACAATAAATCGACAGCTGGATTTATCTTCCATATACCTTATGTCTTTTGAGCCTCTTGATATTCATAGGGACTTGCAGATATACACCTCGTTTCTGCTAAAAGTAAGTTATTTATACACACATTCAGAAATGCAACTATGTGATAATTTAATGAAAAATTCCAATAAACTGATATTTTCATTACAGGGGATGGAGAGGAGGAGGATAGCTTTACCGTTGCACTGACCTCCCTTCAAAGATCTGTTAAGTATGTTTAGACACAAATGTACTACCTTCTTTGGCAGACGATCACTTTAGCAGTAAATCATAAATGCTGAGCAAAATCCAAGCAGTACTTTTGTTAATTTCTTGGGAGATAGGACCAGTACAGTAGCACTGTAAAAGGAATAAATTGCATATGCATATTTACCTTATTCAGAGATTTCTCTGCTTGAACAGTAAAACTACCCATAGTAGACAACATATATGCTCCAAAGTAGCTAGGTAAATCACAGACAGGTACTTATGGAAGCAGATGAAAATGTGTAGGAAAAGCTGAGTATAACACAGCTGCTAAAATCTCACCATTTCTAGAATACATACACTCTATTAAACATGTTTTATTTCAAATTCTACACTGACTTTTCTGACACAGATAGTCAAAAATACTAAAAAAAAATGTGGATTCATTCCTGATTGGACTAAATGTCCTACCAGAAAATACTGAAGAGAACAATAACTGTTCATAGTGTCCTATAATACTGTAGACCATCATAAACAAAGTTGTCTCTGCCACACAAGAACACCTGAACTGTGAGGTTCTAAGACGGATGCACTCTGATCAACAGCTTAATTTCAGCTCTCCCAGTGTGAAAATAAAACTGAAAGACAGCAGCTAGTAATTCTGCCAGCTTTAGTAAAATTAATCTACTGGCTAGAAAGCACACTGCCTGGATGTCAGCAAAGAAGAGACCTCGACTGAAAGAAAATCAACTAGAAAAGAAAACAATGACTAGGAAGACTCCTGCAGCTGTTTAGCAAAACGCAGTTCAAGCTCCAGCTTTGGTACAAGAAATGGCTTCAAACAACTTAGAGGAAAAAAATAAATCAAATGTACTTGGAACTGATTAATGTAAACAAAACACTGAAGGAGTATATCAATTCAAATAATAAAAGATTAAAAAAATGGAAGAATCTTTAAGCGGCTATTCAGATAAACTGATAAAACTGCAAAAATCAGAGGATGAAATGAAGAAAAGGCAGGCTGAGTATAAGTCTTTTTTCAAGCAGAGCTATTTAAAAAAATGGTAGTTAGATGACACAGCATGCAGAGAAAGTTAAAAGTTATGTACTCACCATAACAATGCATCTGTGTTGTTTTTTTCTGACCTTTAACTGAAGGGTTTCAGATCCAATTTTGGCCACTGACTGGCTCAGTAGCTTGAGCTCCTCCTCTTACTCCTAATCCTCTCCTTCACCTGAAATTACCTGAGTTTTAGTATGCCTCGATGAAAAACACTTCCAAAGCAGGAAGGGGGCTGGATGGCAGAAGGCTGAGGAAGGAAGAAAACAGACAACACATATGCATCATTATGGTGAGTACATAACTTTTGTATCTGATGTCTTTTTCGTTCATTCCTCAACTGATGGGAGAAACACTGGGTGGTCCCAAGGAAGGATATTCAAGAGTACAGCACAACCAAATGATGCCCTATCCTCCAATAAGATGTCCAATTTGTAATGGGCAATAAAGGTATGAGCACTGGCCCAAGTAGCAGCAGCACAAATGCCATTTGATCTAACAAAAAGTCTTTTGTGTAAGCATATGGGTTTGAAAGAAAAAGAAAGCATGGTGAATGCATTATTTCCTTTAGCAAATAAATGTTCAGTGTGAATTGAGAAGTCTGCATCTGAGGGAACTTGTACAATCTGTTCTTAATCTGTTCTTATGTTTCCATGGAGACAAGCTGATTACAAGAGCAGGCAATAAATCTTGAGAGTTCTGAACACTGTTTGTGGAGGTAAATGTAAAATTAAAAGGTACAAAAGCATGCAGCTTACTAAAAATATGACTGAAATTATTGGAAGTGAATAAGAGATAGCTTCCCTGGTAACCTAAATACTTTAAACAGAGAACAGCGTATAATTCAGCTTTATTTAAAGCTAGCCAGTGCACTTTTCTTAAGGCATTTAAGGCTAAAATGTAAGGCTTTCTGAAAGCATACAAGCTGCTTGTCACATCTGGGAGGGGAATAGAGATGGGAAAATAATGGACTACAATTAGTATAAGTGGAAGCACAGGCTGTGACAAGACCCTTACCATGTATACCTTGATTTTAGGTTAGGTAATGCCTGTTGGGCAGCTTTCAATTTGGAACAACTGTTCCTATCAGGAGACTTGCATTTCATTATTTGAAGATGTACCTAGTTTATGAGTGTGTTTTAAGTTAGTACAGTATGGTGGTGTTCTGGGGGGTATATGTATTTTTTTGCTTAAGAGTTTTCAATAAAATAAAAAGTCTTGAAAATGTGACATTGGTTCAAATGGATATGACAAGAAACAACTTTATAAAACATTAAATTGTCAAGCATTAGTGTGTACAAAACACACATTTAAAAAGCAGTCATATATAATAGGTGGGAATAATACCTTTTTATCATAATGCTACACTATCTTATTATTCTGGAAAGTTAATAGCCTCAGAGCTACAGACAAAAAAGGTAAAAGTACTGAATTACATTAAGAAATGGAGAATGCAAATAGCAATGCTAATGTAGAAATTTGTAAAGAAATGAGCATGTGAATTTGATAAAGAAAGGATTTCAGGATGGATATTCAGCAAAATATCAGGGACAAAGGAAAAGGTGAGTACGTATAGTAATTGCTGGAGGAGCTCCAACAGTGACAGAAGAGGGAAAAAAAGATAATAATAGTAGATTTGGGGTAGTAAGGGGCTATTGGCAAGGGAGGAGGATTACACTGGCATGTATATATACTCCCTCTCAAACGGCTATTATACAGCTTAACAAAATTTTCGGAGAAATAATCAGCTTTCAGCAGGGAATACTACTTATAGGTGGGGACTGGAACTTAATTTGCAACAGTGAGGATGTATCTGGGGACCAAGAAGGAAAAATATAACAAAAGATGGTATATTTCTGAAGAAATTTATATACATATATTTGGTATGGAAGATGTGAATTCAGTAGCAGGAATTCTGAGGAATTTACATATTATTCCCCAAAGTTCAATAACTAGGCTAGACTAGATAGAAATTACATTTCACAAGAACATGTACATGTAATTGAAAGTTTCGACACACATCCAGTAACTATTTCAGATCATGTGGCAGTAACAACTATGATAAAAATGCAGGGTAATGATGTAAAAATGAGACACTGGCACTTCCCCACCTATTCGTTAAAAACAGATTAACTTAAGGAATGGGTAGTGGAAATTATTTGAGAATTATTAGGGAAGACAGAAACTTCTTCAGAAATTATAGCTAGTGAGCAGGATAAAATGAAAGTGGAGTTTATGAATAAGGTAGAAATAAACAAGAGAGATAGTTAAGAAGTACTTGAATTATTTAGGTGGCCTTACAAATGTTAAAGTACTGCAGAATAAGTGGGAATCTCACAGAACAAGAAGAGGTGCAACTGCAGAGTACTGAAGAGAAAAACAAGAGAGTATATAGGATAATATACAAGAGTTTAGAAAGACTCCTGTTAAGCAAATGTATTTTGGTAATAACTCCAGAGCTCAGAAACTTTTCTTAGGCAACAGAAACTAAAAAGGGTTGTTGCCAAACTTAGGGAGCCTAAAACATGAAAAATGACCAGAGGTCATGTAGAGGTATTACAGAAATTTTAGAAATGTTGTGAAAATTTGCATAAACCAGAGCAATGTGGAAATTAAGAAAGAGCACAAATGGAAACATTTATGGAATACTAAGTATGGCAAGGTTAGGCACAGATGACGCTCAACAATTAACAGACATATAATCAATGTGTAGGAAAGTCTCCAGGAACAGATAATATTCCTGTGGAAATGTTGAAGCAAGGAGGGAAGAAAGTTTAACAGTATTTTAAAAGGAGGGGAAGCACCAACAAACTACAAGAATGCTGTGGCTGCTGTAATATCTAAAGACGGTAAAGACTCATCAGATCCAGCTTCATATAAACCCATTTCAATTTTAAAGCATGATTATAAAGTGTTTACATCTATGAGAGCTAAAAGAATGTCAAAGGTATTGCCAAAACTGACAGATATGGATCAATGTAGTTTTGTGGAGGGGGGGGGGGCAAGAATTTGGCAACATTAACAAAACAATGATGATCCACAGGTCAGCAGAATATAACAAAATGCCACTGTCGTTGGTTGGTTGGTCTTGATGCAGAGAAAGCATTCATCAGAGTAAGCTGGGATTTTATGAATAAGGCAATGGAAGCATTTGCATTCCCTAATACAATAATACAGTTAATAGGAAGGATGTATGATGGATCAGAGGTAAGAATTAAAGTGGGAGGATGCCTCTCTGATAAGCTGTGTCTGAACACAGGAACCAGACGGGGTGTCCTTTTTCCCCTGCATTACTTGCTTTATATTTAAAGCCATTAGCAATTAAAATAAGGGACTCAGAAACTGAAGGATATTTTTGCTATGGCAAACAAGAAGAGTTAGCTTTACTTGCAGACACAATTACTTTGTACCTGATAAAACCAGAAAAGGACATCTCAGTGTTGTGGAACATTTTAAGACAGTTTCAAGTCTTTTTGGGATATAAAATTAATGAAGATAAAACAAAGGCTATAGCTGTAAATTATGTAACCACACAAGTTGGTTCAGCAATACTCATACCTATGGGGTAATGATAAAAATGAAGAATTCATAGGTATGGATTAAAAAGGCTTCTGTTATAGCAACCAAGGATATGTGAAAAGAGACAAAACAAAAGATAATACATTAACTAAGAAACTGGAAGCTCTTGTTTATGGATAAGGATAGCAAGATATAACCACTGTAGATTTTACTCCCTTTAGTTTTATATACAGGTCGGGCACATTTTTATCAACCAGATGAGAAGTTGTGGACAATAATTTAAAGAGTTGAAAGAATTTATTTGGGAGGGGAAGAGGGCAAGGGACAAGTGGGATAAGTTGATCCTTCCAAAAGAACAAGGTAGTTTAAGATTACCTGATTTGAAGGGATATTTTAGAGCTACACAGTTAAGGCTCATATACATAACACAAGCAGAAAGCTGTAGTTCAAAGTAGTGTGTGATGGTGATGAAACGGGGGAAATTCAAGAAATATGGACAGTGTTATTTTGGATTCAAATCCTAAAGTAGAATAACAGCCACCATAATAAAGTAGCAGAAAGTTTTCTGAGAAGTAAACCAGCACAAGAATTGAGAAAAAAAGAAGTTATGTACTAACCATAACGTTCCATGTGAGTTGTTCCATCTCGCCTTAATTCTTCACTGATGGGTTCGGAGCCGATCCTCGGGTACAGGGTGTTATCTAACATTTTACAAAAACGTACTTGTCAAAGTAACCTCCCCAATATCAACTCTCCAAACGGAACAGTCCCTGAATGACTTTACAGCTGATATACTGCAAGAATGCAGTAAATGCAACTTTTTCATCAATTTTGGGTGCTGGATGCTTCTATTTTCCTTGTGACTTTGTGATCTTGAAGTTATTGTATTTAATGAGGTGCACTGGATTGGAACCATCTCATGATGGTTCACAGTGGTTCTGTTCTGTGCAAATAAATGAGTTGTTGCATGTTTATGTAGGTTTCCTGGGTGTGCATTTTGAGGAGTACAAATCAATCTGTTTGTTATGGGTGGGGCTACACACGGATTTATTACAGTGCATCCAGTGTAAAATAGCACAGAAGCGCCTCAAAAATGGGATTCAGAGAAGGCACAAGGAAAGACTGCAGTACCCTATACTTTGAACCATATATAGATTGTTTAAAAATGCAAAGCCTTACATCATGTGCAGAAACAATGATCGTGAAACATGGTTAAAGAAGCAAGTCCTTTTACTATATATGTATGAAATTACTAAACAATTTTCTGGCTTAATTCAATGTATCTGTCCATCTTGTGACAAAAACTGTTGCAAGAATTAAAATTACTTAATGAAGTAATTTAAAGCCTGAACATGTGATGCAGTGTCAAGCTTTTAGTCTGTCAGTGAAGTATGAAAATAGATATTATATACATACATATATCTATATATATATATATATATATCTATATATATATCTATATATATATATATATATATATATATATATATATATATATATATATATATATATATAAATAAATCAGTATAGTGAAGAAAATGCAAGGTTCATCAACAAAGAATGGTATGGTTTCCTTGTTTTAGAGGCAGCTACTACAGTAATTTAGCCTTGCTCCGCTGAGCATGAACACTATGGTTGCAAGTATAAAAACATTTGGAAAGCACATATTAAGTTTTGAAGTTACTGCAGGACAAAACGTTTACAGTTCCAAATGTAATCTAAGAAACAAAAGAAGATAGACTGTTGTGATGCGTGACAAAATGTTCTCCTTCTGGACAAGTAAACATAAGATGTATGGGTTATATCTTGACAAGGATTTGTCTGTTGGCCAGCTTTCAAAAGTTTCTGGGCACCTTCTTTGCACCCTAACTGCTGAAAGGCTCAGGGAAAGCCACATAAAAGCAGCAATTAGAACACCAAAAACATCACAGCTTTCTTCCCACAGAAGTAAGGCTAGACCCCTGAAAGGAAAATACTAGGAAATGAAAAATTCAACTCATACAACACATTATCTACATTCACACTCTGGCAATACACTTAAAAAAACAAGGGGATTATAGGAAGGAGAGGGCTACTGGTACAGTGATCTATTAGAACATCTACTGCAATGTTTAGTTTACTTGCACAACTGTACTACATTCAGCACCACTATTGCAGTAGCTTAAGCTGTATGGGTACATTACCAAAGCTCAGGATTCTAACGGGAGGTGGAAGGAATTTAAGAATTCAGGAGTAACACTAATAGCATAGCCTATTTTGGAGCTGGAAAAGGAATCCCATTTGTAATGCTTTATGAAGGTATGTACACAGAACCAAGTTGCTACCTATAGAAAACTTCTAGAGTACACCTATTTCCAAAAAGCTACAAAAGAAACTAAAGCCCCACTACAGTGAGCTAATATCCTGCCTAGAAGTGACTATGGTGAGAATAAAAGAAAGAAACAGCATGAGACATTCATCTGGAAACTATTTGCTCTGACACTGCTTGTCTTTTTCTTAACTTTATAGGAAACGATCAATTTGCTTTCCTAAAGGATTTTATTCTGTCCAAGTAGAATCTCAGCTGCCAGTGGACATCCAGAGTATGCAAAATTCTTTTTCCCTTTTTTGGGTTCTGGAAGGCATAAAAAAAAATTTGTTCTCAAAGGAACAATGCCCTTGTGGAAAGTAGGACTGACTCACCATAACAGCTTGCACCCCAGGTACTCTTCTTGCAGAAGTCAGAGCAATGAGTAACTCAGTTTTCCAAGTCATGAATGTCAAATCAGCCTGATGAGCTGATTCAAATGGAAGTGGTATTAGCTTTTCAAGCACAAAGTTGAGTTACCAATGAGGAACTACCTGTTTTCTAGGCAGATATGTAAAACTCTTTTTAAAAACTGCTTGAATTGAGGACAGGAAGAAAGGGGGAATCTAAGGGATGATAAGCAGAAATGGCTGAAAGATGAATCTTGACAGAAGATTAAGAAATGCCACAGGATAATAATTCTCACAAATATTTGAGAACCAGAGACATCTGGGCCTTAATATAGTCCTGTTTTTTTTAATATGGCACCAACAAGAAAATTCACTTAGAAGCAGGATTTTTAGCCTCCTTTAGTACCTGCCGCATGTCCTCAGAAAAAAATTTGCCTAAATGGTATTAAAACTACCATCCAGGCAGGTAACGTAAGCGTTTTCAGGTTGAGGTATATTTTTGTGTCGGCAAATTCAGTCTGTGAGCAAGTCTGTGGTAACTGCCTTGGCTATTTTTAAAAGTATGGAGAACCACTGCTGCTTGGTCCAAAAGAAATTCGCCATCACTATATATTACTGGGGTTCTTTTGGATCTTTAGAACAACCCTGGATATCAGTAGAAAGAGTGAAAAAGCATAAAGTAACATTCCCATCCATAGGAATGAGAAATCATCTGTCGTCAGGCCTGTTTGCAAGGAATCCTGGAGCAGGATTTATTTAATGGTTTGTTTTGAAAGGAGGCAGACAGATCTATTTCAGGCATTTTCCCCAAATGGAGCAATTCCTAGAAGACCTCCAGGTGTAGATTCCATTCATGAGGAGCTGTCCTGGTCAGCTTGTCTACTATAATATTTTGCAGTGACGGAATGTATGGCGCTTAAAAAGTCAAAATGAGCTGAAATTCCACCTCCCAGACAATCAGAGAAAGTCTGCTGAGAGGTTAAGATTAGTTACCCCCTTGTTTGTTTAAACACTACACCACTGTGGTATTTTGCTACCCTCATAACTTACAGTGGTTAAGCATTTTAGAGCACTGATTACTGCTAACATCTATTTGGCATTTATGTGCTGTTGTCCATCCTGTTTGTTCCACAGACCTTGTTTCACCTCTTTCAGTACAAGCAAAGTCTAAGGCACATATTGTGAAAGACTAAAAGGGATGTGAAAGGGAAAAGGGGAGATGAGGGTCAAGAGAAAACTGGTCTACCTACCAAGGTACCTCCCTTTTTAGAAACCCCAGCACTGGAATCTCAAAAGAGAAGAGGGTGTTGATGTTGAGATCAGAGTGACATGGATATGTCTCATGAGAATTATGGCCAATAAAATCATGATAATCACAGAGGCCATGAAACCCAGAATCCTGACAAATTCCATGGCAATATCAGAGATTAGTTGGAAAATCGCAAGACAGGTTTCTTTGTACAATTCTACTTTATTCAGACAAAGAAAGGCCATTTCTAGGCAAGTACCTAATAGACATTCCTGAAAATCTATTTTGTGGGAACGGCCATACAGTAGATTTGACATTCCTTGACCTGCTGGCATTTGTGTGGCAAGGTGATTTCAAAAACTGAGAAATTACTATATTACAAAGACCTGATATTTACGACCAATTCATCTTTGGCAATAATTTTAAAGAATTGTGTGACTTTGGAGTATTCTGCAAATAAATAATGTGTCAGAAAAAAATATAACAATTGCTGGCTTTGAGAGCTAAAAAACAATATGAATAAACACCAACTGTCATTATGTCAGCATTATAATTTATACTGGCAACAATGAATTAAACATCATTCATATGACTGAAAGGTATTATATGCTAGAACAAATGTGTTCTAGTAAAGGTATTAAAGTAATTTCAAGTGAGATCTTTCCCTGTCCAAGATTAAATGACTACCAAAGACCAAGGACAGATATTTTAAGGTATTTTTTTAAACAAAAAACACCTTTATTAAATTTTCATGTATCGATCATATATTTATATAAATGAAAATAAACCATAATGGCGCAGTGGTGCAGCGGTTAACGCTGTCGCCTCACAGCAAGAGGTTCTCCGGTTCGATTCTCGGCTGGGGTGCCTTCTGTGTGGCGTTTGCATGTTCTCCCTGCATTTGCGTGGATTTCCTCCGGGTACTCCGGTTTCCTCCCACATTCTAAAAACATGCTTCTGGAGCATTTCTCCCCGGGCCTCTGCTGAAAACAGGATCTGTGGAACCTAGTCGAACTTTCCCGGTCAACAAATGTTAAATAAAATAAATAACGACACAATCTCAGCTGCAAACATTATACCTTACAAACTGTGCCAACACAACCATAGCTGCAACATTATATATCACTTTTAATATATCCAGTCATTGCCAGTCAGCCTGCCATTACATAGCTCATTCAAATCCTGCTTTCTTTTAAACCTCGTTCCTCCTCTGCATGCACTGAGCCCCACATTTCCCCTTCCCTCCTTGTAATTTTGCTTGTACCTTTTTCCAAAGATCCCAGTTCCAGTTGTCTTATCTCTGTTACTATCTTCGTTACTTCTAGTAAAGTTGGTTTAGACTTTGATTTACATTTTCTAGTAATTGCTTTTTTGGCAGCCATCATAATTAGACTCAGCAAGGCTTTGCTATGTCTAGGCAATTCCAATTCGGCGATATGTTACTTCACTGGCTCACCAGATGTGCAGTAGCAAGCACCGCCCAAACCCCACCCATGGTGTTTGACATCACTGTTAAGCATTGAATATTCAAGCGTACTGTCTGCAACAGTAATTAATATTTATTATGTATAGTAAAATATCACCAAATAATATGCATTAAATGGTATACTTGTGAAAATTGTGTGCACACTTAAAAACAGCCTAAACAGAAATGTGAGGGATGATAAAAGGACTGCACACTATGAAGAATTGTTACTTTTGTTCAATTTCAGACCAGCCACTTATGGATCTTAGACCCTGGGACACAGACATACAAATGTGTCATGTAATTTGTCTGAGACATTTAATAATTGTAGCCACATAGAAAACATTTTGCAGCCCATTCCAGTCATGGTGTTGGAAACCCAAAAGACTCCGAGAAATTAAACAGGGACGAACCATAAATTGCAAAATGGTATGAATCACAAATTGTCGAAGTGACACCCCGACCGTATGTGCAAAAATGGGAAAAGGGGTTTTGGCTGGCGAGACGTATGAATCACAAAAACTGCAAGTAATAGTTCTGATGACAACACAGCACAGTGACGTAACTGCATTGTATTTAGCCTCAAAGAATTCTGATGGAGTATTCTAAGTATATGTGCTATTCATATTCTGTTTTAACAGCAGTATATCAGGAGCTTCAATGCCCAGGACAACTGCTGATGCCAATAGTTTTTGTGATGATGACTTACTGAGGTGAAATGTACTTTTCCTGAACTTTTTCATATCACTTGGATAAATGCATGTTAAATGCTAAATTAGGATATGTGGGCCACCATTCCTTTGTTTTGACTACTCACCATGCGTTTCTTGGAGGATCAATTTATTTCAGTAAGTTTAGACAAATGCCAGGTCTTAATGAGCACTGTCTGGTAATTTTAATAGTAATTGGCTTGACCTTTACATTGATACATTGGAGCAGCTATCTTACTTATGTTTACATTAGTGGATTACTAAACTCATTCATTATAGACCATACCTGTCTAACAGAGGTTGTTGTCTTTCGGCTTTTCCCGGTTAGGGGTCGCCACAGCGGAACTCCGGTCTGCTAATGATTGGCAGTAGATTTTGACGAACACAGAGGTGCCAGCTCAACGTTCAACCTTCAGCGAAGGCACACCTATTTACACGTGTCTTTCGAATGCCCATCCAACCGTGGGGAGGACATGCAGACTCCACACAGAAGGCACTCCCCGCACTCCAGCCGAGAATCGAACGGGATAACCTCCTGCTGTGAGGCAACAATGCTACCACTGCACCACCGTGGCTTTTGAATACCTTATTTAACATAACTAGTGATCATCTTAGGATTCTGCTACAAAATTTTGTCTTGTCCATCTTCATGGCCGGAAAGAAATCTGTAGGATACGTCTGCTCTAAAATCTTTTTCTAGAAATGTTGTTATTACTTGGGTAAATGCCTTTAATACCTTTGTAAGGCAAACAACTGAAAAACTGTCTTCTTTAGAATAAATCCTTATTAGATCCAATAAAGTAAAACACCAGCTATTATGAATGGCATGTCAATCATGCCTCATTTCATATGCAGGTTCGCTCGTCAATCATCCACACCACGCCCACTCCTGCGCGAAACTCCGGCTGAGCCAGTGAAGTAAAATATCGCCTCCAATTCTGTATCAAAGATAAAAATTATTTCCCTAATTACTCTAATTTGTTCACCCAGCATGTCCAACAGTGCAGACTGCAGGGAATCTTTAAAGTTCACCAACTCATTACACTCCCAAAAAACGTGATCCCAGTTACCTCTTTCTTCCCCATCACACCTCCAACATTTGCTGTCTACCTGAGGAAAAATTCTTTGGAGCCTGCTTGGGGTATAAAAATACCTAGGTAGTTTGAAGTATTTTGAGGTTATTTGGCATATGTAAGAGTTCTGAGGTAACTTCACATGGAAAGAGACACATTACAACCCTTCTATATTTTCTTATGACTGAATTAACTGAGTTACGAGGCCAGGTCCTAACATAGCTAATATTTTGCTGATAAAAATTCCCCAGTAGTTAAGGCTTACTTTGCACTGACAGTCTCTTGAGTACTAATTACTACTGGATACAATGGATTTGATCCCCTTGTAAATGTGCTGACAAATGCCAAAAATTTGAATAAAAAATTAATGAATTAAAATGTCTCTACTTTCTGTAATAATATAAATTTTGATCAGGAATACCGTTCAGATTTTTTCTAAATTTGAATGTAATAGGTCAGTGCCCTACTGAGTATTTATAGGTTCATACTAGGCAGATTTACTCTAATGGAACAGGTAACTGAAATAATGATGACTGACATTTTCAGTCTGCAGATTTTCCATCTATTCAGTTTATTGCATCTTACTGCCATCTTAATATGAATTTGGATCAGGTGATAAAACAATTATTTTACTTAGCAACTTCAACTACCCTCACACACAGAGGAACAACATGATTTGTAAAATGCATTTTAAGGCTGCATTTTTGGATATAGCTAATATTTATAATGTACCATTTCCTAAAAGGATGACAGTATTATACCTTGTTCTGATAAACACCATGCTTCATGACAAACATTCACCTATTACAACATCTGGGCAACTCTGATCATATTACAGTTTCAAATGCTAAACCTCCTTGGCCTGAGATGGATGTATTTGTGTACTGCAACATAGATGCTGGGAAATTTAAAATGAAAATTTCTACATAGTGCACAGAAGTGCATAGAAATGCTTTATATGGCTGGACAAAACTGTTAAAAACATATGAAGAAATTAAAACTAAAATACTACTAGGATGTAGAATATACTAAACAATTTTGTTAGGACTCCCCATGAAGTTATTAACTACCAAGACCAAAAAGCATAAGCATTAGTACAGGAAATAAGTAGATTCATAGGTATGTAACTAGGCCAACGATCACTGGGACCTTTATAAGCCTAGTCAAGCAACCCAAATGTATCTCATGGGCTATTTTGTCCTAGAACTTATTCTATGGGGTGTATGTTAGCTAGGGCATGATTTAATGACTGTGTCGGTTCATCCCAGACATAGCTGTCAGACCAGGGGAAAACATTTGATTTTATATCCAGTAGGTGCAGCGGTTAGCGTTGCCGCCTCACAGCAAGAGGTTTTCTGGTTCGATCCTCAGCTGGGGTGCCTTCTGTGCGGAGTCTGCGTGTCCTTCCTGTGGTCGCGTGGGTTTCCTCCGGGTGCTCCGGTTTCCTCCCACAGACATGCTGTAGGTGGACTGGACATTCTAAATTGGCCCTAGGTGTGGGTGTGTGCCTTCTGTGGAAGGTTGGGGGCCGGGCTAGCAACTCGACACCATAAAACTCCACTGCCAGTCATGAGCGGACAGGTGATCCGCTGTGGCGACCGCTAACCGGGAAAAGCCGAATGTAGTAGTAGTAGTCCAGGTTACACTTGAATAGGGTTAAGGAAAAGCTTTGTTTCTCATTAATGGGAAGCCTATTCCAGAGAATGCAAGTCCTCACAGACACATTCCTGTTCCTTGAGCATGTCCCATTTAAATGGCAAGCAAAGTTTAAATTCTTGAAACTAGCAGTTCTGAGGCCGTTTTGAAAATATGCAAAAGTTCCATCATGGTGGATCCAAGGATGCCTTGTATGCCAGGCATAAATTGCCTCTCAGCAGTCTGTAGGAAACTGAGTATAGGGATAGGGCTTTGAGACAATCTGCATAGGTAATTATGTTTGCTTGCTGTATTCTTTTTGTGAGGAATCTCTGTGGACAATCCAGTTGTTGCATGTGCCTGGTCAGGAACATACCAAAGGGAGTGTTATACTCAATTATCGGTCTAATGAGGGTTGAGTACAGTGACACAATGTCTTCCATGGACATAGATGCCATGCTCTTACTTATAAGTTGAGGATCACATAATGATTTTCTTACTACCTTAGGCAGGTTACTATCTACATGGGTCCTCAAATCCCTGACTACTGGGTCTACTTTTAGGGTTTTGTTTTTACTTTTGAGATAGTTTCCTGGGGTGGTTAACTTCCCAAAAGTCACTTTTATGCATTTCTTGACAACGAATTTTAAGTCTTGGCTTTTGCACCAGTCATTTGTCTGTGTTAAACCTTCCTGTAAAAATATTATCTTGGTGGTGGTGGGGATTCTATGATTGCTCTCAACTTGCAATCATTTGCAAACTTGGTAAGACAGTGGCCCTTGACCTCTGAGAAAAAGATGCCAAAGAGGAGTGGACCCAGCATAGTACCCTGGGGGTCTCTGCTGATGACTGGCCTATGCCTTGGTTAGGTCAAGGTAGGCAGTAAGCATCATTTTGCCCTCATCCATTGCCTTGGTGACCCTCCCAAAGAAGTCCATCAGGTTAGGCAGGCATGAACTGCCTTTGACAAAACCAAACTGGGATGGGTCCAGTGTCTGCAGGCTTCCTATGTCACTCAATCATTTCCATGATTACATGAAAGTAGCCAGACAAATAGGTCTGTAGTTCTTGGGATCCTTTGATGGCCCATTCAGAGGATCTGTTGAATAGTGACCAGTGGCCCTGATAGGTCATATTTTGGGTTATTCAGGAGGCATCCCGGGTTATTATCAGGGTCCATTGAAGCTGTATTCTTGGCCTTAGAGAGCACCTTTAAGACCTGCTCTCTAGTAACAGTTGGCAGTGTTATGCTAGATGGTATTTTCTGAACGGCAGCTGGGGGTAAAGTTGGAAATGAATTTGACAGCCAGAAGATTTGCTATATCCCTCAGTTCTGTGAACATAGCTCCATTTACCAGCAGTCTGGCACACTCTTGCATGCTGTCTTTGAGGTTTCAGACCTGGCTAAAGAAGGACTTATTGTTACTCTTGGCCTGAGACACTAAGTCTAACAAAGCACATTTTGAGGTGATTAGTCCTCTTAGTTGTATATTCAGTTTGATATGAAAGTTGTTACCATATTTGGTAGAACACTTACTAATTTTAGCAATGAGTTTTTTTGTTGTACGACCTGCTTAATTTTGGATTCCACCAAGGTGTTTTTTTAAGTTACTTTTGGGCTTACTTCTGGTAGGCACAGCTGTCTCTATGCAATCACTGACAAGACTGTACACAGCTTCTGTGAATAATTCCGCATAGGATGCTGTGTTACCTGGGTTTGGAGCAGCTTCAGTTTTGACAGATTATTGCTTAATGAAAGGTAGTTTTCCTTGAAGTAGTTCCAAACTGTGACAGGTTTACTGGGGCTACAGAACTGACTCTTATTTCAAAGGAGAATGCTTTGTAGTCTAACCTTACAAGAGACACTGGGGGATGCAGCGTTCTCCCTTGATTGTAAGTACCAGGTCCACTATGTTTGCACTCTTGATAGAGCTATGCATTATCTGGGTCCAGGGTTTGTGTGTTTACAAAATCTAGGAATCTATGTGCCTGCAAATTTGGTGTCATGTAGGATTCCCAGTTTATAAAGGGATAATTAAAGTCCCCCCATGAGTATGATATTTGGCTGAATGGTGACTGTCTCCAACAGGTCTAAGTATGAGCTATGGGACACAGAGGGTGACCTTTAGCTTGCTAGGATATGGTATGGCTCTTTGTCCATGGTAATCTGGATGTGGAGGAACTTCAGGGTGTCATCCTGTTTAACCAACATACAGGTGCACTTGTTACTGATGTAAATCGAGACACCTACACCTAGGTCCTTGCCTGCATAGTTGCTTGTCTAAATATGTGGAAAGCACTGAAGCCTTGCACTGCCAGGGTACTCTCTGCAGATTTAAACCATGTCTCGGTAACTGCACAGATGTATGCATTCTCCAGGGTGAAAAGAGCTTAGAAGGAGTGCAGCTTATTTTGACTCCTGGAATTAATCAGTAACACCTTTAGATTCTCTTGGTTAGATTTTGCTATGTTGGACGTTTTGAAAATTTGGCATTGCCTAAAAAAGGCTCTGTAGAGGACTGCAACATTTTAGTTAATATTCAAAAGCCTAGATGGGATAGGTGCAGACTATCCTTGGCAAAGTAACATGGTTTGCTTACTATGTCATCCCACGCTTACAAATATTGTATCCCCTAGAATAACACCAAAAACAAAGCCCCTTATTAAAGTCAATCATCTTCTGTTCATATTGTGGCTTTATCCTTGGTGAAGGTAGAATGCTACTCAATGTCAGGCACATACCAGCCTCCATTAACGTCTCTTCATATAGTTCAGGCAAGGTATGTCTCGGATCATTTACAACTACATTTATTATAGGTTCATAGGATCATAGATTAATACTAGGCTAACTGCCCTTGTGAGCCATTTTAAGCCTAGCCAATTATCCCTTGTGAGACTCAAACCCTGCACCTTGTGATTGTAAAGCAAACACCTTATGACTGAATCTTACTGACACCTGGAGTGCAATGACTTTTAATGTGTGCATAACTAGGTGGATCTTGCTCCTGACAGGCAAATGATCGTTATTTTCTCCTTGTTCAGCCTGCTGAGTTTAGTATAAGTATGTTGTACCCCAAAGACTAGAGTCCTGGGTAATGTACTGGTTTACTTTACAGGCTTGGTAGTTAAGGCTCCACTGGATGTGGCATTAGGTGTTGTTACTGTTGAGTGCTTTTGAGTTTGCTGAGGATAATTTTTGCAGGTGGAATGTCTGGGAGGTCTTTAGGGTTTGGGAAGATCAAATTTAAGTGTCTAAACATAATTAGTTCTACATGTGGGGCATACTACGTGTAGTGGGTGTAGCGCACATTTTTCTGACAGTCAGATTGCTGTTTTGAGTGACTGTTTGCAAGAGCTTTGCCTCTATCAATTGTGTATACACATCTCTCATATACTGTGTTTATTTCTTTTAAGATTAAATGGTTGTCAGTGAAGATTAAACAATTGTTACACTGTCTCAAGATTCTCATATTCAACAAACTGGCAGAGGAGAAACTGGGAATGTGTCAGGTCCTTTATTGCGTGAATTACAAGACAGTGGCGTATGAGGAGTTAACAGTGGGCTGATCAAGGGTGATTTTGGACTAGACTAGGCTAAATAATAAACAGGCAGTGTTCCTCACTGTGCAAACTAGCTACTCTATGCTACTCAACACCCAAAGTAATTGCCCTACACTCACTGAGTTACTACTACAGCTTTGGAGATAGTTTTATAGGGCACTACTAACTGTGGTTGTGTAATGAGAACCGGTGTACAAACGAACCAAATTTAGAGAAGCACTTAAAACACAGGAAACTGGTCAACTACACCTACAGCTTGCTTATGCGTTTCCCCACAAAGATCATGCCACCACTACATGGAATATCCCAGTCCTCTTAATGTAAAGACACAAAAAGATTGCTTGGCATTTTATGCTACCACAAAGCAACTCTAGCTAGACATGGCAATTTCAATTCAATCGGAACATTCTGTACACGTCTATTTAACCACTACAGTTTTTTTTTTACAGTGTTAAGACATTTTTAGGGACTGAATGGCTTAACTAAGCAAATTACTAATTAATATTAGGCAGCATAACACTGGGTAGGATGCAAGTAAAACTAGGGTCATTGTCCTGTAGTGAAAAATATTAATCGTAATCACTTATTACTCATACTTTTGTATTTGCATTCATATTTTCATAACTGAGAGCTATGGGTCACTTAGAGACATAGTGAGAAAGATCATGGTGAGAAACAGTACATTGTCATTGTCTATATATATAGAACACACTAATGGACATATTCGTTAGTGGTGCTTGCAATTATGAAGCTATGCAATACTTCCATATGTAAATTAATATTCAAAAAACCAATTGACTTGGAAATTACTCCATGGCATCATGTGAAACTTTAAAATGTGCTAAATAAAACTGTTATTGATACTTACACTATAACATGTACATTTTGAGAGATTCACATTATTTGTCTACAAATAAGCATAATTTTTCATATTTTTGTAAATATCTCAACATGAAAACACTGGGAAAGGACTTTATTGCTGCTATATGAAAGCTCAAGTCATTCTAAACAAAACATTCTGAAACCGGTTTAGATGTCTTAATGAATTAACCTTGTTTTTGTGTCACTTCTTATAACACCCATCTGCTGGGTTTCAGATTATGTAAATATCAGAACTAATGCAGTAGTTGCAAGAACAAATGATGACCAAATATACAAGTACCTAGACTGTGTCCATACCTGGATAAGAAATGGGGGATTTATCCTTAGTATTCAAAAGTGTAAAGTGATGTCAATTTGGAAATTTTAACCATGACTTGCAGATTAGGTTAAATGACACCGTATTATTACAGACTAATGTGACTAGGAATCTTGGGATCTTGATCTCAAGTAAATTCTCTTTCAGAGAAAATGACATCCATATCAGAAGTAAAGCTTATCAGTATATCAGGGTTACTATTTAAAATTGTCTTCACTACACATATATCTACACTAACAAGGTTGTTCAAGACTGTAATTTGCTTCCTATTGTAAAAAATGTCCATTACAGCTGTTATGGAATGAGTGAACTCCAGCTCTGGAGTAAATACAGTGGACATTTACCAAAAGACTTGTGGCTTGTAAAAATATGGGGTACAACTCTGGACTACAGCATTTAAATGTACATACATACAGTAATGTTATGCTAGGGGTTGGCTGCATATGGATGGCCTACAGGGTCCATCATAGGTCACTTTGGGGTTGGAATTCAACACTAGGTCTAAAACAATGGCACAGAAAAATGTTCAGTTTGTCATTTCAGTTAAAAAACTAATAAGAGAAGATAGATATCGCAGTACATACCTATACTCTGGAATAGGCTCCCAGTATTTATACAGAAATCTGTCTCACCAAGTGTATTAAAAAAAGCTAGAGTGGTTATGATCTTGATGTACTAGAGTCTGTGTTCCATGTCTGTTTGCAAGCCAAAGGGCCCCCCTAACCTATTAAACTATCCTTAAACATTTCTGATATAGATTACAAAACTCCAGATTTTAAAATTGTTGATCTACCAGTTACTGACAATCAACTGCGTCTTATATAGACATCAGTGGGTGACATTTCAATACAAGCTCTTTCAAGAAAAATTGTTAAACCCACTGAAAACGGTGAAAAAAAAAATTATATATATATATATATTCTGATAAGCCACGGGGTTGAATCACAGGTAGCAGGTTTTTCAGACATCAATATGGCTTTGACCCTGAAGAGGCTAAGCTAGAGGAACATGGATCCAACTCTGAAAAGCTAATGAGTGAACTGGAATCTGGGTGGAACACGCAGCTCATACAAGTTTTCAAGGAGCATGAGTTCAGCTGAGAGAGAGAACTAAACAGCCAAATGGCACTTCTGCTGCAATTTGTTTTCGTGAGTTCTGGTTCCACAAAATGTAGCAAGTTTAACTTACTGGGGGAAATGGCTCTGCCCAAAAAGAATGTGCTTTTGTGTTAGTGGAACTTGAAAACTAAAAAGAATGCATTTCTGCCAAGTGAAATGTAAAACTGGGAGAATTTCTGTGCCTTTTTCAAACAGCTTAAGAAAAGGGAAGAAGCTCTTGCAAAACTGATGAAGGGAAGTGTGTATTTAAGCTACTGTGAGTTCTGATTTGCACTGAAAGCTCAAGTGTAAATTTGGGCTGTTACTTTGTGGAAACGGCTTCAACGAGTAAATTCAGAATGTTTACATTTTCTGCATTTTGGTGTGTATGTACTTTTAAGAAGCTATCCAAGGGCTTGCGCAAGTGTATAAATACTGACCGTGTGCGAGCCTGACTGCCATTTTGTAGTTAGCTGTTGAAATCTAAGCATGTATGTATGCAAGGTCGGTCTGTTATCCATTTTGCTTATATTTTATGATGCTGCTATCCATCCTATGTTTCTATGTATTAAAGCATATAAACAAAATACCCCGCCTGCTTGTCATCTATGTTGGAGAAGGACGAGTGACATGATGTCAAAAGTGGGATGTCTAAAAGGACATGGTGCCGGAAGAGACATGGTGTTAGAGGAGGCATGGCTAAAATGACTTAAGACACTTGTTCGGACCTGGTGGAATACAAAGGAGTGAATTGTCCATACTGTACATATACTTCACAAAAAAGGTTAGAAACAAATTTCAGATATTAAAACTTTAGCACTATTTAATTTCTTATTCACAAAAGATTAAATGAGGCATATAGAACATTCTAAATGACATCCGCACAAATTGATATGTACGATATTGATAAAAATATTCAAATTACATGTTTTTGAAATAAAGTCTGAATTGCATAAAAGAAATAAAATAAGGGGAAACGACCGCATTTTTCAATATGTGCTTAGCAAATCTGTATTTTTCATATTAATCAAAGATATCCAAGTTATCAGAAGTGTATAAAGCGTTTGCATGTTTGTGCAGTATTATAGTAAAGTTATTCATAGGTTAGTTCATAGGTTAGTACTAAGCTAACTGCCCTTGCAAGCCATTTTAAGCCTAGGCAATTATCCTTTGTGAGACTCAAACCCTGCACCTTGTGTTTGTAAGGCAAACACCTTAACCATTAGGCCACCCTCCCAAACCAACAATTTCGCAGAATACAGCCATTACAGAGCATATTTCACAAAGTACAGTATTTCGAAGAGTTTATTGTGCATTTGAATGTTATTACAAGCTCACAGAACAGTTTATTCATACATAATTACAAGGCCATATTTTCCAGTGTGTGTGTGCATACTTTGCGGACATGGCAGATGGATTTCGAAAACCCAGTGCACTTGTGTTTGACAGTAATATTGCAGAAAACTGGAGAGTATTTAAGCAAGAGTACAACATTTTCATACAGGCTGCATTTTCTGATAAAGATGACCGTACAAAGGCATTTATTCTACTTAATCTAGCTGGGTCAGAAGCCACTGAAAGGGAGTGTTCATTTGTGTATGCTCCTGCTGTCTATAAAGGAGAGGGGGAAAAACATTACATTGTACTGGCTGACTCAAGGGAGGACCCTGAGTGTTTAAAACAAATTTAGAGTAATGGGTAACCCCCAGACAAATGTTACAATGGAAAGGCACTTATTTTACACAAGGGATCAAAAGCCTGGTGAAACATTTGCATCATATATAACTGACCTGAGATATAAGGCTAAAACGTGCAGATTTGGTGATTTAAGGGATGAGTTGATAAAGGACAGATTTGTGTGTGGTATAAAAGATGATGCTGTAAGAAATTTTGCTTTGTGACAGATATGACTTTGAAAAAGGCCATTGAGCTCACAAAAAAGCACAAATGAGAACAACTCTATAAGGCACAGTGATAAAGCTCATGTTGATAGTGTGGCAGCACGTAGTTACAAGAAACAGGCCCAAGCACATGGCAGCAACTGCAACCCCTGCAGCACTCACTGGTAAACCCAAGAACTTTGCAGCAAATTCCAGAGTCTGCACTGTCTCAGGGAAGCATAAGAGTGAGTCAGCAAATTCAAAGCATGGGCCCCGACCCAGTTTCACTGCCAGTTGTAAATGTGGTGGAAATCATGAATCTAAAAGGGAAAAATGTTTGGCTTTTGGTCAGTAGTGCCAAAAATGCAATAAATGAAATCATTTCAAAAGGTTTTGTAAATCAAAAGGCCCACATTCTTTTATTAAAAGGGAACATTTTAAGAAATGAGTTGATCAATTAGAAAGCTGCAACCCTACTCTATGTTGATGGTGTGTCAGTGCTTCATGAAACAGTTAATGCAGTAGATTTAAGGGCAAAGAATGAAGTATTTTGTACTGTTCGGATAACTGGCAAACCCACAGAGCTCAAAGTTGATACAGGTTCCAAGTGCAATGTTCTGTCAGCAGAAAGGTGAAAGGCTTGATTTGGCAAGGTGTGCGAAGCTTGTTGCTTATGGAGGTGAAGAAATTCAGACTGAAGGTACAGTAATGTTTTTATGCTACTCTGCTGGAAGATGCTGCGACTTGTTATTCTATGTAGTCAAGAGGTACGTCCAGTCATTATTAGGGCTCAGAGACAATTTGAAAATGGGACTGCTTTCATTTAATAAGAAAGTCCACCATATTAGCTTAAAAGACCACTACTCTAATTTTGGCCAGTACATTTTTCTACCTATGCTGATCTTTTTGAAGACAAAATAGGCAAACTTCCAGTTGTGTACTCCCTGAAGTTAGACACAGAGGTCAGTCCAGTTATCAGGCCAGCTCAAAAAGTTCCAATAGCTATGCAGGACAGAGACAAAGCCAAGTTAGATAAAATGGTGCAACAAGGTGTAATTTGTCCAATTGCAACTCCGACTGAATGGGTATCTTCCATGGTGATAGCTCATAAGAAAAGCTCAGATGGCATCGGAATATGTATTGACCCACGAGATTTGAACAAAGCACTAAAAACCTCATCATCCAATGCGTACAGTCAAAGACATTGCAGCCTTGATGCCAAATGCCACTGTTTTTTCTTTCTTAGATACAGAGTTCATTTTGGCAAATTCAGCTTCACAAAAAAAAATCACCATTGCTCCCTATGTTCAGTACTCCATTTGACAGGTACAGATTTTTTAGAATGCCATTTGGAATAAATTCTGCAAGTGAAGTCTTTCAACGTGCGATGGAGAAATTTTTTTTCCGAGTATCCTTGTGCAGTTATAGTAGATGACATACTAGTAGGAGATCATGGTGAAGCTGAGCATGACAGAAACCTCAGAAAAGTTCTAGAAAGGGCACCTCAAATGAAATCTTAAGCTCAATCCATTGAAATTACAAATGCAGGCTACAAGAAGTTCCTTATGTTGGTCATTTATTTACTAGTACAGGCCTATGACCAGACCATTCTAAGCAATCAGTCATTCTTGAGATGCCATTTCCAGACAATGTTCAAGCCCTGCAACATTTTCTTGGCATGGTCAGCTATTTAAGCAAGTTCTTTCCAGACTTGAGTCAACTTTCAGCACTGCTCAGAGAGCTGACACATAAATATGTATCCTGGTCTTGGTCACAGCAACACCAAAGAGCATTTGACGTCTTGAAAGAGAGAATTGCTAGTCCACCAACTCTCAGACTCTATGATGTTCACAAACCAGTTACACCTTCCTGTGAAGCTTTGAAATTTGGTCTTGGTGCAATCATTCTACAAGAGCATCAATCTGTTGCCTATGCATCGAGAACTCTTAACCAAACTGAAATGCAGTATGCCCAGATAGAGTAAGAGCTTTTGGCAATTGTGTTTGCATGTTTGAAGTTGCATGATTATGTTTATGGTAGACCTTTTCCAGACTGAAACAGACCACCAACCTCTAGTCACTATCTAGAGAAAACCTATGCATTCAGCTTCAGCCAGACTGAAACACACGATGCTGAGATTACAAAAGTATAATTTCAATCTTGTCTACAAGAAAGGCAAACTTCTTTATCTTGCTGATACATTATCCATACATTATCCAGATCACCCAGAAACACCATGGAACAGAATGAGAACTTTGATTTTGAAGTCATGGAAGTGAGACATTTTTCTTCCACACGTCTTGATGAGCTGAGAGATCACAGAACCACAGATCCAATTTTACAAAAGCTCAACCACTTTATCTATCAAGGATGACCGTCAAAGCAATCTAGTTTATTTCAAGAAGTGTAACCTTATTTTCCATTACTTTCCATACAGAGCTGAGATTTTGTCTGACAATGGTATCATTATGAAAGGTCCTAAAGTAATTGTTTCAAAGTCCTTGCAACCAGAGTACATCTTGCATTGTGGTCACACAGGAACAGACTCTACCAAAAGAAGGGTGAGACAGCTAGTACTTTGGCCTTCTGTGTCACAAGACATTTAGACAGTATTTTTATCTTGTTTCATGTGTAACAGTACCAAGCCACATCAACAGAAGGAACCACTTCAGCTAAACCAGATTTCTAAATTACCTTGGTCCACAGTAGCTGTGGACATCTTTGAGTGGAATGGTCAACATTATTTGGTGCTAGTTGACTCTTACTCCAATTGGCTCGAGATTGACTTACTTCCTAACCTAGCATCCAGTACTGCCATTACTAAGATGAAGCGTCATTTTGCAGTACATGGTAGTCCACACAAAGTTCATTCTGATAGTGGCACGCAGTTTACAAGCCAACAGTTTAAAAGATTTGCTGAGGAATGGGACTTTACTCATGCCATGAGTATCTCTGAGTACTAGCAGTCAAATTGTTCGGCAGAACGTGCAGTTCAAAGTGCAAAACAGTTACAAGAGAAGTCAAAATGAGAATAGTGATGTTTTCCTGAATCTCTTAAATCTCAGAAATGTTCCTCATGATAAACATCTTGGTTCACCTGCTCAAGAGACTTCTGTTGAGACAAACCAGAATCACATTACCAATCGGTAGTCAATTGTTGGTTTCATGTGTCAAGAACAACAAGTCAGTGAAAGCCAATCTGTTGAAGAAACGCCTAACCCAGAAGTCCCACTATGATAAGACCAGCATACTGCTCACTCAATTACAAGAAGGTATGGTAAAGATGGAAACGTACATAGGTTATGATTGGATTGGTGTTGTGATGAGTATTTGCCAAGAGCCGAGATCATACAATGTGGAATTACAAGGAACAAAGTTTAGGCAAAATCGGAAGCATTTAATACTGGTGTCTGATCTTATACCACAGCACATAGCCTTTGAGAAAGAATCTTCCTCTCACAGTGAGTTATCCGGTGTTCCAATTCCAGAAGTAGTTCCAGAAGATATTCCCGCTCCTGTGACGAATCCAGAAGTTCCTAATACGTGTAGTTTACAGAAGACGGTGTCTGTTGCTAAATTCAGTCCAGATTGTTATGTTACGAGACATGGTCGCATCTCTGAACCCTGTATCAGATGCAAAGCAACTTGGACATGAACACTGTGTTCTGTTTCTAATGTTTATAGTAATGCATGTCTAACTCTGATATTGTTTTTATAAAGTGCAATCTTTTTAAGAGGGAGGATGTAGATCAATGTGTGTGTATGCACCTTTAAGAAGCTATCCAAGGGCTTACACAAGTGTATAAATACTGAGCATGTGTGAGCCCAACTGCCATTTTGTAGTAAGCTGTTGAGATGTAAACGTGTGTATGTAAGGTTTGTCTGTTAACCAGTTAGTTTATATTTTATGATGCTGCTGTCCATCCTGATGTGTTTCTATGTATTAAAGCATCTAAACAAAATACCCTGCCTGCTTGTCATCTATGTTAGAGAAGGATGAGCGACACTGTCTAAAACTTTAAACTCTGCCATCTGTGTTTTGTGTGACTGTTTATGAACTATAAGCATATTTCAAGCCACAAGGCAGACTTGACACAGAAATGCACTGTTTTCCTAACAAACTATAAACAGACCATTTTATTTTTTTGGATATGACACTAAAGCAACACTATAACTTTCCCTGTTTAGTAAAGACTTTTTCTTTTGCTTCCAAGACACTTTTGTTGGCATTTTGTTAGGTCACATTCAGTAAAAACTGTGGGCAATTGTGACCTGTTGCTGAACTACTTCAACCTCAGACAATGTGGAGAGCCTGAGAACTTGCATGTACTTATAAAGTTGTTTGCATGTATTCAGCAGTTGCCAAGTTTACACTAGAAAAATTGAGGAAAAATAGGAGGCAAAAATTGCACTTGATAAAGTTAACGAACAAAATCAGCTAAGTACAGCAGTACTAATAAGGCTGCCAAGACGAAACAAAGGCCGTTTTAGGCTCTGGGAAGACACAGGTAGAGCTGGGAAAACTGAGCGGAGATTTGAAGAATACTACAGAAGATTGGTCCATTAGCTTAAGCAGCAAAACAGATGCCAAGCTAAAATCCAATTTGACATCTCGTGTACAAAATGGTAAAAATGAGCTGCTGCTAGACCTACAAACTATCAACACTGTTCCTGATCTGACAGCCAAATATAAGGATCTGCAAGATAAAAGTGAGTCACAAAACATAATTCACTATGAAGACAAGTGGTTACAAGCATGGCTCACAGACAAGGAGAATAAACTTAAAGAGTAGGAAAAGGCAAAAGTCATCACTTCATTCAAACAGATGTTAAGATACTTTGGCCTAGCTTGTACAGAACACAACAATAAAATGATATTGAAAAGGTATGCCTGCATATTTTATTTCTCCTTGAAGCACATGAAGGGGTTTGCTCAAGGAAAGGGATTTTGCTGCAGTGCAACATGAATATGAACAAGTAAAACAGGCATAGGGGAACTGAGCTGAAGGCTTTCAAACACCAGATTCAAGACTTGGAAGAAAAATATGAAATGAATGAAAACACTTAGTTTGCTGCAGTAAGAGGAAAACAAAAATGTTGCCCTTCAAGGTGGATGAATAACTACTAAGTATAAAAGTTATGTACTTGCCATACCAATAGTGGTATAGGATCAGGTCCATCTAGCTCTACCTCTAGGACTCAAGGTGGCCAGGGCTTAGGCAGCTTGGCATCCAAAATGTTATCAGGCCACCTAACTCTTCTCTATTTCCCTTAACTCTGTGTAGAGATGGATCCCTCTTCAAGAACAGGGTTAGGACACAGGTGTCAAAAAAGAAAATAATTAATCAAGGAAGGAGACAAAAGCTTTCTGCAGCAGTTTCCAAACACATATCAAAATGGCAGAAGAGTGACATCTCACTGGATGAGAGACCTGGTAGTACACATCTATCTTTACAGTAACTGCATAACATTTGTATGGGACAGGACAGGACCAGTCTATCTTCCTCTACCTCTGAGACAGACTCCCAAGTATTACTTTTTGGGTGGATTATTGCAAAGTGTGTCTCAAAATACAGCATCTTAACTCATTTTCCCAAATGGAACTCTTTTCAGTTTGCACTCTACCTTCCAATGGACATGGTCTGAGCCTTTTAAAAAATGAAGTTATCACCTCACAGTTCAAACAATTGCTCATATTTCTAGAAACATAAATGTTACTAGAAGACTATAAAATGCAAAATATTCAGCACAAAATAATCTTTATCACAAACTCATTCAATTACAGTTCTTAGATTCTATAAAACACATTAAATATAAATTGTTTGCAATGTTGTATAAACAACTTACTGCATCTCAGTAACTGTTCAAGTAACACACATACTGCTGACAACACCTTCTTCATGCAAATGTAAGCTTTAATATGAGTCTAAGCATTTCTGCCTGCGTCACTTGATTTGTTGAAATACTTAGAGGAATACGAAAACTATTACAATACCATAAAAAGTATGCAAATAATATTCAAGATCTTTCTATATACACCAGAGATAAGATATTTAGTTATGTTTGCCACTGTGTAAACTTTAAAATGAAATCTTCTAAAACCTAGCATGTTTTTTGCAATTATTAATGTGAATACGAACAAGCAATATTTGATGCCTACAGCTGTCAGTACGATGTAACTGCAGAAATGGCTGGGGGCATCATTCGGCTGCAATGATGTCTCATGAGGAGAAGGAATAATAATACTTATTCACATTAAAAATTATGACCGAGGAGGACAATACCCTGAACCCAAGCACTAAAATTCAAGTCAAACTATACTTGTTGCTGCAATGACAGTAACAGTACCCTTGGATGAACAGTGGGAACTATTAAGGAAAATCTTTCATTACCTTATCATATGCTAGAAACATTTGCAAATGCAGAAAGTGAACACAGTGCAAGCTATCCCGAAAACAAAATTCACAGATGAAGCACCATCTGACCCTGGCCAGAAATCAGCTAAGAAACAGAGAGCAATTATGGAACAACTAGGCAAACAAACTGAGGAAAACCCAAAAGCTAGATTATTTCCAGTATACAGGGAGACACTTCTGAGGAGATGGTCAAATTCTGAAGGAAAAAACAAAAAAACAGTACTGCACATGAGTGACACCATACTTAAGAAGCCCACAAGCCAAGTCCTCTTAAGGAAGGAATAGGGTTAAATTATGAGGGCCTGCTACAGCCGGACAAGAGGCAGCTCTTAGGAGATAGCTCATGCAAGAATCAGAACATTCCTTGAAACTGAAAGGAGCAGGTTTGTATGGGCAGCACTCAATGCAAATCTAGGTACAATTTATCATCTTTAATCAACCTGCCAGCAGGTCCTCTGGAACATGGGCAAAAGCCAGAGAACCTAGGAAAAATCCAAACAAGTAAGGGGAGAACATGCAAGCTCCTACACAAAAGGCAACCAGGGCCTGCTGCTGTTCTGTCCTGATAAAATAATACCTCTGCAAAATTAGCCAGGCTGAAATGACAAGCAGATTTATTTGCACCTATTGCATTCTCGTAACCTTACAGTAGACTTTTCTCCAGTACTTACCTTAAGAACAGCAAATGGGTCCTTCTGCTCATGATCCAAGTACTTCTCAATGTTGAAAAATGTATCGAAAAACACATTTGCCATCTTGCATTTCTTCAGATCGTGAAGTGTGATTTTACCTGTACAGAGTATTTATGCATCATTATAACAGATTTACCTCCCTAATGACTAGAAGATCAAAAGGTTATACAATAGATATTGGCTTAGCAGTTCCATTCTTATTAACTACAGTAATGCATCTTCACGTTTTTTTTTAATTTTAGTTTCAAATGAACAAGTACATTTTCCTTTGTGTGCATCTGCCACTGACAGCATTACTTTCAGGATTAGACTACCACCCATTCCCTAAAACTCAAAAAAAAAAAAAAAAAAAAAGACATTCCAGACATTTTTTCATGTCTTTCTGTGAACAGATGTGGGGACATCCACGTATGTACAAACCAAAACAGAGAAGAGCAAAAGGAAGGGCAACAGCTTTCATTCTTGCATGACTACACAAATTCGGAAGTGTTTATTCTTAATTTCTAAATAAAGTATTAGTATTGGTCACTCACTCTACAGTTGCAGAATGTGGATATTGTAGTGCACACTGAATATAGCAGAAAAAAGATCTGATAGCCATTTCAGTTTTGTTAACACTGGTGTTAAAAATGCTGACCTCCAGGGATCAGAAAGTAAGCAAAACGTTTTTGGTGGAAGCAATAAAAAATGTCAAGCTGACTATATACACTTTCTAAATGGCAGTATAGTCAGAGAAACAAGTAATTGTTTACCTACATACAGCATTCTTTTATAAATATGCCTTACAGCTTATGAAAGTTTGGCGCATACTATAGCAACAGATGTGTAGGTCAAGATCTATCTACCTCTGCCTCTAGGACTTGAAGCCAAATGGACTCGGGGAAGCTGAGCATCTAAAATAGTCCCTGGACACCTAACTCCTCCAATTTTCTCACAATATTGTGCAGGGAAGGATCCCTCTTCACACTGCAGAGGGCAGAGCACAAGAAAACAGGAAACCAATAAAGGAGAAAGACCTGTGCATCAAGTTCTAAAACCCTACCAAATTGGCAAGGGGAATGAGAGTATGGTTGCAGAGGAACATGCACATAGTTCTATACACATATCATGATAAGTGCATAACTTATAGTAGAGTGTCTAAAGCACATTTTGATTGGTGGATCATTGAAAAGGTTATCCCAAAAAAACAGCACTTCCTAAAAGGCCTGAACTGGAGATATGTAACCTACAAATAGGGTTATCATCTGTGGGGCAGTCCCTATTGCAGTAAATTCTCAGCTAACCAGAACTCAAGCAACTGGCACACTCAAGCAACAGGCAAAAAAACATATCGAAGAAATACAGTACAATTTTCATGTGTAGCACTTTGTTTTCCCCCTGCAGAAACATTTTTTTTTTGAGTTTTAGAATTTTAAAAAGGAAGGTAGGAATAAATTCCCTCTCTCCCCAACCTGAGAATAAATCAAACCATACAAATATTATAGGGTACAGTATTAGTCAGGCCTATTTTTAATAGCAACTCTCATGCAACCAGAAACTAAAGTTATCCAGCATTTACCAATCCCCATGGGTGCGGGTTAACTGAAAGTTCACTGTACAACACTGTATCCTGCAAAAATAAATAAATCAAATAAAAATGGCAAAAGTCTGGAGATTTTATGACAAAATATATTTCCTAAATTTTCTTTAGTTGTATACAACTAATTATTTTCTGTCTGCACAATTAACATTATGTGGCTATGCATAACCACTCAAACTCTATAAGACTGAGCTTTTATTCTGACAAAAAAGTAAAGTTCAGACTTCCAGTTGGGCACTTAACACATAAGTTACCTTGCACTGTTGCTTTGCTTCCCAAATGGCATTAAGAAGACAAGTTGGAAATACAAAATGGTGCCACAGTACGACAGAATGGCGGAACATGCTGATAAGAAAGAGCAGCTCTATTGCAGTTTTGTGGATATTCAGAAAAGGAAAAATAAGAAAGAGGAGGAAAAGCGTGGTCTGAGGTGCAATTACAGTTGATATAGAGCACACAACCATAGAAGTGGTCAATGAGCACTCTGATGCCGCTCAAAGACTACTGCAGGAGAATGAAATACTGAAGGCCAGAATGGAAGCTGGGGACACGAAGACTGATTTGCTGGAAGTACACCTGATAGACCAGAAGGATCAATCCACACTGAAGGATCTTCGTTTTTCAGGCATATCAGTGGGCAAAGAGTGCAAAGACTGTAAGCTGTTTATGTAATGGCAATTGGTTCTGTGGACTGGTATTATGGAGTCTGAAATGCATATAAAAAGAGCACAAAGAACAGCCTGGAATCCTAGTTGTGGGCATAAAGTGTTTCCCTGGACAATTCTGGTACATTCTAATCTAAAACATATGTCCCGAAGGAGAAAAGCCTCTCAATTGTGGAAACCTGGTCAAAAACAGTGAAGGGTGACATGAGAATTTTTTTTGTAGATCATGACTTTTCAGCAATGACCACGAAGAGGAGGGCCACTGTTATACAAGTACAGAGGGTTTCCAGGCAAAAGGGGCTACAGTTCAAAATGATCTACCCTGCTATATTTTGTGTCTTTCTGCATGTGGGACTAAATTGCTTGAAACACCAGAAATGGCAATGAAAGTCCTAGGTAGCATTGGTACCGAGAGGGCCACGGAAGGCAACGATCATCAGGGACAGAATGGGTAATGAGGTACAAGGACAAAGTACAGTTGTGTACATTTACCACAAATGTAGATGTTTGAGAGTATTCACTGTTACAGTCCTAACTGTTGGGATTTCCAGCTGTGAAAGCCCTCGGCTGGCTCGACTACCAGAGAACTGTTTTCACCTCCCAGGCTGACGGATGCCCTTACCAACATCAGTATGCTCAGATACAAAGGGAGCCAACCTGCGTTATCACTTCAGTATTTTCTTGACCAGCTTAGAAGGAGCCCACAAGTGTACCCTAGGAGGACCAAGTGTGGACTCAAGGAGCCCCCAACTGTACCTAAGGTGGGCCAAGGTAGATTGGACCTAAACCACGGTTGGGAGGTGTAGGGTCTTTTGCTGATTCTAGTAGCCTATCTAGTAGGCTGAGGGGGTAGGAAGGAGGGAAAGAAGACTGCAATGGTGAATACATGCGAACATCTACATTTATGGTAAGTGCACACAACTGTACTATGTTCTTTGTGTTTCACTGTTGCAGTCCTGGCTGTTGGGAAGTTTCTCAAGGCTTTAGAGAGGGCGGAAGGAGATTAAGGAGAGGATTCCCTGCAGGACTGCAGATGCAAAACTTGCTCTACACCTGGAAAAGGTTACCAGGTGGTAGTGCCTAGGGAAGGTATGCACAGAAAACCAGGTGGGCGGCTCCAAAATGTCTTTAGTGGGAACCCTTTCAGGAAAGCTGTAGAAGTAGCTGTGGCCCTTGTAGAGTGTGACCTAATCAAATCAAGGGACTTGTCATGATGGTTGTAACAGGAAGAGATGCAGTGGGAAATCAACTTGGAAATAGTTTGTTTAGAAGCCAGTTTTCCTTCCAAGCCTGGGGTAAAAGTAATGAACAGCTGGGTCTGTTTTCCTCAAAAATATAGTCCTGTCCAGGTAGAAGCATAGCATCCTATGTACATCCAGAGTGCGGTAATCTTTCCCTCTGTTTTGAGGGTTGGGAAAGGGAGGTAAATGAATGGCCTGATTCAGACACACACTAGTAATCACCTTAGGAATGAAGGAAGGATTAGTTCAGAGAGAGATCCTGTCTTTATGGTAGATAATGAAAGGCTCCACTGCCATTAGTTTCTACAACCCTGAGATCCTCCTGGCAGAAGTGACAGCAAGTAGAAGGGCTGTTATCAGGTAAGGAACTTTAAGGTAGTAGAGGCTGCTGGCTCTGAAGGGGGCAAAGTTAACTTTTCTGGGACAAAGTTGAGGTCCCAAGGAGGAGTGGGTTTGCTCCTGGAGGGCCTAATGTGAATAACTCCCCGAAGAAATTGTTTAAGGAAAGTTAAGAATAAATTGGAGGATAACCAGGGATGTGGACAGAGATGGCTGAGGTGTTTATCTTGATGGAGGAATAAAAGCCACCCCATCCAAGGTGTGAGCTACTGGTCCAACAACTTTTTGTATTTAACTGATTCCCTGAGGGTCTAGCTTTTCTTATATACTATGGGTATAGAGTGTTAAATTTCTGTGAGTCTGTGTTCATTATCAGAACGGCCTTCTTGTAGCCTGGCTGTGATTGATTCTATAGCCATCTGGATACACAAAGCTGACATAAGTATACATTTTTGCATTCTGTTTCAGTGATAGTTAACAAAACTGTACTGTATTTATTTATTTGCCTGATTGTATATTGCTGGTTTCTGTCTGCAATTTGTTCTTCCCCACCCTGATGCCCAAGTGTTGTTGTATTCTTAAGCTTGGTGGATTTGGAATTGCCTGCCCCTGCTGTAAATTTGAGTTTTGACACTTCTCCCAGTCTCATCTCATTTGCTCACTCTACTGAGTACAGTGAGATCATTTGGGAAGGACTACCCCCTTGCTTCTTTGATTCTGGACACACTTCCCAGTCCCATTTCATTAGCTCATTCTACTGAGTACAGACAGAGCATTTGGGAAGGCCAACCCCCTCAGTTTCTTAATCTTGAATTATCTTGTTTCTCTCCACTTAAAAAATACACTTTATTCAGCTGCTTTTACTGTAATTGCGTTCCTCCTACTTTATTACCTTATTTTGCTTTGCTGCTTGTTCTTAAGTGTTCAGCAGCTTTTATTCTGCTGCATTTATTACTGCTTGTTAGTAGCCTGATTAAATTTGTCTGTTATTCTAAGGCTCTTAGTTTTGGTTTTAGCACTTGGGCTTCAGGCAAATTATTTCAAATTTAAGAAGATTTTTGTGGTCTACAGTCTTGTGGTCAAACCCTTATCAAGGCCCTCTCTCCATAAGTCTGTCCATCTTTTCAGAACACCATGTCTGGACAATTCCCATCGGTTTCTCCTGCCAGCCTGATCGAAATAGGCATACTGAGACAGTGTAGCAACTGGCTCATGTTCACTTGATAACCCTCTTCTCCTAGCACATAATTCTTCTACTTGTGGGGAATACATCTGCATCAGTAACCTGGAATCCATACTTTCTCGAGTCACAGTCAGTACACCTGACAAAGCGGAGATTGCCAGAACAAACACCACACCAACCACATCACACAGCCAAGCACAACACACACCCACCTATGCAGGGGTCCTCAATAAAAACTTACTTAAACCGCAGAAACCTCCAAAACACACACCCACAAATATTCCACACACACACACCACCAAACACATCACAGACAGCAGACAACACACCAGTGTCTCACAAACAGAGCCCATAAGGCATAACAATAAACTAAACATACTAGTCATTGGCAACTCAACTGTGAGACACATCCATGTCCCCCTCACTATGCTCAACAAGAAGGTCACAGTCAGTTGTCTGTCAGGTGCCAGAATCCGCTACATCACATATGCACTTAAATCTCTCCACAACATGTACACGTATGGCTCTGTCATTGTCCATGTTGGTGTGAATGACTTGACATACCTCCCTGGACTACATGGAGAGAGGCATGTTTGTGCTCTCAGAGTATGTGTGCCAGGCAGCTATGACCCTAGCACTAAGCAGCACCCTACCTTCACCAAGAATGATACCACAATACCAACAAAAACGTAACTGACTTCCACAATTGGCTTAGCTTCTGGTGTCATTCCAAGGGGATCCAGTATCTGTCTGCAAGGGATGACAAGGTTGACAGGCCTTGATGCTTTTCCAGAGATGACCTTCACCTGTCACCCCTGGGATTCTGGACAAAGCTCTTGCTTCCCCCATTGTGCCTTTTTAGGCAATATCCAAAAGACAAATCTTCCAACATAAAAGATCTGTCAAAAAGCAAACTGAAGGTCATGCTGCTTAATGCTAGGAGCCTTAACCTGAAAATGCACTCACTGGAGGCTCTCCTCTCACTGGAATATGTTGGCACCCGTGTAGTCATGGAAATTTGGTTCAAGGCTAGAGAGAGCACCCCTGCCTTACCAGGCTATACCTCATTCCACACATTCTGACCCCAAAATGAGGTTGGGAAGACTAAGGGTGGTGGAGTCTCTATCTTCATTAAAGACAGGCACACCTCCAGACTGGTTCACCAGCATAACACACAAACTTCTCCAGGGGCAACTGACAGTTGGCAAGGCACTTATCCAAGCTATAGCCAGCTACAGATCCCCCTCCATTACTCAGCACACCCACTCCTACCTGAACCTACTTGACTCCATGAAGGTACCCCCTAACACCCCGATCTTTGGTGACTTCAACTACCCCACCAGAGACTGGGTGAACTATTCCTGCAGTAATGCACTCCCCCAATGATTCCTTGACTTCATCAATTCTAACGCACTAGACCGGCTTGTCTCATCCTCCACAAGGGGAGATAACATTCTGGGCTTGGTGCTAACCAACATGGGCGACTGCTGCACCACTCGCAAAGTAAGTTCTTCCCTGGTGAAATCAGACCATTGGTCTGTCTCATTCGAAGTTTCTAACCCATCCAATCACCACAGCCATAACAAGGGCAAAACAACTTCTCAAAAACTGACTACAACCTCCTAAGGAAGGGTATCATTAGCTTCACACCACTTCCCCCCCAGAGGATGCAGACAGCTATGCTGAACAGTATGCCAATGCAGTATACAAGCATCTGTACAAATGCATGGACTCAGCCATACACAACAGAACAAAAACCTACTCCTCAAGGAAACAAACCTATCTGGTGGACATTTTCTATCAAGAGGCTTTACAACAAAAGGAAGAAACTGTTGTCCAAGGGTAAAAAGGCACAAATTCCAACTGAAAAAACTTCCTCCTTGACCTCAACAACCAAATTAGATCACTAGTGAAAACCTCCAAAGCCGATTATGAATACAAATACAAACTAGCTTCCGAAACAAATGGAAACTGCAAAGCCTTCTTCAGTTAAGTCAGGAACCTCCATGGTGAAGCCCAGGTTTGTTCTGAATTGGTACTTAACAGTTCCACTTACACTGATCCTTTTGACTTAGCCAACCTACTAGCAGATAGGTTCAGTGCAAACTTCACCCCCTGGTCGATTTCAACTACCCCACCATTAACTGGGAAAACTACTCGTGTATCAACTCCTTCGCTCAACGCGTTCTGGAATTCATAAACTCCAATGCCCTGAACCAACTTTTCCACACCCCCACCAGGGGCAAGAATATCCTAGATCTAGTCATTACCAACATGAGTGACCAGTGTTCCACACCTGAAGTCAACGCCTCATTGGTCTGATCCGATCATAAGCTAATCACCCTAGATATCCACATCCTGCCCCCACCTCCCATTAAGGAAACCAAGGTAAAACATTTCTCCAAAGCCAACTTCATGCTTCTTAAGACAGAAGTGTTGAACTTCATGACACCCATGCAGATGGACAATACAGTTACGACTACTGAATCCTACACAACTGCACTTTATAAGCACTTACACAAGTGCATGGATCGTGCTATCCCAAACAGAACCAAGACACTATCCTCCAAAAAAAAAAAAAAAAAAAAAAAAGGAAGCCAATCTGGTGGTCCCCTGCCATAAACAAACTGTTTAACAGAAAGAAGAAACTGTTGCAAAAGAGTAAAATCTCATGAGTGGAGGAGCTCCCTGGTCAGCCACAGTAAGAAGCTGCAATCCCTGATAAAATCCTCTAAAGCTAGCTACAAAAACAAAATCGCCACTGATTCTAAAGGCAACCACAAAGCATTCTATAGCTATGTCAAGAATCTCAATGGCAATACTCAGATCTGCTCTGAGTTACAGCACAATGGCACTAAATATGCATACCCAACTGATATTGCCAACATCCTGGCAGATAGGTTCAGTGCTAACTTTACCCTCTTCTCACCCCCTAAAGAGCCCATCTCTATACCGGAAGAATGCAAAGTTCCTGTAATCATGGACTGCACAGGTAAAAACCACACTCTCCAAAGCCAAGAACACAGCATCCATGGGACCAGGCAACATCCCAGGCTGCATTCTACACAAACTACAGAACGAACTGGCACCCCACCTAAGTACCATGTTCAATCATAGCCTCACCTCAGGCTTTGCGCCCGCTGAATGGCGCACAGATACGGTTATCCCACTCCACAAGGGGGGAGACACAATGGACCCTGGGAACTACCGCCCCATTAGCCTGACGAGCCTAGTCTGCAAGGCCATGGAACTTATAAACAAAGACATTGGTAATCTTCAAACTCTGGACCCCACCCAGTTCAGGTTTGTAAAAGGCAGATCATGTCTCCTAAACCTGATAGACTTCTTTGAAGCAGTCACCAAAGCCGTAGATGAGGGTAAGGTGGTTCACACAGCCTATCTGGATCTTGCCAAGGCTTTCGACACCATCCCCCACTCAGGAATTATAGGTAAGCTCACTAAACTAGGTATAAATCCCTATGTCACAAGATGGGTTGCCAACTGGCTCACTGACAGAACCCACACTGTGAAAGTAACAGACTCCAAATCCGACTTCAGACCAGTGACAATTGGAGTACCACAGGGTTCAGTCCTGGGTCCTCTTCCGTTTGGTATCTACTTCTCTGAAGTACAGACTAACACAGAAGGTCTTTGGCTAACGAAGTCTGCAGATGACTGCAAACTAGGAGCCATAATCGAAACTCCTAACGATGTGGACATCCTACAAAAGGGCCTCACTGAGACAGATGCCTGGTGTCAAAGCCATGGCCTCAAGCTCAATGCCAAAAAGTGCATTGTCATCCCCTTTGGTAAAAACTATGCACCCATGAACTACAACATACTTAACACCGAAAGTGTGATAAGAAAGTGTGATAAGAGACCTTCAGGTGGACAGTAGTCTCTGTTTTGATAATCACAGTGCCATAGTAGTCAGGAAATCCTATGTGGCACACCTCGTCACAAAAGGTTTCTCATCCAGAAAAAAAAAGAGGTCATTGTTCCCCTCTACTCATCACTCATTAGATCCATTATAGAATACAATGCCCCTTTTGGTATGTACCTCACAAGACATCTACAACAACTGGAAAGGCCACAGAAACACCTCACAAAGAGGATTACCAGCCTCAAACAGATGCCCTACACAGACAGTCTCAAAAAACTCCAGCTTTACTCCATCGCATATCGCCTACTCAGAGGTGATCTCTGCCGAACATACAAAGCTATGTCAAACCCAGAGTTGTTGGACATGCTCCACTTAAAGAAATCCCAATCCCTCTGAGCTACATGCTCTAGGGACCTAAACCTTGTCACCACAATAAAGAGAGCATGCCGGAGGGATAGATTCCTGTCCCAGAGACTTCCCATACTCTGGAATAAACTACCTATTTATATCAAACAAAGCTCCTCATTAGCACTCTTCCAGTCATCAAGATTTTTCTTGATGGGAAATAGGAAATTCACCCCGGGGATCACTTCTGTGGCTCTGCTCGACAGTGGTACAGGAAAATAATTTTCTTGGGTGGCAAAAGCCAGGGTACCTTTTTGACTGGGCTTGTATAGGCCCTAGGATATTCATTTGTCTGCAACCTGTGGTCTTGGGCGGCCATCATGGAAGGATATTCCAGACACCCGAGCCAAAAAGATGCTCTACCCTAGATGCACATGAACACCCCCCTGGTTGAGCCTTCCTGACGCTTGATAAGCCAATAAAATGCAGCAGACAAATGAATATCCTACTTCAGATCCTACATTAATTCAGACAGAAACTTGCACCACCAATTGGCACCCTATTCAACCAAAGCCTAAGTACCTGCTTCATCCCAGCCAATGGAGGACAGCCACTGTCATCCCTTTGCACAAAGGTGGTGTGGCCACCTATCCAGAAAATTATAAACCCATCAGCCTCACTAGCCAGATCTGCAAGGCCATGGAATGGATTATCATGGACCTCATTAACAAAGACATTGGCAACCTCCAAACACTCGATCCCGCAGAGTTTGGTTTTGTCAAGGGGAGGCCGTGCCTGTTTATTATGGTCAACTTCTTTTAGACAGTCACCAAAGCCATGGAAATGGGGAAGATGGTGCATACTGCCTATCTTGACTTGGCCAAAGCCTTTGATACTATTTCCCACTCATGTATAACAGATAAACTGTCTCAACTAGGCATCAATCTGTATGTTACCAGACGGTAGCAAACTGGCTCACTGATAGAACCCACCTAGTCAAAATTGGGAAAGCCACCTCAAACAGTAGACCCACAATGAGCGGTGTACCCCAGGGATTGGTCTTGAGGCCTCTGTTGTTTAGATTATACTTTTCTTAGGTTCAGGCTAAAACCAGTGGGCTAAGGATGACCAAGTTTGCGGACGACAGCAAGCTGGGTGCTGTCATCAATTCCCCTTGTGATGTGGACATCCTCCAAGAGGGTCTCACCCAAACAAATGACTGGTGCCAGAAACATGGTCTCAAGCTGAATGCCAAAAAATGCATCATCCCCCTTGGGGAGATTGATGTCCCCACAAATTATCACATTAATAACAAGGTCCTAAGCATGCAATCAGTCATGAGGGACTTGGGCACCCAGGTTGATAGCAAACTTGACTTTTGACCACCATATTGCCTCCGTTGTATGGAATGCTTTCTACATGGCCCACCTTATTACGAAGGGCATCTCATCCAGGTACAAGGAGGTCATAACATCCCTGTAGTCTTCCCTTATAACACCCATTATTGAGCACAACCACCCTTTTTGCATGTACCGCACAAAGCACATGCAGCAGCTGGAGAGACTACAGAGGTTCCTCACCAGGAGAATCCAGGGCCTCAAACATCTACCCTACATAGATAGGGTAAAGGCGCTGTCCCACCACTAAGTCTCATACAGACTCCTCAGAGGTGACCTCTGTCAGGCATACAAAGCAATCTGAGACCCTGCCTTGATGGGATTGCTGCATATCCCCAAGTCAAGCTTCACTCGAGTAATCCACATGAGTGACCTCAACCTTGTCTGTGACCTAAGTAGGACTTGTTGGCTGGAGATGTGCGTCTCAGAGACTCCCCCTTTCTGTGGAATAGTCTCCATCTCCATGTCAAGCACAGTACCTCATTAATCCTTTTTACGTGCAACTTGGATAACTGGATGGGGAACAGAAAATACACCCCTGGGATTCCACCTGTGTCCCTGCTGAACAGGGGCATCGGGTGCTGACTTGTTGGAACTTGGAATAATTCTTGGCTAAGCTTAAAAGGGCCTCAGGGTCAATAGCCTAGTAACTTCCTATGATCCTATGTTCACCCCAAAGGCCATTTTGACATCCTTGATACTTCTCCCGCACCTCACATCTCCATTGATCAAAGCGTTAAAGGTCCTATCCAAGGTAAAGAATAGAGCTTCCATGGGACCCGATAGTGTCCCAGGCTGTATTCTGCACCATCTCCAGCATCAACTAGCTTCACCATTCAGCACCCTGCTCAACCACAACTTAAGTACAGGCTTCATTCCAGCAGAGTGGAGAACTGCCATTGTCATCCCCTTGCATAAATGTGGTGCCACTACTGATTCTGGAAACTATCATCCCATTAGCTTGACAAGTCTGATCTGTAAAACCCTGCAACGTATTCATATGGACCTCATAAACAATGACACTGGCAATCTTCAAGCACCTGACCCCACTCAATTCAGATTTGTTAAGGACAGATCTTGCCTGCTGAACCTGGTTGACTTTTTTGAGACTGTCACCAAGGCCCTGGATGAGGGAAAGTCAGTACATACAGCTTATCCTGACTTGACCAAAGCTTTTGACACAATCCCCCACTTGGGCGTCATCAAAAAGCTAACACAACTTTGCATACATCCCCATCTGATCAGGTGGGTGGCCAACTGCCTCACCAATAGGACCCACAAGGTCAAAACAGGCATCGCCATCTCTGACAGCAGACCTGTCACTATTTGCAATTCCCAGGGATCTGTCCTGGGGCCCATACTGTTTGGCATCTACTTCTCAGAGGTCTAGGCAAAGACAAAAGACCTGTGGCTGATCAAGTTTATGGATGACTGCAAGTTGGGTGCTGTCACTGACTACCCAACAAGGCATTCTATAACTATGTCAAGAATCTAAATGGCAATGCTCAGATCTGCTCTGAGCTACAACAGAATGGCATTAAATATACTGATCCCAAGGATATTGCCAATATCCTGGCAGATCGATTCAGTGCCAACTTCACCCGCCCACCCCCTAAATGGCCCATCTCAATACTGGAAGATTGCCAAATTCCAGTAATAATGGCCACACAGGTAAAAAATGTACTCTCCAAAGCCAAGAATACAGCATCCATGGGACCAAATGACATCCCGGGCCGTGTAGTACATGAACTACAAAATGAACTGGCAACTCACCTAAGTGTCATGTTTAATCATACCGTCATCACCTCAGGCTTCGTGCCCACTGAGTGGCGCACAGCTACAGTTACCCACTCCACAAATGGGGAGCCACCTTGGATCCCGGGAACTACCGCCCCATCAGTCTGACGAGCCTGATCTGCAAGGCCATGGAACACATTATCATGGAACTTATAAACAAAGACATTGGCAACCTTAAAACACTGCACCCCACCCAGTTTGGGTTTGTGAAGGGCCGATCTTGTCTCCTGAACTTGACTGACTTCTTCAAATCAGTCTCCAGGTATTGTGTCATGAGGTGCAGGCTTGGAGATTGTGCTGTCTCCCATATTTGCATGGCTAGACAACACAAGGTGTAGAAATGTGTGCATCCCTGCCTGTTTATGTACCACATGACTGTAGTATCGTCTGTTTGTACTACTAGGACCCCTGGGTCCCATTTGCCCTTGAAAGCCAGTAAAGTGTTTTGTACTGCCATGAGTTTTTCACAATTTATGTGCCTCCTGTGCTGAGCGGGCCATAATCCTTGAGTTTGGAGGTTTGGGGTATGCCCCCCCCCCCATGCTATCTCCGAGGCATCTGTGGTGAGCATTTGGCCCTGGGGCAAGACTTTGAAGGGTAGGTTCTGATTTTGGTTACAAGCCTGTACCCACCATGCGAACTCCTGCTTGATGCAAGGTAGCAAGTGTATTTGGGCATCCAGGGATTGAGAGCTCTGGCACCACATGCTCTTCAGTTACCACTGCAGCTTCATGTACAGCCTGGTTAGGGTTACCATGAGAATACAGGAAGCCATGTACCCCAGTGCTCTGAGGAATTTCCTGGCTGTGATGCTTTGATTTTTCTGTATCTGTAGGAAGTAACTTGTTAGATAGGTGACTTTGTAGGGGGGGGGGTCCTCTGAAGGGAGGAGTCCAGGAAAGCTCCCAGGAAGACAATCTGTTTGGATGGGACCAGGCTAGATTTATTGAAGTTTAGAGTGAACCCCAGAGACGTCAGGAGGTCCTGTGTGAATTTCAGATCCTTGTTGATCCTTGGAATATCTGCAGCTTGTATTAGGCAATCGTCCAGGTATGGGTAAAATCTGGAGCCCTTTGGTTCTTCAGTAAGCATTGACAAGTGCCAAGCAATTTGTAAAAACCCTTGTACCAGTAGACAACCCAAAGAGCAGCACTGAAAATGGATATGGACAGCAGCTTGCTCTGCAGCAAAGACAGCTTCTGTGTGATTTCTGAAGAGGAATGTGTAAGGTTGGCATCCTTTAGGTCTACTGAGACCATGAAAGCCTGAGGAGTCATGGGCAGTAATTTTTGAAGTGTCAGCATTTTGAACTTTGGTATCCTGTGGAATTGGTTTAAGCTGGACAAGTCTAGAATAGGGTGCGAAGATCCTTCTTTTCTTGGGACTAGGAATAACCTAGAGTAAAAGCCTTTTCCTTTTTGTTCCTCTGGATATGGCTCCATCGTTCTCGGAGAACACAGAATCTGTATCTGTTCAAGAGCCTGAGTTTCTTGATTTGGGGGTACGTCTGGGAAACCTGAGCATACTAATGGCTCTTTGAAAGTGAGTTTGTAACCATGTGCAATAATGTTTAGAACCCACTGATCTGAAGTAATGTGGATCCAGTTTTGGAGGAGAAGAGACAGTCTTCCTCCTAGTTTTGGGGTGGTGGTGGTTGGAAGGTCGAGCAGTGGGAGAGAGTCATAATTGCTCTCTGGCTGGGGGCTGTGACCTAGAACGCCCTTGCCTGGGTATTTCAGAGGTCTATTGCCTTTACCTCTGTTGCTGATGCCTCTACCTGGAAGGCCTGCCCTTTTGAGGCCTTCTCTATTTACTCCTAGGCTGGGTAGGAAAGGACCAATGCTTTGCTGGAAAGCTCCGGCTGAGCCTAGTTGGTTGTACTTGCAGGAAGTCCTTAACCGTTTGCATGGACTTTGCCTCGTCTTCCATCTTTTTGAGTACTGCTTCAGCTTTTGGTCGAAAAAGTTTGTCTTTGTGAAGGGGAGTGTCCAAAAGGTTAGCTTTTACATGATCAGGGAGAGGTTGCTCCCTAAGCCAGGCAGGTCTCCTAAAGACTGAACCAGTGCCAGCTACCCTGTAGGATGCCTCCATAGCATCATAGCCACAATGCAAAGAGTTTTTGGCCACCTGGAAACTGGAGTGACAAGTCCAAAAGTTCCTTAAAAAGATTTTTATCCAACATGGTTGGAATTTTTTGCTTGAGTTGATCCGGGATGGTTTGCTGATATTTGATCATATGAAACTGACAGCTGAAGGCCCTCACAGACAGGGTAATGGAGGTGTATACCTTTTTTCTGAACCTATCTAGGGGCCCGACCCTCCTTGTCCGTGGGCAGGGGATTCTTGGATACACTGCCCCTAGCCCCTTTAGGCCTGGGAGCACCAACAACTGGATCTGCATAAGGATTCTTAAACAGATATTTACTGTGTCTTGCACCCTGTAAAATCTGTCTGGTTTCCTAAGAGCAGGGGGAAGTGAGTTAGGATTCATGAAGGCATCCTGGAAAACATCCTCTACCACTTCCAAAATGGGAGGGATAGCTAAAGGTTTGTGCTCAGGGAGATCCAACAACTCCCTAACTCTCTTCTTGGTCTGGGGGTAATCTTGTGCTTCCCACTGAAAATGCTGTCTCACAGCATGTAGAGTCTCCCCAAAAGTTTGATCCTCTGAAGGTGAAGCCGAGAGAAGGCTCTCCTCAGAATCTGATTCCTTAAAGGATGTGTAAAAGGGTAATTCCTCTGAGCCAGAGTCCTCCAAGTCTGAAACATCCTCAGACAGGAAGGGATCAGGGTCATTATCAGTGTACTCCAAACAAAAAAGATGGCCAGTACCAAGGTAGTGGAGAAAACCTTCATTTATTCAACATAGTAGCACCATCCAGGGTAATGTGCAAAACACAATACCTATAAAGATCAGACCGGTTTTGGCACAAGTTGCCTTCCTCAGTGATAACAAATTAGGTAATAATACAAGCACATTTATATACAGGAAGTCACAGTCACAAATGCCAACTACCGGTTAATTACAAATGCTCATTTAAACCTGGGGTAAATAAACCCCCCCAATTTAATTATCCAACTCTTTTCCTTTTGGTTTAATACTGTATGGCAGTCCATCTTATTGTCTCTCTCTCTCTCCTCGAATATGATCAGTAATAATACAGCTAAACTGTGTAGAGACATGTTTAACTGAATGCTTACATAAAGCACTGGAGACCCTTTTATTCCCGATGTCACTCGTGCTCGGAAATACGAATGTGCAAGGGCCGTGAAGTTTGACCAATACAAAAAGTGGAACATGAGCAAATTGCCAAATAGATAAGCCAATCCGTACTGCAGTGCCCAAAAAACTTAATATCATACACAGTAGCTGTATTTTTACTGGTAAATTGTTTAGACTTGAATATGAACTTACAAAAGGTATAATGTCAGCAAGGTACATAACCAGTTAATTTGTCCCTAATCAATGATAATTGTTAGCTAGAAGACTCTACATCCACCCTGTGTTTATAATAACTAAAATGGGAACCCAAAGTATGTCCCCTACGAAAAGAAAATAAACATCTGGGTGTAAGAATCTCAGACAAATCATTGTCAGCACATAAAATCCCCCAATGTTGATCAATAATATCAAATTACGTTAATATTCCACCCAAAAGTAGTAACACATCTAATGATATGGGGCTCTTCCCGATCTTTATCCCTGTATTCCAGTAAGGCAGATCTATCCTGTTGGGATGCCCAGTAACTGGCAGACATAATGCTATCATGTTGATATCCCCTGTTTTTAAACCTATGAATCAAGTCTTGTTTGTAATATTCATAGGAGTCCTCAGAAGAACAGATACATCTGAGTCTTAAGAACTGAGACTTAGGAATATTTTGGATTATATGACGTGGATGGAAACTGGTGGCATGTAGCAGGGTATTATACTCTATTATTTTGAAAAACCTTAGTACTAAGAGTATTATCCAACTTCCTAGTAATGGTAACATCCAAAAAACTGATTTGCTGGGCATCATAATTAAATGTAAATTCGATGCCCCACTTGTTATCATTCAAATACTGCATAAATTCCTGCAAATAAAGACCATCAGCCCTCCAAACCATCCAACAGTCATCCAAATATCACCTCCATATATCAACCTCATCTATAAAAATGTTATAGCAAATATCATAGAGCAATTGTTCTTCCAAGTAACCCATGAACAAGTCCGCAAAAATGGGAGCAAAAGATTCTCCCATCACAGTACCCTTGACCTACCAGTAAGATTCCCCATGAAAATAAAAAAAAAAATTATTCAGGACGTGTTCTGCAAGACATACTAACAGAGTATTAAATCCTGGGGAATATAGCTCTACCTTATTTAACCAATATTCAAGGGCTTCCAAGCCTGCCCAGTGAGGAATACTGGTATAAAGTGTCATGATATTCAACATACACATCAGATAATTAGGATCCAACTGCATATCTGAAATAATTTTCAAAAATTGTGTAGTATCCTGGATCCTCTACTTAACTAAACACAATAAAGGTTTCAGATATTGTGTCAAAAAAACAGACAAAGGCTCAGTAAGAGAACCTCTGCCTGTAACAATTGGTCAACCAGGTGGTTTCTGCAAATCCTTATGTAACAGGTATTGACATTGGGGGTCAGGCACCATAAGATGAAACATATCAGTATTAATAATACTCTCCTCCAAAGCCAATGTAAGGAACCCATCAATTTCCTTCTTAAACTTCAGTGTGGGATTCAGAGGCATGTGCATGTGAAACCTGCCATCTGGCAGTTGTTGTTTAGTCTCTGCCAAATAAGTTGACCAATCCATTGCAACAACAGCCCCACCCTTATTGGCTGGTAAAATTACCAGCTGCTCATTATTCTTAAGATTGGTTAAAACCTGTTGTTCAGTCTGAGAAAGATTAGACTGTATTATTTTAGAATCCCACATCCTGAAATGTAAATCTTTGAGTACACATTCCTGAAAGACAGACACATGCTTATGCATGGGGGTATAAAAGATGACTTACGAAAACTAAATTCAGCAGATCTTTGAGACCCAAAGTCAGAGCCAAAATGTAATCTAAGATTTAATAACCGACAAAAGGCAACATAATTGGCCAGGACACCTTCATCAACAAAAAAGGGCACAAAATTTAAACCTTTATTTAACAGTTGTATTTCCGCATCCGACAACTTGGTGGAAGAAATGTTGTGTACATTGCATGTACCTTCTAATGAGGTATTAACAGTTCTAACAAGTTCTCTGTGTTGTTTTCTTGCCCTAGGTTTCCTTCCACCCCCTATGTTTTCTACCCCTAAAGGGCTGTCCATTGTTCGCTTTTTGGGGGCAGGTGGAGCCTTGGGCGTGCTGAATCTCAACATCAGTGGCGGAGGATGATTCATCCCCGGACATTCCACTGTAACTGCTCTTAGATTTCTTAAGAATAGACCTAGGCCTTTTTCTTTTATACGTTGACTTTGCAAAATCTTGGCTGGTAAATTGGACATTCTTTTAAGAACCAAAAGGTTTACCCCCCCCCGGTTATCACCCATGTCCCTATTACAGTTTTGAATTTTTTTATCCTTAAGCTGTTTCTCTAAAGTGAGCAGCTCTTTAACAAGCTGGTTGAAACAAGAAACATATGTCTCGCCCTCGTAAATCTTGACCTCATCACAAATGGATTTCACTTCCAATGTGAACTTATCTATCATACGTTTGTAATATGAAATAAGAATATCCACAAAACCCATAGATGCATTTTGTTGGACCTTAGTCCACTCATCTATCAAAGTGTCATCAATGATATTGACCACCAGTTGAATGTGTATTCTAAGGCTCCTGGGTGTTATGGCCTTTATTTGATATGCTTTAAAAAGTTTGAGATGCCAAACATTTGTTCTAAGAGCTTTCATGCTCTTTGTTAATTTGTTGAAAGTTTGATTGCACATATTAACTGCATCAGGGGCACCTTTATCACTTGTGCCTGCATGTATTGGACCTAACCTAAAGGCTTGTAAATCATTCCCATCAGCAGAGTGCTCCTGTAGTAATGTAATCAAATCCATATTTAATCAAACAAGCTTGGATGAAAATTGCCCAAACATAAAATTATTAATAATACAACAGGGACTATCAAACTGACCTAGGATATTGTTATTTATATATAAAAAAGCCTTAATAAGAAATTAAGAACATGAAAACAGATTAGCCTAAAGATCACACCCAAAAAAATAGACTAATCACTATTGAACTTAAAATACTTCAATAGATCATACAGGATAAAGATAGTATGGCATTTAAAAATAATGTAAAGTAACATAAGCACTATACAAATAAAGGCACAATTCAAATGATGTCATATTATAACAGCAGATATTCTAGTAAAAACAGTGCCTGGTCCTGAAAAATACGTTCATGCAAAACAGGAAAAAATTCCAATACTATACAGGCCTAGATTACAGCTCTAAGAAAATTATAGACTGATAGCACAATGTCATCAACTGAGTTAACACCCCCTCTAATGCTGTAACAGTCCACAATATCAATTTCAAACATATATAAAAAGCATATATGTTATAATAATATAACCTGGAGGAATAACTTAGTTGTGCTAAGATGCTAGAACAGACCCAATGCCAGGCTGTGACAAAGAAATGTAATAAATTGGTATACCTTTATTTGGATGGATATCATAAATATGTCATGCACATGGTCGAAAGTACAGAATAGAAAATCCAAATCAATGAAAAAATGTTGTTCGATGACTACTGTGCGAGTGATAAGTGTAATTTGCACTTATGCCATTCAAACATATGGTATCACATTTCTGCATAGTAGCATAACGTTGTCACAACTGGATTAATTAGGAGATGTTTATTTTGCACAACGTTGTGCGATGTACTGCACGGTCGTGTAATGTAACACGCTTTTGGCACATAGATGTTCCAAACTGTACTATACCACGAATAGTGTATGAATGCGAATGAGAATTAAGGAAACTGGGAGTAATATTGACATTTATCTACCAGTGACACTATTGCTGACAGTGGTATATTTTGGAATTCGAATCTGGGCTTACTAAAGAAACAATACACGGATTTAAGCAAAATGCAGGTAATTACTCTTTAAACAACACCTTCTAACGTCATAATCTGACTTTATGTTATTAAATTTTATAACGTGAATGTATTATTGCAGGTTAATGAAGCAGGTATGGAGAACTATGCGCCCGGTACTCTGAATTCTGTGTATGGTACTGTAAGGACTAAAAAGGGACGTCAGTTACTGGTTGTTGAAGGGTATCAGTTCTACCTTGAAAAATCAGTAGAGTTTAAACAGTACTGGTGTTGCACACTTAAAAAATAGTAGGAGATGTAAAGGGAGATGTGTTACAGAGAGGGATACCGATGGTTATAGATTATTAAAGAGTAACCCACATTAACATGCGCCCAATATCTTACAAGTTGAGGTGTTTAAAGTAAGGGATAACCTGAAACGTGGTGCAGAGCACTCCATAGAAGACCCATGCAAAATAGTTTCTGAAGTGCTAGCAACAACCTCTACAGCTATAATCAATGAATTACCCAACATAACACCGCTGAAACAAAGCGTGTATAGATATAAATACAAGAAGAAGGTAGCCACATTTAAAGACTTGCATTCACTAAGAGAGTTAACATCAGATATGCTACCTATTAAGAGTGGTTCCTTCATAATAAAGCATAGCTGTGATGCACAAAACAGAAATATTGTAGTCATTACTACTGTTGATAATCTGAGAATGTTGTGCTCATCTGAGTATATACTAGCAGATGGTACTTTTCCAATTAGTACAACAGAATGTCAGCAAGTATATAGTATTCATTGTGCTCTGGATAGATCAGACAGTAGAAAGGTTGCTCCAGTAGTCTATGGCATACTACTACGTAAAACTGAAGAATGCTATGATATGTTCTGGGGTGTAATATTGGAGCTATGCACATTGCATGATTTACGATTACCCAATATGGTTCTGACAGATTTCGAACATGCAGCGGTAACTGCTATTAAGAGGCATGTAGGTTCTACTGCCGCGAAAGGCTGTTGGTTCCACTTATGTCAGAATATATGGAGGCATATTCAGAAGTTGCACCTTGTACCAGAATTTGGCAGTGACGTGTCCTTTGCTATGTTATGTAAAGAAATACCAGCGCTTGCACTTGTGTCACCCTCCGATATTGCTACCACGTTTGAGGAAATTGAACATGACATGCCAGAGACTGGAAAAGCACTGTGTACATTCTTTAAAGAAACCTATATTTATGGTAGGCCATGTAAGTATGGCATGTGCGATACAACATCAGAAGGACTAACTATATTTAACAGCCCATTTTGGAATCAAAGTGATACATGTGGTATGGGTTACCCACGTAGTCAAAATGCTGTGAAGGGATGGCACAGGAGGCTACGTAGTTTAACGGGTAAAAAAAAAAATATATTTGCTGTATGTCCTGCAGGCAATACAACTCGAGCGAAACCATGTGGAAGACCTTAGAAGTAGGTATTTACTCTGTTTACCTTTGTCTCCTAAAAGAAAATGCATTATGGATAAGGAAGTTGCCTTTGAAAAACTGTTATGTAAACGTAATGAATTTAGTCCAAGGAGTTTTGTAAAATTGGTTGCACAGTTCTGTTCATTTTAGTTGGATGAAGGCATGCACTTTGCTGTGTTTACATGACATTTCTGTTTCACTGTTGGAATATGGGTCAGAACATACACTGTGTTGAAGGTATTTACTTGATGTATGCTTTTGAAATACATGGCTTTCATACATAAATGTGCCCTACTGCATCTTGAAATAATACTGCATTGACAAACTACGAAAATAAGATTGCGGAATGCATCTAATATTTACGATCAAAATTTACGTGACACGGATGTTCTCAGGAAACATTATCATCTCACAAGATTGCCGGTGTTCGAAAAAGGACGAAAATATTATTCCTCTACTTGACCTTCGACATTTACAACATAAACACATTTATTTTTCGACATTCTATCAGTCAAATGACCACTCGTTCTTTTCATTTTTATCCAAATAAAGGTATATCAATAAACTATAAAACAAATGGCTCCAATAGTGTCAACTGAAGCTCCCAAATACTAAAGAGCAAAAATTGTTCTGTTGGAACACAGAGACAAACAATAAGGTCCAAATAACCCCCGCATTAATATCCGAAAAAACAGTACCTTTCCATGTGTTGAAAATATACAAGAAAACAAGTCCACTTTCATCAATTCAAATTGCATACAGGATGACACAGTTCCCCAAATCAATAATACAAAGGAAGAACCAAAGACCAAATAATTCCATCAAATGCCATGGCATTTGAACAAATAAGAAAAACTGCATGCTCTCAAAGCCAAATGACACTGCACAGTTCTTATCGAGTTTGAATTGGTTCCATAGATCGATAATATCAAAGGGGAAATATGAAGCTTGTAACTAGACACAGTTCCACAAAAAATAATATGAGAGAAGAGCAGCTCAAATCTCGTCTATTCAGACCAAAGATCCAATAGTTCCACCAACAACAAAAAGCTGCAAGATCTCAAGAGGCCAAATATCATCGCACAGTTCCCATCATATTAAGTTCAGTTTCAGATACCAAAAAGGAGAATATGAGGCTCGTAACTAACCTGTAATCCAGATGGTGACTCTGCCACTAATGTAAAGACCTCCACACTCAGGCCTACAGTGGAAACAATGAAGAGATCCGAAAAATGGCTCCGCAAGTACAGCAGGTGCAACCGGCCAAACCAATGCAGACTCCAAACAAAATAGATGGCCAGCACCAAGGTAGTGGAGAAAGCATTTATTTATTCAACATAGCAGCACCATCCAGGGTAATGTGTAAAGCACAATACCCATAAATATCAGGCCGGTTTTGGCATAAGTTGCCTTCCTCTGTGATAACAAATTAAGTAATAACATAAGCACATTATATACAGGAAGTCAATGGTTAGAACCTATGAACCTAAATGCCTACTATCGGTTAATTCTAAATGCTCATTTAAACCTGGGGTAAATAAACCCCCCAATTTAATTATCCAACTCTTTTCCTTTAGTTTAATATTGTATGCCATCTGCTGTGTATGATATTAAGTTTTTTGAGAACTGCAGTACGGATTGGCTTATGTATTTGGCAATTTGCTCATGTTCCGCTTTTTATGTTGGTCAAACTTTGCGGCCCTTGTGCATTAGTATATCTGAGCACGAGTGTCATCAGGAATAAAAGGGTCTCCAGTGCTTTACATAAGCATTCAGTTAAACATGTCTCAGCACAGTTTAGATTTATTATTAGTAATCATATTCAGGGAGAGACAGCCAATAAGATGGGCTGGCATACAATATTAAACCAAAAGGAGAAGAGTTGGATAATTAAATTGGGGGGTTTATTTACCCTAGGTTTAAATGCGCATTTATAATTAATCAATAGTAGGCATTTGTGACTGTGACTTTCTGTATATAATGTGCTTATGTTATTACTTAATCTGTTATCACTGAGGAAGGCAACTTACGCCAAAACCAGTCTGATCTTTATGGGTATTGTGCTTTACACATTACCCTGGATGGTGCTGCTACGTTGAATAAATGAATGTTTTCTCCACTACCTTGGTGCTGGCCATCTTTTATGTTTGGAATCTGCACTGATTTGGCTGACTCCACCTGCCATACTTTTGGAGCCATTTTTTGGATCTCAATATCAGTATAGGAATCCGTTCTCCTTTTTCCTGGGGTAGCTGCACCTGTGGTCTTGTCTGGCTCTTACATTTTTGATTAAGTCCACAGCCAGGTTAATCAAATCCTGTTGGGATCCTGGTAAATGGGAGCCCGTAGGCCTAGGCGGAGGCCCTGCCACACTGCCTTTCTTTTGGGTGGGTCTGGCCTTAGGCCTAGGTGCATCTGATGCCCTGGTGCCTAACTCTTTGAAAATACACTGGCATAGACCTACACTTTGATGTGTCGCTGGTTAACCAGTGCTCGCTGGAAGCTGTGGCCTGCTGAGTGACCTAGGACCCAACCGATGAGCTGAAGATGTGAGTCATGGAAGATGAAAGAAGTGAAGGCATGTCAGACTCCAAATGGGTCTCTACAGAGGCCTGGGTCACTGTTTCAAATGTCGAAGGGAGCTGAGAAGGAGCCTCATCTTCTTCAGCAATTACCAGTCTAGCTAGAGAGTCAGTTGGGGAGTAATTGTCATCTGACTACTTTGGCTTAAGTTTCTTCCCTTTGTTTTTTGCACTTGTGCACCTTAAGATCAGGACAATCAGCTGATGTCATTGGACGTGGTTCAACTGATTCTCGTCTTAGAAAACGAGCTAAGAATTCAGCCCTATGTCTAATCGTTCTAGCGTTAAACCTAGTACAAAAACAACAATTAGGGACGTCATGGTTTGGGCCTAGGCAAGTAACACAAAGGGTATGGAAGTCTCTGTGTGGGATTTGTTTACTGCAGTAGAGACAATTGTTTACTTTAGCTGACACAAGTTAAGTGAAAAAGAAAAGAGTTCCCCAATGGGGTACTTATCTTTCCGACAACTTCTCTCTGGTGTGGATTGATCAACACACTTGAATACTGCTTTGGGTTGCAGCGGCATGAAAAGACCGAAGTGATAACGCAGGCTGGCTCCCTTTATACCAGAGGGCACTGATATTGACAAGGGCATCTACCAGCCTGGGAGGCAAAAAATGTTTTCTCTGGTAGTCGGGCCAGCTGAGGGCTTTCACGGCAGGAAATCCCAATAGTCAGGACTGCAACAGTGAAACACGAAGAACATCAAGAATTGGGATGTACTCCACAAAGAATTTCTTCCCTCTCTTCAAAAGTACAAGATAATGTAGGAGCAAGTAGAAATATTGCAGATGCTGCAAGCAGAATAAGCAAAGATACTACAGGTTTTGGAGATGTTAAAAGATAATCTAACCTATGTCTGGGTAGGCTGAACCATGTGGTAAGTGTTGATCATGTTAAACTGATCTATGGACGAGATATTTGGCTTTAAGAAGGCTGCCAAAAGCTATATGGGCTTGTGTGACTTGTTTATGCTTTGGATTACAACTGATCAGGGCTGATGGAAATGTTAACTGACTCTGTCATATTGTCTGTCTTGGAGAAAGACACTAAAGTACATTTTTTCTTGCTTTGGACCTCTTGCATTATGGATATTTTGGTAGTTGGAGGGGGTGAGGATGTCATTCTTTTAAATGTGATGGAGTACACTAGGCTAGCAGATGCAACTTAAAGGACATTCCTCCACATGCCTGAAAGGATAATGGGATTCCCAGTAGCTCAGAGCATGTGTGAGCATGACAAGTAGTATATTGGGGAGTGAGGGGAAGCAGCAAATAAAATGTGTGTGTCATCTGTGGCTTTTCAAGTGCGAGTGTGCTGCAAATGCAGTTGCTTGGCATTATTGGGAGTTGGAAAACAAGGATTCGCTGTACCACACTGCTGGCTATCATCCTCTTATGGCGAATTGATTCTTGAACTTACAAAGCAAAAAAAGAAGATAAGCTTTGCACCCGGACCTATTTTGAAACTGTTAACTTGACCAGAAAGGTAGGAGGTCAAGGTAATCATTGATTTATTTTCTTTAAAATCATTGAATTGTTAAAATTACTATTAGACTGCATGCTTTTAACTGCTGTTGCGATGGATATTTACTGATATTTACTTGCTTGAAAAAAAGGCTACTTGTTAAGGAAGTCATTTTGTTTTATGACATAAGACTTTTGAACAAATATATCAGCCTCTACATCACTCCCATGTGGCTGAAGGTTGATAAATTGTCTGCATTTGATTTTTTCAGATGATCACAGTGATTTACTGGAGGAGTAGAAGCACACTGCTGGCTGGTTACAGGTTTTCATTAAAAGTAACACCATGTTACATGCTAAGATTCAACAGTAGATATGCAACTTACAGGACAGTTTGTTAAAGGACATGTCCTCAATGGTATTTTCTAGTAGAATGAAGGATATCAAAGCTGAACTGTTGAAAGCTGAAAACGAGGTGGTCGATAATAAGAAAAAAGTTAAACCATGATATCAGTGACTACAAAAATAATTTATTTTTCCTGGCAATGGAAGCCTAGAGGAGGGAGATCTCAGATGAGACCCAATGAGGTTTGTTCACATAACACGCGTGATTCCTTGGTGTCATCAACAGAAACCACTGCCAGTAGGAAAAGAGTTTCCTTTGAGAGTGCTGAAGCAGCCAAAGAAGTAATGAAGTACGCTGAAGGAGATCAACAACTGACATTTCAGCCCAATAATAACAGTAAAGGAAGTAGAAAACGGTTGTGACAAACAGAATTGACTTATTTCAACCACTGGATGTGAAGGAGGATGGACTTGTATTGATTCTCTCTCCATTCTCTTGTGGAACTGAACTGGTGACTGATGATTTAAGTATTATTAATTTATCTAATTTGTGTGCATCTAAAACAGCTGAAAATATTTTATTATGAAGCAGTAAATTTGTACCACTGAGGATACCTTCTCTTGCAGACGTAATTTTAGATGTCAAACATTTTTGTCACAAATTGCATTTGACTGTGTATTTTCATTTATTTCAAAAGACAAATGAGTTATTAGATATTGATTCAAATGATCCATTGATGAATGTTTCTATTTATGATTATGAGTTTTCTACATTAGATGAAGATCCATGTATTGATATTAATGACGGTAATGGAGGTTTAGGTATTGGTTATGGTAGATTATGTGTTCCGAATCTGCCCAATTATATTTCATTCATGCCTCCTAAAAAATAGGTGGCCTTAGTGAATTTTGAAAATGTTTTGTTTAAACAAATTGAATGTGAGTATTTAAAGTTTGTGTGGACTAATAAGACCCACAATTTGAAGCAGCAGGAATGGTCAACTTTAAAAGAACTTAGGAGGATTAATAATAAATGTGTGTTTTTACAGGCTAAGGGTGGAAACTGGGTTATTATGTCCTGTCTGTAGTACAATGACATGGTTTATAAACTGTCTAATGTAAACGATTATGAAAAATTGATGGCTCATCCTCTGTCACAATTTAACTCCTTGTTATTGGAAATTTTGGAACAAGGAGAGAGGTTGGGTTTTCTGACTTCACAGGATGTTAGGAAATTATATATTTCATTTCCCAGGGAGCCTTCCTTTTATGCTACACCAAAGGTCCACAAGAATTTGCATGAACCTCCAGGTAGACAGATGGTTTTCTGTTGTAGTTCTTTTTTAGAAAATGTGGGCAGTTTTTTAGATAGTTATTTGAAAAAAATATTTGGTTATGTTTTTTAAACATATTAAAAATACTCATGATTTGTTGGGCATCGGGCTGGCAACTCGGCACTGTAAAAAAAAATCCACTGCCAATCAACAGCGGACTGGAGTTCCGCTGTGGCGACCCCTAACCGGGAAAAGCCGAAAGACATTAGTTTTTGTGTTCCACAATAAAAGACATGGAATGAAAGGATGTTTTACTGGGCCACGGTGGATATTAAATCCTTGTATACCAGAATCAAAAGAAAGTGGTGGGTTGAGGCAGTAGTAAAAATGTTGGAAGAAGGGTCCCGTACTTCTTTTTTGGTTAATTTGTTAGAATTTGCATTGAAACACAATTATTTTGTTTTTAATAGAGAGATTTGCAGGAGTGTACGACAATGGGGGCTAATTTCATTCATTCATATGCCATTATTTTTATGTTCTTTGTTGAAAACATGTGTATGTACCCCATGGACTTTTTTTCCCCCAAGTCTGTTTTGAAATATAAATGTTACATTGATGACCTCATTTCTATCTGCAAGGGTGATGAGAAGGACTTTGCAGAATTAAAACAACTGTTGAATAAGAATTTGTTTGGCTTGGAATTTTCTTTTTTCATCAACAGATGTTTTCATACAATTCTTGGATGTAGAATTTTATATTGATGGGAATAACAGGGTTCAGTTTAAGCCCTTTAGGAAAACAACATCAGTGAATAATTTATTGCACACTAGTGCTCATCCTTCACATTTGATGGAATCTTTATCATATGGTGACTTCAAATGTATTTTTGAACTCACTTCAGAGAAGCATTTAGTTGCTGGAGAATTTTTGCAAGTAACTATTTGGTTATTACAAAGAGACTATTCTCAGGCTTCTTTGGAGAAAGCTAAGAGTAGTGTGTTACATGGTAGGGGGGGGAGTGGCCAATCTCCGTTCAGATAGGACTAGAAATTTAGGTGAAGAGACATCAAGGAATAAAATACTTTTTGTTACTAAATTTTCTCCCTTTTCTGCCATGATGAAGAGAATAGTGGATAATTTGTGGCATGTGGTTTGCTTTGATGATACTTTTGGTAAACTGTTTCCTGAGAGGGTGACTTTCACCTATGGTCGATATCTTAATTTAAAGGAAATTTTGAGTTGTAAATCTAGTCTAGAGGATAGTCACAAGACAGGTATGTTCAAATGTGGGAGATGTAAGATTTGTGCAAGAGTGAAGAGTACTTCAGGTACCAAAATTAATGGCAGACGATTATTTCAACTGTTCTTCATGTGTGGTGATTTATTTAGTGGGGTGCGGGTGCATCCCCACTCTATGGTATATAGGTTAGACTAAAAGAATGGCAAAGGTCGGAATATTAGAACACTTGGAGAACATTAGAAATCAACGTTTGGAAAGTCCTATTGCTGCCCATTTTCATACATTATTTTTTTTGTGTGTTGGTCAAGCCCCATTTAAAGGATGGAAGCAATTTTGGACAAAAATTACTGGAAATGGAAAGCAGATTCATATTAAATTACAGAACACTTATACCGAGGAGACTGAATTTAGAAATACATTTAAATGTTTCACATGTTAATGTTGGACATTTACATTGTGGGTTTTTGTTACTTGGAATTTTACAAGTTTTGTATTCAAGCATTGTAAATAATGGTGTCTAATTTACTGAGTAATTAATTGTTCACACTAATTTATGGGTGTATAAACATGGCTGCATTTTGCGTCTTAAAATATTCCAATGAAGGCGTTGAGCCAAGGTACCAGAACACCATTAAAGCATTTTGCAGCATTCCAGTGGTTCTGGTTTTGTTCATTTCTCTCGGAAAAAAGTGACAAATGTTCAATGTTTGTTTTAAAAGGAGCTTAACACAATTAAACTGGATGGTATCGTGTACATTTTGTAATGGGAAGGACAGCACCTGCAAAAAAGGTCTCCTACAGCAACAAGGTTGCTCCCACCCACTGTGGGGAGATTTGAGGCATCTCTTTGGGTGCTTAATGAGGGTTGATACCCATTCCTTTGGAGTAGAGTTTTATGCAAGTAGTCTCTGGTCGAGGGGCAAGTTAACAAGTTTGGGTGGAGGGCAGTTTTTCCTTTTGATTTTGTGGTTAACAAGAGCACACACCCACAAGAAAGGGATATCTTTGGAAGATACTATTAGTTATGACACATTCACTTGAAGATAGATTATGCATTGTGTACAGAGGGTTGGAGGGGAGTTGCACAGAAGGATACAAGGCAAAATGGGAAAGTAGACTGTATTTTCTATAGTTAATTATTATTGTTCAAAATGATAGGACAAATGACTACCACAACTTGGAATGTGAAAGGGTTGATAAATCTGGTAAAAAAAGAAAGAATAGTTGGGGTACTCCAAAAGTAAAAAAGCTCAGATTGCACTGCTGCACGTGACATACTTAGACAGAACAGAGCATATTGAGGTACAGAGATGCAGGTATAGGTTGTTTGAACAATCTTCATTTCATGGACTGAGGAAAAGAGAGGTTACAATATTAGCTTCTAAAAACTTACCATTATGTGAGAAGGCCATATTAGAGGGAGAGGATGATTATTTAGCCCCATGGAAAAGATCTTATCTTAGAGCTAAGGTAAGTTTTGCCTCTGTGCACCTACCACCTAAGGCAGGCTGGAACCCAGCAAGGACTGTATTAATGAGAATTATGACTTTCGTGGAGGGCTTTTTATCTTTACTGGAGATTGGAACATGATTTTTAAAAGAGAGGACGCTCCAACGGAGGTATTTACAAGACTGTCTATGAAGGCAGAGAGAAAGATTTTGATATTTATTAAGTATCTTGGACTTATGGATGTTTGGTAAGATAAGATGTGGGGAAGAGATCCAGGATATATTTTTTATAGCAATAAATGGCATTCTTGGTCATGAATGGATAAAATAATGGTGCTTAAAAAAATTAAGCAGGAGGTAAATGTTGTTAAAATGGGTCCAATAGCTTTCTTGGATCATGCTTTTGTGGCGGTGCACATGTCACTAAGCACCAGGACGTTAGAAGAGGCAATGTGGAGCTCCCAAGTTACTATTTAAATATGGAAGGTGGAGTGAATAAAGTAAAAAGGGAGTTATAAAAACAGATTCAGAGACTGGCTACAGATATTACAAAAGCCTGGGGCATATTAAAAGAAAACGTTACAAAGGAGGTGTGGCAAGAAAGAAGGCAAAACACTGAAGAAGCAGAAAAGCATAGGTCTTTGGGGCACCAAATGGGTTACAACTGTGAAGTGATAGGTAGGACATACATGAGCAAGAATATGTTAGGAAAATTAAAATTAAATTGCAGGAGACAGCATAAAAGAATCAGAGTCAAAGCTGTCATTATCCATGAACTTAACAATGCATCTTCCCCAGCCTCAGTAAGGGCTATAGCTACCTGATTACAAATACAGAAGGTTGACAGGGTGATATACGAGCTTTGGAGTGAAGAAAATTGTAGAATACTAAATACACCCACAGACAAATTTGAGGAATTAGAGTACTATTATGGATAACTGTATAAAGGAGTGGTAAGATCTGAGAAGCAAACAGTAAGAATGCATAAATATTTAGGAGAACGCAACTTGGATAAGGTTTTGGAACAGAACTGTAAGGCACTTTCTGCAACTACTACTAGACAGGAAATAATTGATGCTCTTCATGAGCAGCATAAACTAAAATCCCTGGTGCAGATGCTATACCACTGATGTGTGGATGCTAGGAGGGGAACTTCTGATAGAGGCTTGGGTGGATCTATTTAACAGTATAAAACAAACATTCAGGGTGTCAGTATCTTGGAAAAAAGGATGATAATGGTGCTGCCAAAAGAGGGTGGGATTTGACGAAGATTGGCTCCTATAGACATATTACTATTTTGAACCAACTACAATGTTTTTAGGAGTATATTAACTAAAAGACTAGCAGAGATTTTACCTTAACTGGTTAGTCCAGATCAGTGTGGGTTTATACAGAAAAGTAAAATGGTCAATAACAACATAAGGACTTTGTAGATACCCCATGATGCTGAGAGGAGGGTAGCTATTGTATCCCTCAGTACAGAGAAGGTTTTTGACAGAATCGAGTAAGATTTTTTTTATTTACAGTTTCAGAATCCGAGGATTTCCCTAAAGACTTTGCAGCATTAATAAAGGCAATGTAAAGAGTGGGGCGGCCCAGGTGAAGATGTTGGGCAGGGTTAAGGGAATTAGAGAACTTGGTACAGGAACAAGACAAGGCTGTCCCCTTTCTCTGTTGTTGTCTGCTTTATATTGTGAGTTTTTGGCAGAAAGGGTGAGAGGGTCAAAATCAGAGGATATGACTCTAAGGAGAGAGATGAAAATTAGCCTCTATGCTGATGACATTATTCTTACTCTCACTAACCCGTAGAGGACCTACAGGAGTTTTTCCAGTGTATCCTTAATTTTGGAGAATTGGCAGGCTATAAGGTAAATGAAGGAAAGACTAGGGTGCTGGCAATAAACTTCAAATATCCAAGATCATGGGAAGATAAGGCCTTTAAGTATCTGGAAATATGGGTAGCTGGTAAATGTGAACAATCGTTAGCGATGTCATATAAAAAATTAAGGCTCTCATCCACATTAATTTGCAGAAATGAAATAACTTGAATCTGGGCCACAGGGTGCTGGTGCTAAGGTGGCATGTGGTACCGCATTTGCTATATTTAGTGTAGGCTTTTTGGACGCATCCCACTAAAGTGGATTTAAATAAGTTAAAAAACTGGATGAAGGATTTTTTTATGGTTAGGGAAGAAGACGCAAGTTAATTGAAATAAAGTGACTAGCTGAAAAATGAGGTTGGGGGCTCAGAATCCTAACTACAGAGACATATTTACAGGCAGTATAACTGTCATGGTTGTCACACAGTGTGGTACTCAGAACTATGATGCTGTGTAGAAGCGAATGCTACTAGCTTGTACACCCTGCATACATGCTGGATGATTGGAGGTTATTTGCAGGACCATGGAGGAAGAATAGACAATAAAAGGAAGAGGATTGCAATTTGGAGGTGGAGGCAGCCAGGGGCAGAAATTAAATATTAGGACCAGATGCTTGAACATGAAGAGGTAAATTAGCTGGGAAACAGCCAAGGTGAAGCATCTGTTAACAGGCAGATTTTATTTGCACTTTCAAGTATTAAAGCAGGAGATTACTAAAACAATGTTTGGAAGGATGAGTAAAGACAAAATGTCTGATACAAGGGGTAGGGGCTGTTCGGAAAGATTCGAAAGTGTAAAAGTTATTATATCATGGTTGTATAAAGCTCTTCAGGAGGCACAGGGGTTTGCAGTGGAGGATCTGTTGGGTGAGAGAGGGACAATAACAGAGAAAAACATAACCAAGACAGAATGGTTAGAAATCGGTGAAATGTCGAAGGTGACAATAAAAAAGCAAGAAATTACACAATTATTGTATGGAAGAGCCTCCACAAGTATTTTTACATGCCTGAAAGAATAAAGATGATGTTCCCATTGATGGATGGCCCTTGTTCGAGATGTAAAAAACAGCTTCGGAAAGCAACCAGTAGTTTTAAAGTGCATAAAGCGCTTTTCGTTTAATAAAATCAAACTTCTTCAGATGCCATCTGAAGAAGTTTGATTTTATTAAACGAAAAGTGCTTTATGCACTTTAAAACTGCTGGTTGCTTTCTGAAGCAGTTTTATTTTTCTTTTAGTAGTTTATTTTGTGTTTTTCCCCTTGTTGGAGATGTGACACAGACCAAAATGTGAACTGGATTCATATTTTTTTTAGGAGTGTAAAGGTTTAGAGGGTTTTAAGACTGAGCTAACTACCTTGAACATAAGCATTACTAGGGAACAATCAGGATTTACTGAAAGATGAATTTCTACTGGGCTATAGTGTTGTGACAGATATGGCTAGAACAACAATGGAATTGATGTGGAAAACTATGCTGTTAGCAAAGAAAGCCATAGCCAAGAAATGAAAAAAAAAAAACGGGGGATAGTCCCACTATACATGAACTAAAAGGATTGGTAGCAAAACTGAGGAATGAGGAGGTAATTATGAACAAGACTGTGAGACAGAAAATGAAGTTTAATGCTCAGTAGTGCAGATGGGTAGATAGAGGAAACAGTGAGCAAAGGAGCCAAGACAGAAACGGGGACAGAATCATACCTACAACAATAGAGACAAAGGTTTATACATGAATCTGGCTTTGCACCCTCGACCAACATTTTCTTTGCATAGGGTGAGCATGTGCAATTGCATATACTGTACAAAGAGCTTTAGTTAGGTTGTTTTTAAACAAGTTTCTCTCTCTTTTTTATTAATTTTGATGAAATAAGTAAGAATGATTTAGTGATGCAACTCTATGGGTTTAACTGCAATCAGGATAAGAACTTATACTGCTGGAATAAGATCTGCATAGATTTAGAGGTGGTAATTGGGTCATAACCATTGTTATTGCATTATACAGGTTGTCTTATTATTATTTTGATTATATTTAAGGAAGTATCCCGTGGTGGTGGTGCTGCGGTAGCGTTGTCGCCTCACAGTTAGACATTGCCCGTTCGATTCTCAGTTACAGCGTCTTCTGTGTCGATATGCGTAAATGGGCGTTCCTTCGTTGAAGGTTGTACGTTAGGCCCAGCAAGCCAGCACGTGAAAGTCTACTGCCAATCATTAGCGGACCGGAGTTCTGCTGTGGTGACCCCTAACCGGGAAAAGCCGAAATGCACAAAAAATATCTAAGGAAGTATAAAAAAAATGTGTAGATAATTGATCATTAAGCTTCAGAAGTGCAACCTTCTGGAAACTGGTGATTAAATGGTGTTAATAAAGTAGAACTTGGCAAATGTTAACAGCTGAATGTAACCTCAGGTTCTGGGTTGCACCTGCTGTGTCATACTAGTAAATTTTGAAGAACCGGGAAAACCACCTGAGGAACAAACTGAAAACACAGGAAAAGTGACCTGTAATTTGACATGATTGATGTTAGTAAGGGTATACTACATATCTTTCAACTGTCTAGACTTTCGAAAAATGTCCAGATTTTGGCTGATATTTTTGGTCCGTTCCTTATAAAATTTGTTTTTTTCTGGATTTCTGTGGTAAATCACGGAGGACTGAATTCACTATATAATGACAGGCATTTGAGTTTCAGACTTCATATCCTTCAGAAAATGTATGGTTTGTGAATTCTTCCTAATTTAAAGAAGTGCTTGAATACTTAGCTAAATCATGTCTCTTTCTTTCCCTACTTCAAATGGCTACTAGTTCCCATTCTGAAATGACAAAGTTTGATTCTTTTAGCTACATATGAAATTAAAGCCACTTATTTTCATTTAAAGTTTAAAAGGTTAAACTATTCATTTTATTAAAAAGTTCATCATTATTATGATGAAACTTAAGTTAGGTAGCACAACTTCTGACATTTTGGCATAGTTGAGTAATGTACTATTAAATATATTTAATATAACATGCAGCAAATGACACTAAAGAGGCATGATAAGCTACATTTTGGGTTCTTAAAATTGGCCAGTAGTGTGTTACCAACATGCAATAGCACCCAGGAAAGACAAGCTATGTTATAAACAAAGTATAAAAAATTTAGCTTTGTATATATAAAAATTCTTACTGGAATGATATCAAATAATTAGAGTAAAAGTCACACTTGTTGGCTGTTGGTGTAGCACCCACCAAGAGGAGAAAACGCTGAGAGAAGAAAGGAGCCACTTTTGAGATTTTAAGTATTTTGCTTCAGATTATTTGTTAAGTTTTTCTGCATTGCCGCCTACTTTTGAGCATTTTCTGGCTTGTTAAACTTGATTTCTGTGTTGGTAACTGTATTTAGAACACAACCTAGAGCTGATTATTGAATTTCCTGCCTGCACTTATTTTTAAATCGTTTTTTTTTCTTAAAACTTGCATGTTATCTGTCTCTGGCCTAGCACTCAAGTGTGGGGTCATTTACTGCACTGTTCTAACTTGTTGATACCTGTTAACCTCTGCTTTCCTTAAAAAAAAAAAAAAAAAAACAAAAAATCTTGCTTTTTTTCCACTTTTCTGAGATTTAAAAAAGTTCAGTTAGAGATTTGCTGTTCTGAACTGTTTGTAAGTTTCTTGGAGGCCATTGTTTGCCTGGGCTAAAGGGAAGTCTGTGTTCATCAGTGGCAGTGATAAACATTGGGCAGCCTGCCTGCCCCTGTGGGAGTGGTTACTGCCTTGAAACTGTAGTTTTATTGGCCATTTTGGGTCAATTCCTAACTCCTTGATCTCCCTCTCTTAAAACCCTCTTTTGTGTGGTTTTGTGCATTTTTGCACATAGCGCAACATCGGGCAGCGCCGCCTAATTGGGTTTAAACTTTTCCTGGCTCCACGAAGTCTGCTCTTCACTTTTTCCCTTAGAACTGCTCTATCTCTCAAAGTAAACACCATATTCTCATTCTAAGGCCCCTCACTGGTCCAAATAAGTAATTTTACAAGTTAGCACTAATAAACCATAAGCACTACTTACTCTTATACTCTCTACGATTACCTTGTCCCCTATTGGTCCATTTTAATTCAGTTCCCTATATTACTCTAGCATGTCCAAAGGTCAGTCAATGGTTTCCTCCCCAGTCCAGCTGGTGAATCTGGGAATTTTGAGGCAATGTTACAACTGTCTCATGTACACGGACAACCCTCTCCTCCTCCAAACAGGTTCCAATATATGTGAGAGATGCAACCATATTGCCAAACTGGAGGCTGAGCTCTCATCTCAAAACTGGTGTAACCAAGTCAGGAGGAGAAGGTAACCTCACACAACACAATTCCAGTATCACATAGTCCCACCACAACAGCGAACCAAACACATAAAAACACAAAAACATATTCGGAGGCTCTAAATATAAATCTACCTAAGCAACAGAGACCTCCAAAACAGACATCCAAGCAAACGCTACCCCAAAACAAAACGCGTACAATACATAGCACACAAAGTCATTGTGCCAAGCAGTCACAGCCCTTAAGGCTGAATAACGCACCTGATACTCTTGTAATAGGTGACTCTTTTGTCAGACACACTGACGTCCTGCTCACCAGGCTGAATAAAGAGAAGGTCACAGTGAGCTGCCTGTCGGGTGCTAGGATCCGCCACATAACGCAAGCACTCAGGTCACTCCAAAGCAAATACAAATATGACTCAGTCATTGTACATGCTGGCGTGAATAACCTGAGACGTACCTCCCTCGACTACATGAAGAGAGACATAGAGGAGCTCTCTGATCATGTAGCCTAGGCCGGTATGACCCTGACCTTGAGCAGCATCTTACCCTCACCTAGAATGATGCCACAGTATAAAGACAAAATGATCGATTTTAACAACTGACTAAAACTTTGGTATCATTCAAAGGGGATCCAGTGTTGGTCAGCCTGGGATGACATGCTCGACAAGCCACGCTGCTTCGCTAGGGACGGCTTGCACCTGTCACCCCTGGGCTTTCGGATATTGGCAAAGGCTCTTGCCATCCCCATAGTGCCTTTTTTAGGCAAGGCTCAAAAGTCAAACCCACCTCCATAGACAGCACAAGGAACAAGAAACTAAGGGTAACGCTGCTAAATGCCAGAAGTCTTAACCTCAAGATGCATGCACTCGAAGCTCTCCTCAGTATGGAGAACATCGAAATCTGTGCAGTGACAGAAACCTGGTTCAAGGCTCCAGAGAGCACCCCAGCACTACCAGGTTATACCTCATATCATGCTTTTCGACCCCAAAACCCGGACCGAACCACGAAAGGAGGGGGAGTTTCCATATTTATCAAGGATATCCACACCTCCAGGTTAGTGGCATTGCAATGGCATCGGAGACCATCCATGTGCAACTGACAGTGGGCAAGACTGCTTTTCAGTTTATAGCATCCTACAGACCACCCTCTCAAAGTCAGGAATCCCGCTTGGCTTTCCTGAAAACATTGGAGAACATGAAGATCTCTCCGAACACCATTATATTGGGCGACTTCAACTACCCAAACATAGACTGGGAGCATTACTCAAGCCCCAGCACCTTAGCCCAAAGGTTCCTGGAATTTATAAACTTAAATGCTATGGAACAACTAGTCACCACTCCCACAAAAGGGGAAAACATACTAGACCTGATAATTACCAACATGGGGACTCTATGCTGCATACCAGAAGTATATCCCTCATTGGTAAGATCAGACCATAAATTAATTTCACTGGATATCCACATCTCGATCCCACCCCCAGCCCAGAAAACCACAGTGAAAAACTTCTCAAAAGCGAACTTCACACTTCTCAAAACCGAAGTGGAATCCTTCAAGGCCCCAGAGCCAGTGGAAACTACGGCCCAAACTGCAGAATCCTATATAAACGCATTCTACGGACATCTCCAGGAATGCATGGATCATGCTATCCCAAATAAAATCAAGACCCAATCATCCAAAGGCAGGCGTCCAGTCTGGTGGACCCCAGCCATAAATAAACTGTACAACAGAAGGAGGAAGCTACTACATGATAGAGCAAAATCCCTAAAAGGGAAGGCATCTCTGATCAGTACTAGCAAAATATTACGATCCCTCATAAAATCCTCCAAGGCCAGCTTCGACAGAAAAGTTGCACAGGACACTAAAGACAATCATAAGGCTTTTTTCAGTTATGTTAGGAACCTGGGATGCAACTCCCAGACTTGTTCTGAGTTGATTCTAAACGACAAAAAATACACTGAACCCACACAGACATCGCCAATATCCTGGCAGACAGGTTCAGTGCAAACTTCTCCACCCCCACCCCCCCAAAAGAGCAAGTATCTATCCCGGCAGAGTGCAGCCTCACAAACATCTCTGATGCTCAGGTGAAGGCTGCCCTCTCCAAAGCAAAAAACACTGCTTCCATGGGACCAGATGGTGTCCCGGGTTGTGTCCTACATAAACTTCAAGAAGAACTAATCCCTCAAGTAAAACTGCTGTACAATCTCAGCCTCACTATAGGATATGTGCCCAAAGAATGGCATACAGCAACAGTGGTCCCACTCCACAAAGGTGGCGCCTCTGCGGACCCTGGAAACTATCGCCCCATAAGCCTGACTAGCCTAGTATGCAAGGCTATGGAGAGTTTCATCATGGAACTCAAACAGACATTGGGGACCTACAGACACTAGATCCTACCCAATTTGGCTTCAAGGGCAGATCCTGCCTTTTGAACCTGGTCGACTTCTTCGAAACAGTCACCAAGGCCATAGATGAAGGGAAGGTAGTCCACACAGCCTATCTCGACCTCACAAAGGCATTTGACACAATACCCCACTCAGGCATCATAGATAAGCTATCCAGCCTAAATATAAACCCCTATGTCACAAGATGGGTCGCAAACTGGCTCAAAGACAGAACCCACAGAGTCAGAGTTGCTGTGGCCATGTCAGACTCGAAACCGGTCACAAGTGGCATCCCACAAGGTTCTGCCCTGGGACCTCTCTTGTTCGGTATTTACTTTTCTGAGGTACAGGCCAACGTGGGAGGACTATGGCTCACCAAGTTTGCAGATGACTGCAAACTGGGCACCATAATTGCCTCTCCAGCTGACACAAACATCCTTCAAAAAGGTCTCGCAGAGACGGATAACTGGTGCCAAAGCCATGGTCTAAAGCTAAATGCCAAAAAGTGTATAGTCATACCCTTTGGCAAAAACAATGTGCCCACAAATTACCACATAGGTGGTAACCCATTAAGTACAGAGAAAGTAATTAGTGATCTGGGGACCCAAGTTGATAGCAATCTCTCCTTTGACAACCACATTGCCAAAGTGGTTAGAAAGACCTTCTACATAGCCCACCTCATTATGAAAGGATTCACATCTAGATCGAGAGGTAATCGTGCCCCTTTATTCATCCCTCATCAGGCCCATCATAGAATACAATGCCCCCTTTGGGATGTACCTTACCCGACACCTGCAGTAATTAGAAAGACCCCAACAGTACCTCACCAGGAGGATCAAGGGACTCAAACAGATGCCATATGCTGCTCGGTTAAAAAAACTCCAGCTCTACTCAGTTGCTTACCGCCTACTTCGAGGTGATCTATGCCTGCCATATACAGCTATGTCCAACCCAGAATTAATGGACATGCTCCACCTCAGTAAATCTAAATCCCTTAGAGCCATGCACTCTAGGGACTTGAACCTCAGCACAGAAATAAATAGAACATGCTGGAGGGACAGATTCATAACCAAGAGGCTCCCTTCGCTCTGGAATAGAATTCCAATTCATCTTAGGCAGAACACCTCACTGACTCTCTTCAAGAAGAATCTTGATGAGTGGATGGGGGATCGTACGTTTGTCCCAGGAATTACTTCCGTGTCACTATTAGACAGAGGCACAGTAAACTAAACTTTAAAAAGGGCACAGTATACTCAAATCAAGGGATGGCATAAGCCAAACACAATCGGGCTAGGCTTATAAATGCCCTAGGGCAGATAGCCTAGTATGAACCTATGAACAAGTTAAACCTGAATCACACAACTGTCATTCTTTTAATGCAAATGTATATGCTATGTCTCCTTTAAGAAAAAGGCAGTCTTCTTTATATGAAACATCTCATGCAAGTAGTGCTTACTGAATTAAATGTTGTTTCTTTAAATACAATAGCTTTTTAGTGGTTAACATACTTTGAAATAGTTTTTGTTAGTTTTTTAGTTGTTTGGAAGGGTTTGGGGATTGATGTGTGGTGTGGAGGTGGCTTGGATTCACTGATGAATGTTTTTGTGTGAAATGTAGCCGATAAACTGTTTATTTGCAAGCCTGGCTAGGCTTACAAAGGCCCTTCTGGTCATCAGCCTAACAAACACCTATGAACGTTTGTCATGAGGCCCAGCTTGAAGCAGCTAAATTAGAGTCATGAGCACTTTTGTGATGCTGCAGGAGTTCTGAAAATTCTAAAAACTGTCCAGGTTACTTCTTCCTGTCTGGAAGTAAATAATCATAATATTTTGTTTGAATCATAAGCTAAGATGCTAGTGAATACAAGATAGATAATAAATTTCTCTATTATTGTCTCTCTCTAATGATAACAAAACTTAATATCTCAGAAAAAGAAGTTATGTACTCACCATAACGTTCCATCTGAGTAGTTCTACTTCATTTGTCTTCAATCTGTGGGTTCTCGGATCCAGCACGGCTGCATTTTCCAGCTACGACTCTGAGCTCCTTGCTCCTCTCCTTACCCATAATGCCCCTGTCTCCCTTCTCCATTCAGATTGAGTTTGCTGCCTAACAGGTATCAGATACCCGACCAAACACCTTATCCTCCAACACAAACATTACAAAAGAGCTTTAGCCCCGACAGAACCAATGATCCTAACAATAACTGTCCGATACAAAGGACATGTCATATCCCCAAGGATAAGGTTGGGGGAAGGAGGGGGGGGAACGGCTGAAGACAAATGAAGTAGAACTACTCAGATGGAATGTTATGGTGAGTACATAACTTTTTTATCTGAAGTAGTTTACTTCATTTGCTCTTCAACCTGTGGGACAGAGTCCCCAGCTACCTAACTCTTGGGAGGCCCTCATGGAAGGATAGTCCAAGCACCGCAGAACCAAAGGATGCTCTACTCCTAGAGACCAAATCCAGTTTATAATGAGAAATAAAGGTGTGAGATGAGGCCCAAGTAGCAGCTGAACAAATATCCAAAGAGACCCTAAACCAAAAGACCGCTGACGTAGCCATAGATCGGGTCGAATGAGCCTCCACTCTTCCTGTAAGAGACAAACCTCTATCTGAGTAAGCCCAACCAATGCACTGTGAAATCCAGTGGGCAATAGTCACTTTTGAGACAGGTTTACCTAAGAAGGGCTTGGCATAGGACACAAAAAGCTGATCAGACTTGCGGAAAGGTTTAGTCCTGTGCAGATAAAACCTCAATTGCCTATGTATATCCAGTAAATGTAATTTGTATTCCCCTTTGTTCTGGTAGTTCGGAAAAAATACTGGTAAATTAATCTGATTAATATTGGCCTCCGAAGCTACCTTGGGAAGGAAGGGCGGGGGTTAGTGCATACTGACACTTTATCCTTGTGAAAGATCATGTAAGGGACTTTGATAGAAAGAGCTTGAAGCTCTGACACCCTTCTAGCAGATGTAATGGCAACCAAGAAGGCAGTTTTCCAGGTCAAAAATTGCAGATCCACAGATGCTGCTGGCTCAAAGGAAGGGGAAACCAATGCCTGCAACAAAGTGAGGTCCCACGAAGGAAAGGGGTCATTAACCTTTAAGAAAGGTTTTACAAAGTTTAGAAGAAGCCAACAAAGACATATCTACCCCAACATGAAAATAGAAATGGCGGCTAGTTGGACTTTCACCATTGAGGAACTAGCGCCCTGATGAAAAATGCTAGCTAGAAAATCTTAAACCACTGAAAGCGGTGCAGTGAAAGGGTCCAAAGTCCTTTGAAAGGCCCATATAGGAAAAATACTTCCATTTACTGCAATAAACTTTTCTGGTGGACGATTTATGAGCCACCACCAGAATGGACTTAATAGATGACAGACTGGGAGTCCTAAGAATCATGGGAAGCAGTGAGCTTCAGACTGTCCAGATCTGGATGTGGAATCCCTAAGGGATGTGAAAGCAGATCCAGTACAGGATCCTAGGTCCATGGTGGAACAACTAGATGAGACCTGCGTAAGAGAAACCAAACCTGTCATGGCCAGAATGGGGTGAGGAGGATCACAGTGCTCCCCAGCCTTCAGGCTTTCTGTAGAAACTTCGACATGAGGGGAAGAGGAGGATATGCATAAAGAAGCCCGGGAGGCCAAGCATGAATCAGAGTGTCTGTGGGGACTTCCCCCGGCAGGGGGGTTCAGAGCGAAAAACCCACTGCATTTCACATTGGAAGGTGATGAGAAGAGATCGCAGCAAGGGCGACCCCAGTCTAGAAAGATCTGTTCCGCCAGTGAAGGTTTCAGAGGCCACTCGTAAGACATCAAGATAGATCTGCTGAGCCTGTCCGCTAAAATGTTGGACTATACAGGGATGTGTGTTACCACTAGAAAATGGCTGGTGGAGATCACCCATTCCCACACACTCATGGCCTCTCGTCATACGGGATAAGATCTGGTTCCCCCCATTGGTTGATGTACCAGACCACTGACATGTTGCCTGTCTGAACTGCAATCGTTCTCAGAGGAAGATGAGCATGGAGAGCCTGCAACGCAAGAACCACCATTCTCATCTCTAGAACACTGATGTACAGACAGGTCTCAGAAGGGGACCACGTGCCTTGGACTGTCCTTCCTGAGCAATGCCCCCCACCCTAGAAGGAAGCTGTCCGTGGTCACCGTGATCTGGGGTAAAGGAGGTTGAAAAGGATGTCCCTTGAGGAAATTCGGGGACTGAATCCACCACCAAAGGACTCCCTGCATACTTTTGAAATTCTCACTGGAAAGGACAAAGGAAGATCTAAGAGTGACCACTGAACCGCCAGTGTCCACTGCAGTACCCTCATATGAAGGGGAACCATGGGGAGAAGATTTATCATGGCCGCCACAGAACCTAGAGCTCTTAACACTGCTTTGGCTGTTGGTAAATGGGTCTGAAGAATGCGTAAGATGTGTAACCTCAAGCTGCGTATCCTGTGTCTCAGGTGCGGAACACTTTCGATAGTGTGTCCAGCCATGCCCCAATGAAATCTAGACTCTGAACCAGGTGAAGAGCAGACTTGTTCATATTGATCGTAATGCCCAACTTGTTGGCTAGCTGAAAGGAGTCCCTGGCCTGACATAGTAGATGCTCTGAGGGGGGCGGTAAAGAGCTAATCGTCCAGGGACGGAAAGACCTGAATGCTCTGAAGCCTCAGGTAAGCCACTACTACTGCCATTACCTTGGTAAACACCCCGGGGGGGGCTGTGGTGAGACCAAAGGGAAGGGCTCGAAATTGGTAATGACTGGCTCCCAGCCGGAAGCGAAGGAACCTCCGGGAGCACCTGTGCCTCTTGATGTGAAAGTATGCATGCAGGAGGTCGCTCGAGCACATCCAGTCTCTGTCCTGCAGATAAGGCAGGATAGACTGAATCATGACCATCCGGAATTTTGTCTTGGTTACTGACAGGTTCAAACGGGACAGATCCAATATTGGTCTGAGGTCCCCCGTCTTTTTTGGCACTAAAAAGAACCTGGAATAAACCCCATATCCAGACTGGTCTGGGGGGACTGGTTGGATGACTTGTTTTCTTAGCAGTACATCTACCTGTACTGCTGCTTCCTCCCGCTGCATGGGTGGGACATCCGAGAGGGCTTTGTTGGATGGGGGTAGATCCTTGAAGGGAACAAACTATCCTCTGGATATGACTAGCAGCACCCACTGATCTGTAGTGATGGACTCCCATGCTAGTGGGTAAAGCAACAGACGACCCCAGACTGCCTCCAGAGATGGACAGCCGGGCAACTCCTCAGGGTTCTCGGGACCCAAAATTCCTAGGACCCCCTCTGCCTCTAGGGTGGCATCCATCATATCCCCCTCTCTGTCTCTGGGGAAAGGTGAATCCTAAGCATCCCAGGACAATGCCTGAGACTTGCACAACCACATCTTTTCTGTCCTCGCTGGTTCCTGGGAAAGGACCTTTGAGGCAGTGAGAAGCGGACCCTGATGCCAGACAGTGTCTTCCCATCCTTCTTGCTCTGGACAAAAGTTTCTCTGACCATCTTCCCAAAAAGGGAAGAACCATCATAAGGGGTGTTGGTAAAAGACTGCTTTGAAGGGCTCTGCAAACTGACATATGCAAAACCAGGCATAGTCTCCCTCCATGGCATGGGAGAGCAAACGCATAACAGATTTTAGGGTGGCCATTCGTGCATCGAACGTCTTCCTGTTCTCTGCCAACATGGATCTTGGGGTTGACTCCGTGAATTAATTGACCAGATCTCTCTGGAGTCAAATAACGTACGCCATGTAGTTCAGCATACTCACGCAAAAGGTCGCTGAAGCATAAACTCACTTCCCAAAACGATCCAACGTTCTTGACTCTTGGTCAGGTGGATGGACCGTGGAACTCTCCTGGGCGAGGTCCTTCTTGGTGGCCACCGCCACCAGCATAGCATCTACACGGGACCCCTTGTGCCAGTGTAATTTGTCCACGGGGAAAGACCTTATCCGGGTGCTTGAGTATTGGCTCTACGGTGTCCAGCTCCTTCCACGCCCTAGATGTTATCAAATCCACAAGTGGATCAGCAGGAGGGGACAACCAAGAGGTAGATGGGCCTCAGCCAAATGCCTCTAGAAACACAGACTCATCAGAGGTTGATTTTGGGGTGGACCACCCCCCTCTTTGGCAGAGGATCTCCATGATGTCTCCAAATGGGACATCCTCAGGGGGTGATCTTGGGGAACCTTCCCCTTTATCCAGTCCTTGTCTTTGGTGAGGAACTCTGGGGGAGAGTCTAAGTGCCTCCTTTTACACTTACGCTTGTGGCTGGGCTCCTCAGGGGGACTTATCTGGGGAGGTTTTGCAAGCAGGTTGTTCCAAGGCTGAACGTCCTGAGGCATTACGGCTATGGACTGTCCCTGAGAGGGCAAGATGGTCGGACATGCACTCAAGGCCAGGGGTTCTGGATGGACTCCAGACGAAATAGTCAGAGGCCTCGACCCTGTGAGAACCCTATCCACCACGTTGAATGCAGAGGGGGAACGGATCATCTGGGCTGAACTAGCGGAAGCTGTACACCCCTGATCTGACCAGGGAGTTGGAGCCAAGCCTCCAGGAGCTGAGACGTTGAGGGGGCTGCTCCTCTCCAACAAACTCAGAGCAGAGAGCAATCCTTTGGATCCGACCCTGAGGCTACGGCTGCGAAAGCTCAGATCTGACAGTCAGATCTGACACACTCAAGGCACTGTCCGGCATCGAGGTATGAGGTACCATCGGCACTGATCCTTCGACTCTGATCATCCTCGGATCCAACAACTTCGAAACTGCAGGTTGGATCGGAGAAGGAGTGATAGGTCTAAAAACTGGCTGGAAGGCGCCCGCTCAGGCGGGAGAAGGCACTGGCAAAACCCCCACCTGGATCTGAGTGCGGATAAATCTCTGCATCATCTTGTCCATTTCTGCTTCAGACAGGCTCCGGGTAGAGCGAGAGGACACCGCCGAAGTGGGCTGGGAGAGCCGGTGGGGAGAGTGCCTAGGAGGGGACCAGCTATCTTGAAACTCAGGCTCAGGGAAGAATCTCAGGGGGACCTGAGCAGAGGTGTAACAGGCCTGGAAACAGGCTTAACCTTCGGCGGAAGGCCAGCCGCCGACAAACGGTTAGGGGAGCGCCTGCGAGGCTGGTCCTTCTTTACCTTATCCCCTTCCCAGGGTCTCTTGGCGAGAGGGTGAGTCCCAGAGGCCGAGGAAGGGGAAGATGAAGCAGCACCCACTGTTTTCTTAGCAGGGGAAGGTGGGACATCAGTCCCAGCAGAGGAGGGCAACATGCCCTTAACAATCAGTTTGTCCCGCCTGTCCTTAAGTGCTCTGGGGTTAAACCCAGCGCAAACAGGACAGGGGGACTGGAGGTGAGCCACCCCCAAACAAACCACCCACAAAGAGCCATCCGCCAGGGAAAGCTTATGGCCACACTATATGCACCTTGAAACCAGGTTTCGGGGCGTCCGCCATACTTCAGCCGGCCCAAAGGAAACACACACACTATCACGAGGAAAGAAAAGATGGGAGGAAGATAGAAAATCCTACAAGAACAACACTATGAAGAACCCCGAGAATATATAGATAAGTTAGGAATGAAAAAGATAGTTAGAAAAAGCCAAAAAAAAGATAAAAATATTCCTTTTAAAAAAACACTATCACAATGGAGCTTGGACAACGCTGCTTCCTCTCAGGCAGCAAACGAGATCAGAAGGGAGAAGGGAGACAGGGGCATTATGGGTAAGGGGAGGTGCATGGAGCTCAGAGTCGTAGCTGTAAAATGCGGCCGTGTCAGATCTGATGTGGATCTGTGGACCCACAGGTTGAAGAGCAAATGAAGTAAACTACTTCAGATCAATTTATTATGGGAAAGGTTGAATCTTAAAAGCGAATATTTTTCAGATGTTTGTTCAGATACTATTAGACATAACATTTAAGAAAAAACAGGACTGATTCTAACAGCAGTAATAGATTAAAGAGTATAAAATATATGAGAGTAAATATACATTTTCTATATGATATTCTACACTGAGATTATAGTTAAAATATAAAACATAGGAATATAGTAATAGTACAAGTCATAGTAAACAGAAAGCGATCAGAATAAGTAAATATGCACATAGTTACAAAATATAAATTTGTCTACTAGGGTGGGAGGTTGGCACAGTGGTTAAGGTGTTCACCTTATAGAAACAAGGTGCAGGGTTTGATTTCCAAATGGGGTACTTGGCTGGACTTGGAATGACCCACAAGGGCAGTAAGCCTGGTATTAATTTATCAGCTTATGAAGCTATGAACAACTTTACACATAGTATACAAAACAGAAAAAATATAAATCATCTGACTTATAAATTAATAAATATAAAAATAATAACGGACTTCCTCCCTATAATACACCAGGAAGATAATGTGAAGTATAGGGAAAGATGTTTGTAGTAATATTGAGTTTGGTCAACTTATAATAAAGATTCTGAACACCTGTTTAACTTTTCTTATTCATAATAACTCACTGATTTTTTTTTTAAGATGACGCATACTAAAGCTATGAGAAACATTAATATGAATCAGGAGCATGAGCTAAGTGTTGTTAGTCTAATGGAGAGTTTGAGAGGTAGCTTGTTCGTCTTTTTCAACAAACTAGAAATATGTTATTCCATGACAGAATGTTTTAGGGTTATATCATTAGGTAATTTTTTATTTGTTTCAAAAGTTTTGTCCATAGCTGAAGATTTCATACTGATATATATATATATATATATATATATATATAAAGTATATAACAAGTTTGGCAAATAAATGTGATTTCATTATACCTGTGTTTTTTATCCCTTATATAAATGTCTGGTTTTAAGTTCATATATATTAATGTTAATGGATTGAGTAATCCAGTAAGAGGGTGAGTCTGTTCAAATACTTGTGATTACATAAAGCTCAAATATTATTTCTACAGGAAACGCATTTACTTAATAAAGATATAAATAAACTTTCATTAAATAATTATTTGGCTTTTGAGATAAAAGAGGCACACTCATTTTATGGAAAAACTCACCAGTAAAGCCTAAAGTAAAATATACCTGTGTTGATAAAAATGGTCTGTTAAGCATTATTATAACTGAGTGGAGCAGAAAAATACATACATTGGTGAACTCTTTTATTGGATTCCACGTATTGAAGCTAAAAAATGCAAAAAATTACTTAGACACTACAATATATTACATGAAAGGTGAAGTCATAATGTCTGGTGATTTTAACTGTATTTTAACAGATACAGATTCCACTGCAAACAGAAAGCTCAGAATCACATCTTCAGCCAAGCACTTACCAAATTTTGTAAATCTAATAAATTTAAAGGATATAGATGAGCCAAGGAAAACAAACTCACTTCAGTTTACCCATTATTCATATAGATATGGAACACAAACAAATACTGATAACATTTTTGTCACAAACAATTTCTCACAAATCAGAGAAGTTTCAATAGTTCCATGTCCATTATCAGACCATAATGCTATAATCTTTAATATAATTTTAAAAACTGACAATTTAATACATCACAACAGATTACTAGTGTACATTATTAAAATAAAAGGATTCAAGGATTAGTATTTATTTTATTATTTTTATAAATATAATTAAAATAAAATGAAATTTAAAATAAAATAAAATAATAAATAAAAACTGATAATTTAATACATCACAACAGATTACTAGTATACATTATTAAAATAAAAGGATTCAAGGATTAATATATTAAAGAGATCAAAACTTTCCTAAAAATAAACATGAATGGTGAAGTATCTGACACTGTCCTGTGGGATTCACTAAAGGCTTACTTAAATGGAAGAGTTACAAGCTGGTTTTGTTTGTCTTTTCCCGGTTAGGGGTCGCCACAGCGGAACTCCGGTCCGCTAATGACAGGCAGTAGATTTTTTTATGGTGCCGAGTCGCCAGCTCAGCGCCCAACCTTCAGCGAAGGCACACCCATTCACGTATGTTTTTCGGAGGCCACTCGACCGGAGGGAGGACATGCACACTACACACAGAAGGCACTCCAGCCGTGAATCGAACAGGAGAACCTATTGCTGTGAGACAACAATGCTACCACTGTACCACTGCGGCTTCCTAGTTACAAGCTGGTATATTAGTAAAATGAGAGAATGAGACAAATAATTGAATACACTACAGGCCAAAACAGATGCACTAAAGTTATACCTAAAAAAAAATGGCATTATCAGTCAGTCGGAACTTAAAAATACAAAATATGTTGAAATTCTAAATCATAAAGTTTCAATAAACCTGGAAAAAAAAACTTATTCAGTTATCCCTTTAAGCTTGCAGAAACTTGCTCTTAGAGCAAAGTAAATTAATGAACTAAATCATATCAAAGAAATTATAACACACATGACTATTAAGAAAGAATAACATGTATTAAAGATATTCTTGAGGGCTTTGAAATATTTTATAAAAATATAAATAATAATACAAATAACCTGGATAATGATGGTATAGTTGAAACTTTTCTAAGGGAAAATATAAATAATAAAATAATGAGTGAACAAATAAAATAAACTTGTAGACCATTTACTTTAACAGAAATAAAAGATCAAATAAAAAAGTAAAAAAATAAGGTGCCTGGCTTAGATGTTCTTATACCAGAACTATATAAGATACTAAGGGATAATGCAGTTAAAATATTAGATAAGGTCTACAGAGAAATAAAAACAACTGCTCAAGTCCCCCCCCCTCCCATCATGGAAATATTCCCTTATATCACCTATTTTAAAACAAGATAAGGATCCTACAAAGTGCTCATCATACAGACCCATTTTACTTTTAAATGTGGACTATAAGATGTCTATGTCCATTTTAGCCAACAGAATTAATCTACTTATACCTAAACTAATTAACAATGATCAAACTGGGTTTATTTATACAATAAGAATACATACATTAAAAGACTATGCTAATAAAAATAAAAAAATATTTTCTGTTATTAGTCTCAATTTAGATAAGGTTTTTGACTCAGTTAATTGGTCATCTCTGTTTAAAACACAAAGTGTAGAATTTCTTAACTGAGCTAATTGCATTAATTTCTAAGTTATACAATAACTTTTGTGCTTGTTAAAAGACTCTTTTCTTTCCAAGTCCGTTAAATTACAAAAAGGCACAAAACAAGGCAGTCGATTATCACCATTACTTTTTGCACTAGATAATACCATTAGATCCAAGAAGAACATTAATGGTACCAAAATAAAAGAAGATATCAAACTAAAGATTCAGCTCTTTGCTGATATTTTACTAAAAATGGGAAATATAGAGAATTCATCAGAAAGTACAGTTGTGTACACTTACCATAAATGTAGATGTTAGAGTGTCTTCACTGTTGCAGTCATCACTGTAGGGTTCTTCCTGCCGGCAGGCAGCCCTCGGTCGGCCAGAATCCCAAAGTCTGGGTCCGGCGTCGGCTGTGTACTCACCCTCCCTGACGTCAGTGCGCCAGGGGTACAAAGCTCCCAGCCGACGCCATGTTCTCCAGTTTTTCTTGCCCCAGATGTCAGGTGCCCAAAAGTAAAGGCTAAAAGTAAAACAAAAATGTAACATACAACAAACCCCATACCCTGTAGCAAATACACCTCAGAAGAAGGGTGAAGCAGGGAACCACACCAATAAAAGTATAAGAGGGCACAGGAGGGTGGGTAACCCAGACTGCAACAGTGAAGACACTCTAACATCTACACTTATGGTAAGTGTACACAACTGTACTATGTTCATCGTGTTTCACTGTTGCAGTCATCACTGTAGGGTTGAATCCCACAGCTGAGATAAAGGGTGGTGGTTATTGAGTAGAAGGGGCAGCTAGATGGCCTTGCAAGACTGCAGAAGCAAAACCTGCCCTAGACTTAGAATAAAGAGGGAGATTATAGTGCTTAGAGAAAGTATGCACTGAACTCCAAGTTGCAGCTTCCAAAATATCTTTGGTAGGGACTCCCCTGAGAAAGGAAGCTGAAGTAGCAGCAGCTCTGGTAGAGTGTGTCCTAATTTTTCCTGGGATTTGCTTTCCATGATGAGAGTAACAAAATCTGATTCCATGAGTAATCCATTTAGAAATGGTCTGTTTTGAAATAGCTTTGCCTTGGGAATTTGCTGCATAAGAAACAAACAGTTGTTTTGTTTTCCTGATATCCTTGGTTCTGTCCAGGTGAAAGCGAAGCTGCCTGTGCACGTTCAAAGAATGCAAGATCCTCTCCCCCTTATTTTGTGGATAAGGGAAAAACGTTGGCAGGTGAATAGTTTGGTTTAAAGCCACTTTAGAAACCACTTTAGGCATGAAAGTAGGGTTAGTCCTCAAAGAAACCCTGTCTTGATTAAAAATAATGCAAGGTTCCACAGCCATGAGCGCTTGTAACTCCGAGACTCTCCTGGCTGAAGTTAAAGCCAGTAGAATAACAGTCTTCCATGATAAATACTTTATATCAGATGTGGCAGCAGGCTCAAAAGGAGGCAGAGTAAGTTTTTGCAGGACATTATTGAGGTACCAGGCAGGAATGGGTGGAGTCCTAGGCGGCCTTAAATTCTTTGCTCCTCTGAGATATTGTTTCAGAAGTGGATGTGAACAAATTGGAGGATCTGTATTGTAATGTGCAGAGATAGCCGAGGCATGTATTTTTATGGAGGAAAAAGATACACCCTTATGCAACATATCTGTTAGGTAATGTAAAATCAATGGAATATTTGGAATGTGAGGATCTGATTCCTGAGCATGCATCCAGGTGCAAAATCTCTTCCATTTACCTTCATAAGATTTCCTAGTGCTAGGCCTTCTGGCTTCTAAGATAACATCCATAACCTGTTTGGAAAGGGTAGGATCAATTATAGACCCTGAATACACCAGGCTGTCAGGCTGAGAGTTTTGATATGAGAGTGCAGGACCTGGCCCTGATGTTGAGACAAAAGATATGGAATCTGAGGTAGAATCCAAGGAGGTTCCTGGGGATAGATTAATCAGTGTTGAGTATCAAAATTGTCGAGGCCAATTCGGGGCTAGTAAGATCAGCTTTGGTTTGTCCTGTTTTATTTTTAATAACACCCTTGGTAAAAAAAGAGGTAGTGGTGGAAAGGCATACCCCAAGAGGTTCCTCCAACTGAATGAGAGAGCATCCACTTTCCATGCTAGCTTGTGATATGTCCTTGTGCAAAAAGTCTGTAACTGGTAGTTGTGGGGAGATGCAAACAGATATATGTCCGGGCAGCCCCAGGCTTCTGTAATCATCTTGAATATTTGGGTGCCTAGCATCCACTCGTGTGGGTCTGACAGGTTCCTGCTCAGGCTGTCTGCCAGAGTGTTTTGTTTCCCTGGCAGGAATTGAGCTTGTAGGTCCACTTTGCAAGCTAGTGCTGTGTTCCATAGACTCATGGCTAGTCTGCAAAGTGGGTAGGAGTGTGAACCCCCTTGCTTGTTTATGTACCACATAACTGTGGTGTTGTCTGTCCGTATCAGTAGCTGCCCTGGCTGTAAAAGATCCCTGAAAGCCAAGAGGGCATTCTGCACAGCTAACATCTCTTTTAAATTGATATGTAGATGCTTCTGATCCTCTGTCCAAAAACCTTGCAGGCCTTTCCCCTGCAAGTGGGCTACCCATGCATAATCCGAGGCGTCCGTGGTTATCACTTGGTAGGCTGGAGGTAGACTGAAGGCTTTCCCTTTGTTTTGAAGACATGCCGTGGCCCACCAATGGAATTCCTTTTGCAGGCAAGGCAAGACAGCAATCACTGTTTCCAGACTGTGACAATGCTGGGACCATACGCTTTTTAGGTACCATTGTATCTTCCTCATATGCAGTCTTGCATATGGTATGAGTAGGATGCAGGAAGCCATGTAACCCAAAGCCTGCAGGAATTTCCTTGCAGTTGGCCGAGACATTAACACCAGGCTTTTGAAAGTTGAAGTCAGCTGTAGTTGTTTTTCTGGCGTCAGGAATGCCATCTGGGTTGTTGTGTTTAAAAGAGCACCCAGGAAAGCTATCTGTTGAGTGGGTGCCAAATTTGACTTTTGTACTTTCACAGTGAATCCCAGGTACTCGAGTAGATTCTGAACAAATTCCAGGTGCTGGAGTAAAATGTCCTTGTTGTCTGCTTGAATAAGGCAGTCGTCCAGATAAGGGTAAATTTGAATTCCCTTGAGTCTGCAGTAAGCTACTACTGGTGCCAGGCACTTGGTAAAGACCCTGGGCGCAGTAGACAAGCCAAAGGGCAGCGCAGAGAATTGGTAATGTTTCGAGCCTGCCTTGAACCTGAGATATCTTCTGCACTCCTGTCTGATAGGAATGTGTAGGTATGCCTCCTTTAAGTCCAATGTCACCATCCATGCATTTCTGCTCAACATTGGCAGGAGCTGCTGCAGAGTAAGCATCTTAAACTTTGGTATCTCCAGGAAAGTATTTAAGACTGACAGATCCAAGATGGGTCTCCAAGTATTTTGCTTTCTGGGAACTAGAAAGAGTCTTGAATAAAAGCCTTGTCCCGTCTCCGAATTTGGAACCAGTTCTATGGCCCTCATAGCCATGAGGGACCTCACCTGTTTTAATGCCTCTGCCCATTCAGTTTTTGGTAGGTCTGGCCATCCGTTTGGTTTTGGTAAGGTGTGAAAGTGGAATTTGTAACCTCTTAATCCTACATCCAGAACCCGCTTGTCTTGGGTTATGCAAGTCCAATTTTGGTGAAAAAGAGAAAGTTTTCCTCCCAGAGGAGCTTCCAGGAGAGAGGTTCCTGGAGCCATGCAGGGGGAGTCATTGAGCCCGTTTCCTATAAGGTTGAGACCTATCTTCTCCACCCCTGGGGGTGGAAGCACTCCACTGTCTAGGTCCTATAAGAGGTCTGTGCTTGGGCCCCCCCTCTGAGGCGCCTATATCTACCCCTCTGAGGCCTGTCCGAGCTGGGAAAGGACCAATTTCTAGCTGGCCAATTTCTGCTAAATCTAGGAGGCTGAACTTGTAAGAAATTCTTAACCGTTTGCATTGATTTTGCCTTATCCTCCATTTTCTTTATAACCTCTTCAGCCTTAGACCCAAACAAAACATTATGTTGAACAGGAGCATCCAGTAATTTCGCTTTTACTTGATCAGGCAAATTTTGTTCCTTTAACCAAGCATGCCTTCTAATGACCGTGCCAGTGGCAGCTGCCCTGCAAGAGGCCTCCAAAGCATCAAAACCACAGTGTAGGGTATGTTTCCCCACCTGCTCAGTAGCATGCATCAAATCTTGTAATTACTTATTGTCTGCTCATGCAGAAATGGTACACAGTTTTTGTTTCATAACAGACAAAAGGTATTGCTGATATTTCAACATATGAAATTGACAATTTAAAGCCCTAATAGATAAAGTAGCAGAAGTATACACTTTTTTGCCCCATCTCTCCAAAGGTGTAGAATCCTTATCTGACGGAATAAGGTTCTTAGCAGTGGCGGCCTTAACACCCTTAGGACCCTGAGAAATGGTTTCTGGATCAGCAGTAGGATTTTTAAATAGAAACTGGTGGGAGTCAGGGACTCTGTAATATCTATCAGGCTTAGCAGGGGCCGGAGGAAAGGAGTCAGGAGTTAAATTAGACTCAGAAAAGACATCATCCACAATATCCAAAATGGGAGGAATAGCCAGGGGTCTGTGTTGGGGAAGAAGGAAATCCCTAAGCCTTCTCTTAGATTCAGAGTACTCCTGTCCTTCCCAGTGAAAATGTTTCCTCATGTCATGTAAAGTTTCCCCAAAAGAATAATCCTCAGGAGGAGAAGCTGAAGGAATGGATTCCTCAGCATCAGAATCCTCATAAGGAGGGAAAGTATAATCCTGTTCGGAGGAAGACACTGAAGAGATAGATACCTGATCAGAGGATTCATAATCCAATTATTGTCTTGGCCTTTTGTCTGGAGGGGGATGGGAACTCCTAATCATAGTTAGCAAGTCCTCCGCCATTTTAAGCATTTGTTTTTGAGATTTAGGTCCCGGATCAGAGGAGGCCTGAGCTTGAGTCTTTGTCTTAGGAGACTTTCTTTTTGCCTTTACCTGAAGCTGTGAAGGCCTGAAAACCCTCTCGGAAGCCGGTACCTGCACAGCAGCTCTGGACCCATCCAAGGGAGCATTACCCGAAGGCTTAGTTGGCTCCTCGTGGGAGTCCGTTTCGGCAAGCGGTTCTGTAATGGCCGACAGGGGCTGCGAAAGCACCTCACTGATGACGGCCGAACCGGCAGCTGGCTCTGATTGTAAACTGTCGCCTGATTTGGACCTCGGAGGCCTATCCTTATCCTTGCGCCTTTTATGAACTCCGGTAGTTGAAAGCGTGTCCGACGACATGTTATAATTAAATTGCCTCCCAAAGTAATGAAAGGCAAAATCGTATCTCCGTTTAATAGTAAGTTGATTAAATCTAGCACAAAACCGACAACTAGCTATGTCGTTGTCAGGGCCTAGACAAGGAATACAGTAAGAGTGAAAATCCTTATGAGGTATTTGCTTCCCACATGAAATACAATTATTAACTTTTTCTGACATCGGTCTGGAGCAAGAAAAAAGTTTCCCCAACAGGGTACTTAGCTTTGAAAAGAAGAATGTCTTCAGTATGAAGCACCAAAAATAACAGGAGTCAGCCGACTGGTACTTGCGAACTGCTTCCACCGCACGGCAAAAAAGACTGGAGAACATGGCGTCGGCTGGGAGCTTTGTACCCCTGGCGCACTGATGTCAAGGAGGGTGAGTACACAGCCGACGCTGGACCCAGTCTTTTGGATTCTGGCCGACCTTGGGCTGCCTGCCAGCAGGAAGAACCCTACAGTGATGACTGCAACAGTGAAACACGATGAACATCATATAATTAGTTCTAGATTTAATCATAATAAAACAAGTACACTATTAAATAAAAAAAAGTTAAAAATTCATATAAAATATTCTAACTTCAATTGGAATAGCAAACAAATGAAATACCTTGGTATAACCATTATGTCTAATAGTAAAGAAATAATACAAACCTTCACCAGGTTTGTTGATAAAATTTTAAGTTTAGTCACAAATTGGAACACATTATTCTTTACCGGGGACAAACGATTAATGCTTATTAAGATGGTAATTATCCCTAAAATATTGTTTGCCTTACAGTCTTTAGTACCATCTTCACCAAAAAATTGATGAAGTTAAATAATATTCTACTTAAATTTTTTTCCATACTAATAAACCAAGAGTTTCCTTTGATTTGCACATAAAATGTTGGGATAATGGTGGAATAGGATTGCCTGATAGTCAACTGTATGCTACTTCAAACAACTGTAAAGGTTATAGCATTGCGGATAAATTCATCTTATGATTCAAAATAGAAACAAATGAGTCAAGAATTATTAGTAGTAAATAATAAATATATCACAACCAGTCATAAACAAGTAATCCCTAACAGTTTTATCTAGCTATTAAAAGATTTCTGCATAAATGGAATTACACCCTCTTCTCAAATTCCCTATTTAAATATCATTTCCTCTTTCCAAAAGTTCACATATTCTAACCATAGTATTAAAGGCTTATTTTCTAGGTTTCCAATTGTATATACAAATGATTGCTTAGAAACCCATAACTTCTACAAAATGCTAGTACTGAAACAACAAAGTGACTTCTGAAATAGTACTGTTATATACTGCTGAAAGTTTAACGTCCAAATACAATCAAGATTCTGAGAACTAATTAATCTTATAAATATTTAAAGACTTTGTGAACACAGACATTAATAAGATATTTGACCTAGATAAGAAATTGTTCCTCAAATTATTGGAATTCTTAATAAATATCACAGTGCAATGAAAAATCAATCATATTTGTCACAAATTTATTAAATTCTTAAGTTACTTCACATGTTTAGACAATTTCTTTTGGAACTACTCCATAGAAATTATTAATGAAGATTTCTCTGAAGAATACAAGAAAATAATATTAAAATCTACAGATGAAACATCTTCATCATATTGGAAAAAAATTAACTTTTAAATTCTTACAGAGCTTTTGTCACTCCTAACAAAATTATAATTATGTATAAATCAGACAGAATTACATGCTGGAGATGTGGTTCTGAAATAATAGCTGACTGGAGGCATATGGTATACGAATGTGAAGTAATCTCCCTATTCTGGAAAGAAATTAACTTCATTCACACTCTGTGGTCAGACAGATGTAATCTTTCTAAATGTTTAGTTTTATTTAATGCCCCAGTTCCTGAGATAATTCCAAAAACCCAAGTGCCTCTTCTTTGGACTATTCCTGCTACAGCCATAAAAGTAATTACTACCTTTTATTCTAGCAACTAAGTTTATAACAGCAATATTTAAATGTTATCCCTATTTTGGGTTTTGACCCCCCCTCCCAGTTCTTTTGGCTTTGTCCAGATTTTTGTGCCAAGAGGTTGAGAGCTATGGTATACTACAAATGTCCCATGAGATAAAGCAAGACTAAAAATATTACCCATCTAAGTATATGATAGGAAAAGACCGGCAGACCCTGAGCCCAAAAACAGCCATTTCACATTATACAAAATACTACTGCCACAGTAACAGAAATGTGGCTATTAGAAACATGTATATAATCTCCGGGTGAAGAGTGGGAATTATTAAAAGTGTACAAACACATTTAATATAAACATTGTGGTACACGATACCTCTTCTCCATCTGATCTATTTTATGTGGACTGTTTCTTATCAAAAAGCTTTGTAAATTATTTATTAACAGGTGCCCATACAATTGCTCTTTACTTGTAGGTGACACTGCTGGGTGGATAGCAGGGAACTGCAATAAGTCTACTGACATATCTCCATTCCAACTCTTTACTGACATCGGTGAGGACTCTGAGCAAATTTCTCTGAAAGCCCTCACTGATGTCAACACAGAAAAATACACTTTTATGAAGGAATTAATTTTAAAATGGACCAAAAGTATTTAGACTGATGGGAGAAAACGTTCCACAGCAATGAAGGCACAACCTGCTGTGGTGCAAAAGGAATTGAGAAAAATGTGGCTGTACACAAGGTAAAAACAAATGCAATCTGAGAAGAGATGTGACAATGATGGGCAGCCTAAAAGCAGAATGCTATCAAGCTCAAGGAAGACTAATATGAGGCAAAGTGCAAGGTGAGCTACAGAGGACTTCAAGAATGAAGAGGGATCTACTAAGCTTGCAGACGGAAGACCACAGGGTGTCATCAATAAGCCCTGTAGCAGCATAACAGAAAAAGGATCACCCTGGGGCCTACTGTAAGGAAAAGTACCAGACCAGTAACCTTAATTTCAAATAACAAAGAGGAACATGGATACTGAACAAAGAATGACTAAGAGCTATCAGTCTAAACGCAATCCACTAGTGAGACAGCAAGGAAGTCAGTTAGTTTGGGTGAATATACAAAGTGGGTTTCAAGGACAGTGACAAAATTTTCCAGCAAAGATGACTCTGGTATGCCAGCACTGAATTAACTAAAAGGCACTGGGCAAAATGTGATCCCACAGAGTGAAAGAAGCAAAATTAGCCAGTGGATGATCTTATTAATTTCAAAAGGAAGGAGAAGGAATAAAATGATGGGAGGAAGGGAAGAGTGAAAATACAAACAATGCCTTTTACACAAATACAAAACATAAAAGTCTGAAGAGTCAAGCAATGCAAGTATAAGACTTCTTCATCCTGCAAAAGAAGGATAGAGTGAAGTGTAAAGGTCTCAAATGGAGCAATGCAAAGTCAAGGGGAGCACAGAGACCTGAAAGAAAGAAAGCAAGAAAACGAACATAGGAGAAGAAACTACACTGGGGAGAAGCAGAGAAATTCACAAATGAGAACCTGGACAACAATGGATCAAATGGCAGCAGATAGCTATTAAATCCAATGCTACAGAAAGCCATGTGGTAGACAGCACTCAAAAAAAAATATTGGCCTATAAAATTTTAAAGGAATAGTGGTAGCACAAAAGAAGGGTGGCCACAGTGGTGCAGTGGTTAGCGTTGCAACCTCAAAGCAAGAGGTTCTCTGGTTCGATCCTCGGCTGGGGTGCCTTCTGTACGGAGTCTGCATGTCCTCCCCTGTGGTCGCGTGGGTTTCCTCCAGGTGCTCCGGTTTCCTCCCATATCCCAAAGACATGCTGTAGGTGGATTGGACACACTAAATTGGCCCCAGGCATGAGTGCGTGTGTGCCCCTTCTGTGGAAGGTTGGGCTGGCAACTCGACACCGTAAAACTCCACTGCTAATCATGAGAGGACGGTGATCCGCTGTGGCGACCCCTAACCGGGAAAAAGCCAGAAGAAGCAGCGGTAGCACAAAAGAGCTATACCGCACACTAGGCAGAGTGAAGGCAGAGCAGTTCCTAGACAAAGCAAAAGAGCAGAGGCAGAGTAACAACAACCATAAAAAAATAAATTGTTAAAGGTACATCATGTTTCCCAAATGTGCCAGACAGACTGCAGGGCACTGAAACACAGCAATACAAGATGGTCTATAGAGGAAGAAAAAAACACTGCTAGAAACTGCCCATAAGAAGAGAAGCAGGACAAAAATTTCTGAGAAAGTTAGCCTTGCCTAGACAGTGAGGAAGCAAGAAATCCTCTGTTGACCCTAAGCCCAAACAATGAGCCTCCTTCCTCAGTAGGCAGAGTATTAGAGGGAAAGGAAAGAACTAGCCAGTTATGACCTAAATTACTTTGCCAACAAAAAGGAAAAAAAAATAGAGAAACAGAGATACCAAGGATGGTATCAAAGGATCAAATGTTGTAAACACCAAGAAAACTGTACTGCAGAAGGTGAAAAGAGTGCCAGTAACTCCTAAAAAAAGGAGAATACATTGCTAAATATGCAGCACGAGCTGACTCTGTCCAATGACGAACTACAAAGTAACTAGGAAAAAAGATGGAAATAGAACCCGAAAGTTAAGCTCCTCCAAATCTATATTCCCTGGCAGAGCTCTCAGGAAAAGGGAAAATACATCTTACATTTAAACATGAGAGATGTGAGGCCCAATCTTGAATGTTGCCTCTGATGGGAGATGCTTCAGAGGAGAGACAGTTCAAATTCCCAAGAAGAACAAAGTACAGTTTTGTACCTACCATAAATGTAGATGTCCGATAGACATGCAACTGCAGTCATAACATGTGGGTTGTCCTGCCTCAGGCAGCCCTCGGTCGGCCGGATTCCAAAGTCTGGGTCCGACGTCAGCTGATGTCGCATTTCTCTCTGACGTCAGAGCGGCTGGAGTACATAAGCATCAGCCGACGCCATTTTCTTCAGTGTTTCTTGCCCCAGATGCCAGGTGCCCTCCAAGGAAGGCTGTAATCAAATTGGAGGACAAAAACAGGATTCCAAACAAATAAATGAGCAATAAAACAAATACACCATAACAGATATCCCCAGCTAAGAGTAACAGGGATAGGAGTGGACCCTAGGCATAGAGGGGTATGGAGGGAGGGAAAATCCGACTGCAGTTGCATGTCTATCGGACATCTACATTTATGGTAGGTACAAAACTGTACTATGTCCTTCAAGAATGCAACTGCAGTCATAACATGTGGGTAGAATACCATAGCTTAGCTAGGGGAGGAGGAATGCTCTAGGAAAGAGATGGTGTGGCAATCAAACCCTGCAGGACTGACGAAGCAAAGCCTGCTCTGGATCTGGAGTATAGAGGGAGATTGTAGTGTTTGGAGAATGTATGCACGGAGCTCCATGTAGCAGCTTCTAGAATGTCCTTGGTAGGCACCCCTCTTAAGAATGCTGTAGAGGTGGCTGTAGCTCTGGTGGAATGTGGTCTGACATTGGCTGGAACAGTCTTTCCATGAAAGGAATAACAGAATCTGATGCAATGTCCAATCCATTTAGAAATAGTCTGTTTTGAAATTGCTTTTCCTTGGACTGCAGGGGCGTAAGCTACAAAAGTTGTTCAGACTTCCTACTGGCCTTGGTTCTGTCCAGGTAGTATCGAAGTTGTCTGTGAATGTCCAAGGTATGCAACAGTCTTTACCCTTATTCTCAGGATTGGGGAAGAAAGCAGGCAGATGAATGGCTTGATTTAAAGAAACCCTAGATACCACCTTTGGCATAAAAGTAGGGTTGGTCCTTAATGAAACCCTGTCTCTATGAAAAATAATAAAGGGTGGTATTGCCATTAGGGCCTGTAGCTCCAAAACCCTTCTTGCTGAGGTAATTGCCAACAGGAAAGCTGTCTTCCATGAGAGAAATTGCAAGTCAACTGAAGCTGCTGGCTCAAATGGAGGTAGAGTCAGTTTTTCTAAGACAAAATTGAGGTCCCAGGCTGGCACTGGGGCCTTTCTTGGTGGCTTAATGTTCTTGATTCCCCTGAGGAATTGTCTTAGTAAGGGGTGAGAAAAAACAGGAGGATCAGTGTTTTATCTAGCTGAAATAGCAGATGCATGTATCTTTATGGAAGAATATGAGAGGCCGTTCTTTAACATATCTGCCAAATATTCCAAGATGAGTGGGATGTTCAACAATGATGCATCATGTCCCTTGCTGGTATTCCAATTGCTGAATCTTTTCCACTTTGCTAAGTAAGCCTTTCTGGTGGATGGTCTTCGAGCCTCTGTTAGTGTCCGCTGAACTTCCTTGGAGAGAGATAAGCTGAAGTTATTTATGGGATCTCCCAGGCTGTTAGCTGCAGTGTCTGAAGATTTGGATGCAGTGTTTCGAAATTGTGTTGAGTCAAAAGTAGAGGCCACTGGGGGAGGGCCCACCTCCTGGTGTGACATATGCTCCGTAGTAGTGGGTACCAGTGTTGTCTTGGCCAATCCGGAGCTATTATGATTCCCTTGGGCTTCTCTGCTTTGATCTTTAGTAATACTGAAGTCATCAGTGGCAGAGGTGGGAATGCATAGATTGCTAGGGAGTTCCAGTTGAATGAAAGGGCATCTATTTTCCAAGCTTTTGGATGGTATGTCCTTGTGCAAAATTTTGGTAGAAGATGGATGAGGTGAGAGGCAAATAAGTCCACTTCTGGCTTGCCCCATGTCGAAGTGAGTTGTCTGAAGGCCTTCAGATGTAACCTCCACTCGTGTGGATCTGTGAAATTCCTGCTTAGGCTGTCCGCCAACACATTGTCTTTTCCTGGAACAAACTGGGATTGTAACTGGATGTTTAGGCTCAGTGATTTCTCCCAAAGCTGCATTGTCAGTCTGCAAAGGGGGTAAGAGTGGGTGCCCCCCTGCTTGTTTATGTACCACATCACAGTGGTGTTGTCTGTCCGTATCATTAAATGGCCTTGCTGGAGTTGGTGTTGAAAGGCCTCGATGGCATGCATTACTGCCAGCATTTCCTTTTGGTTTATATGCAGATGTGTTTCCTTTGGAGACCATTGTCCTTGTATACACCTGCCTTCCATGTGCGCCCCAACCAAGGTCTGAGGCGTCTGTAGTCATGGTCTGTGTTATCTGTGGTTTTTTGAATGACATACCTGTGTTTTCCTGGCTCACCGAGGCCCACCACAGGAATTCCTTTTGTAGGCATGGAATGAGTGGTATGATTGTCTCCAAGTTGTTGCTGTGTTGAGACCAAATGCTTTTTAGGTACCACTGAAGCTTTCTCATGTGTAGTTTTGCTAATGGAACCAGTAGGATGCAGGATGCCATGTAACCCAGGGCCTGTAGGAATCTCCTTGCAGTCATCTGGGTGAGTTTTGCTAAACCTTTGAAGTAATGAGTTAACTTCTCTTGCTTGTCTTCTGTCAGGTAAGCCATCTGAGAGGCTGTGTCTAGTTTGGCTCCTAAGAAGATTATCTGCTGGGATGGCTGCAGTCTTGACTTTTGGAAGTTGACTGTGTATCCCAGAGCTTGAAGTAATCGTATGACATAATCCAGGTTTTTGTCAACATCAATTTGTCGTCCGCTTGTATGAGGCAGTCGTCCAGGTACGGGTAAATTTGTATACCCTGGAGCCTGCAATGAGCAATTACTGAAGCCAGGCATTTTGTAAATACTCTAGGCACAGTAGATAAGCCAAATGGCAATGCTGAGAATTGATAATGCTCTGGCCCTGCAAGAAATCTGAGGTATCTTCTGCAGCTGTGTCTGATAGGGACATGCAGGTATGCCTCCTTGAGGTCCAGAGTAATCAGCCACGACTCCTTGCCCAGCATGGGAAGGAGTTGCTGTAGAGTCAGCATTTTGAACTTTGGTACTATGAGAAAGGTGTTTAATGCGGACAAGTCCAGTATTGGTCTCCATTGAGATTCTTTTCTTGGAACAAGGAACAGTCTTGAGTAAAACCCCTGGTCTTGTTCTTGTTGTGGAACTCTTTCTATTGCTTTCATTCGAGTCAGCAGAGTGATTTGCTTGATAGCCTCTGCCCTCTGATTTTGTGGTAGGTTTGGCATGCTTGTTTTCTTGGTAAGGTATGAAAATGAAACCTGTACCCTCGGTCTATAATGTCCAAAATCCATTTGTCCTTTGTCAGTCTGTGCCAGTTTTCTGCAAACAGAGATAATTTCCTGCCCAAGGGAGCTTCTAGTTGTTCCCTGGTAGGCGGCAGTAGAGGAAAGTCATTGAGTTTGTGGTTGTGGGGCAGGTGAAACCCCTGCGTCACTTCTTTGGTTTCCTGGCTGCCATTGTCGTCCCCTGTAAGGGCCTCTTCCTCGGCCACGTCTGTTCTTACCCCTTTGAAACTTTTCTGGATTAGGAAAGGACCAGTTCTTTGAAGGCCAATTCCTACTGAATCTGGGGGGTTGAACCTGGAGGAAATCTTTCACAGTCTGAACTGATTTTGCTTTTTCTTCGATGGTCTTTAACACATCCTTAGCATTTGCACCAAAAAGCTTGTTCTTTTCCAAAGGTGCATCCAGAAGTTTTGCTTTTACATGATCTGGTAGAGGCTGATCTTTTAACCAAGCATGTCTACGAATCACTGCCCCTGTCATAGCTGCCCTACATGAAGCTTCCAGTGCATCATATCCACACTGCAGGAAGTGATTGCTTACTTGCTGAGTGTTATGTACAGCTTCCTGCAAAGTCTTCCTGTCTAAAGGATCAGGAGAAGCTAATGTTTTTTGTAAATCTTCTAAGAGATAATCCTGATATTGTAACATATGAAAAAGGCAATTTAAAGCTCTCATAGATAAGGTAGTGGATGTGCAAACATTTTTGTCCCATCTCTCTAATGACCTAGCTTCCCTGTTGGAGGGCAAAGGATTTTTTGAGGTGGAGGCTGAAACTCCTTTAGGCCCCTGTGAAATAGTTTCCAAATCAGCAGTATGGGCCCTGAATAAATGGGAATGAGTTTCTGGGACCCTGTAATAGCTGTCTGGCTTGGCTGGAGCAGGAGGAAGAGAATCAGGGGTAGCACTAGAGTCAGAATACAAATCATCCAGAACATCAAGTACAGGAGGAATAGCTAAGGGCCTGTGCTGAGGCTTCTTAAGGAAAGTCCTAAGGCGTTTCCTAGAATTAGAATATTCCTGACCTTGCCACTTGAAATGTTCCCTCATGGTGTGCAGAACTTCCCCAAAAGAAATATCCTCAGGAGGGGAGGCCGAAGGAATGGAATCTTCTGAGTCCTCATAGGTCTGGAAGAGCTCTTCCTGGCTATCAGAGTGGACAGAGCCCTCAGAATCTTCATCTGAAGGAGTAGGGTCAGAGGGTTCAACCCGGGGCCTTTTATCAGGAGGAGGCTGGGATGCTCTCTCAGGATGGGCCTGTGAACCTCTAATCATGGAAATTAAATCAGCAGCCATGGACATAATTTGTGTCTCCGGAGTCGGCTGAGGTAAGGATTTAGAAGTAATATGCTTTGTTTTTCTGGCTGCCTTAGCCCTAGTGTAGGCCTTAATAGACATGGTCATAGGGGGCCTGGCAGCTCCACGTGAAGGAGTGACCTTGTCTACAGCAATGGTCTCGGGCATTTCCTCGGTTTCGGTATCCGGAGGAAAATCTATAACTGGCGTCGGAGTAATGTCTGGAATCGGAGTCGTCGGTAATGCGGTGTCTTCGGTTCGGAGCGGTGGAGAGACCGTCTCAGAGGGAACCGGAGCACTCGCGCTAGGTTTTGGCGTGGAGTCAGTGGTAGATGCGGGCCGAGGATGTCGGTCCCGGTCTTTACGCTTTTTGGGAGTTTGCGATGTCGGAAGATCCGACGGCATGGTGTAAGCAAAATTATCGCCGAAAAAATCTTCAGCGAACTCCACCCGGCGCCTGAGAGTGCGCTTGTTGAAGCGAGCACAGGCTACACAGGCCGAGACGTCATGGTCTGGGCCCAGGCAAGGGAGGCAGTAAGAGTGGAAATCCTTATGAGGTATTTGTTTACCACAAAAAAGACAATTGTTAACTTTTTCAGTAATTTCTGACATCGGCTGAGGCAAGAAAAGGTCCCCAACGGGGTACTTAGCTTTTTTGATGACTTCGGTATCGTAGAATACTGGAGCTGACCGACCGGCACTTGCGAACTGCTTCTGCTTCGGGCACCGCACGGCAAGAAAGACTGAAGAAAATGGCGTCGGCTGATGCTTATGTACTCCAGCCGCTCTGACGTCGGAGAGACATGCGACATCAGCCGATGTCGGACCCAGACTTTGGAATCCGGCCGACCGAGGGCTGCCTGAGGCAGGACAACCCACATGTTATGACTGCAGTTGCATTCTTGAAGGACATCCAAGAAGACTAATCTGCATAACTGTTTGGACTCAAGGAGTCTACAGGCTGAGGCCTCTCAAGAAAGAAATGAAGGCAAAATTATGACGCCCTACTGGAGCAGGATGCCGTGCAGCAGGTCTTGGTCCTGCATGATACACAATGTAAGGATAAGAACCGCATTCCTTAAAAGTGAAAGGAATAGGACTGCATGGATAGCAACCATTGCTGTATGCACTAAACTAGCTCAGAGTTCAAGGAAAGGATGTAACACTAACATCAAGACAAAAGTAACTGAAAGTGCAGCTGTCCCTGAATGGGCAAAGTAACAGTATGAGTAAGCAGGTTCTGACCACCTTGATGCAGGGACCATGTCAACTTAATCTACAGTTGTCCCAAAAAGATGAAAGTAAAACATAAGCTTCTTCTTGCATCTAACTGCAGCAAAATTAAACTAAGCACTAGTCCGACTGTGAGGAAAGCCTGACAGTGTCTATTCAGCAGCTTCAGATGAATGGAGACTTGGTCTCTGTAAACTGCTGAGTCAAACAACCAGACAAATAATTAGAAGCAGAGAGGTCATGTGAATTGCTGCCAAGTTTTGCATATGATAAAAAATTCAGTGCATGGAGTATATATATATATATATATATATATATATATATATATATATATATGTTTACGTGTGTGTGTGTGTGTGTGTATGTATATATATATATATATATATATATATATATATATATATATATATATACACACATACATGCACGCATACAGATATAGACAGATATGTGTGTGTATGCGTATATGTACATATGTGTACATATGCACACACAAATAAAGGAATAACTGGGACAATGCTCCTTCAACTGCATATGCAGAATTGTCCACCAACTTATGGAATATCACCAAGCAAGCAATTTACAGACAAACCCAAATGCTTTAAATCTAAACAAACCACATTCCTAAACTCTCTCAGACAATTCTGGCTTGAAGTAAACATCATCTTTGGGAGTGCTGACCGTCATCATATAACTTTTACCTTTCTGTCTGTTTGGACTGTGTCTAACAGTACTTATCTCTTGCTTTGTCCACCAAACATTGTGTTACCCCCTAAAATTTCCAAGGCTCTTTTTTCTTGCAACTCCTCTAACTCCACTGTTCTGCTTGTAAGATGCACATGTCAACATGGTATAAAGTTTGTACACAGTCTCTCTCTTTTTGGTGACTAGATTGTATTACTTTTGTATTTCAGTGTTTGATGTAACTGTTAAGTTTTTCTTGTAACCTGTATAGAGCTAAGAACTGGTCAGCCTGTGATCGGTGCTCTATTCTGGTAATCAAAATGTACATAAAAACATAAAATAAATATATGCAGACAGATAAGTCACTATAAAAGGTATTCCACCACCTTGTAAATTCAAAGCAGACCTTTACAGATGGACCCAGCCCTGTTCAGTAGAAGGTGGAAGAGGATAACTTCCTAGATAAACTGAGAAATAAGTCAGAAGATTGATAGTAAGTAGGTAAAACTAGGAACCTCTTGCCTACAGAACAAACCCATTATCCATACAATACAAGAGACAGAAAAACAAATTGCAGCCTATATGTCAAGTTATAGGCATGGGCAAAAGGGAACCTTATCTGTATAACAGCAAGGGAGCATCACATGCTGCTTGTTAAGTAGCAACTCCTGTAGACTATGTCAGAATATGGATAAAAGGCAGGCGCAATTAGGAGTCACCTACTACAGAACAGATTCAACTTCCATACAGGAAAAGGGCGAGGATGTGAGTTTTTGGTGAACTGCAGAGTATGTCAGGCTCAGGTCCTAGCAAAACTTATGCAGGGGATAGCTGCTTACAAAACAGCAAGGGAGTGGGGTTTCACATTATATGCAAAGTAGCAATCTGTAGAATTTCAGTGCAATGCTTAGCTCGCTTTTAGCTTCTAGAATGCTCACTTTCATCTGTGAAGGGGATAGAGTGTTTGGTATAGTGCTAAATGGTAAAAGGCTCATTACAAGAAGGCACCCAAGTCATCAATCTTTTTCATTAACTACTGAAATGCAAGGAGGTGGAGAAAAACACCAACTCTGTATAGAAATAAAAAAATCAGTCAGTCAATCAATCAGGTCAAAATTAAATTCCACAGTCTTAAAAGGCAGAGAATGAAAGCCCATTTTCTGGTTGTAGGAAGGTATGCTAAAATTGAGTAAAAAAAGGTATAATCCAAAACCACATCCTGGGATAACAGCAGTGAAACTAGATACAGGCTATCAGGATCCCCCAAAAATAGCAATAGTTTCAATGGATGAATTGTCCCTTACACTGCTATAACAATCTCAGGGATTCAGGAAAGAACAATGTTGTTACTGAAGAAAAAACAACTCATTGAAGTCAATGTTAGGGGAATGTTAGCTCTAGCTGAAAACCCACTGGCGCTAAAGAGTTTGACTCAATAAAGCTGCCTCCATACCAAACAGCATCAGGTGTTTACCACATGACACTAAAAGATTCTAATGCATACAAGCTCAGCTCTAAACAACGCTCTATGTCAGCTGCCAGAGAGAAAACATCTCCTTGGTACCAAGCTGCTAAAATCTGAATTGACAATGAAGACAGATGTTGATAATTTAGGCATCAAACTCAAAGTCAAGGAGGTATTTGAACCATGAGTCAATGTCAAACCCTATGAAAGTAATGACACAGAGGACCTCAATGTTAACTGCAATATGGAGAGGATGTTTATCACTCCATGGAAGTAGCAGTAACCAAGATAACTTAAGGACTTTTGTCTTCTCACATAACAGAACTTCTTCGGAATATACAAATGCACTTAATTTCTAGAATACTGGCATAATGTATTAGCCATGTCAGTTTTTGCAGTGTTGGACAGTGCAACATTATACAGCCAATAGGCTATCTCCTAAGACTAAAGGGCTGAATGAAATTCTGGCACAGCTAGTAACTAACAAATGTAACATGGTTTAAAACTGACAGCAAATCCATCAATGTAACATTTCTTCTTAGTAACATAATTCAGAGGAATAAGAAAATGTTGATTTTGCAGTTCCCTTCATTAGAAGCCTATACCAGAGAAACTAGATTATCACAGGGTCACTGAACAAAGGCTGGGTCAGTCTAATTTGCTCCTGTATTACACAAAGGTGGCAGTGAAAGGAAATCAAGGAATTAGTAGCTCAGCAGGTAGAGCGCGCGCGCACACACACACACACACACACACACACACACACACACCTTTAGTGCACTGTGTGTTCTTTTGTCACACAAGGTAGACGGATTGCTGACAGTGCAGAGCAGGATAAGAGGGGGTGTTAAACTCCTGAGTGTGTTGTCCTTTGGATGAGACACTAATTCAAGGTCTCATCTGCTTGTGGGTGGTAGTTCAGGTGGATATAAAAGATTCCCTGGCACCTATTGAAGAGAGTAGGGGTCCTTTATTTATATACAAAAATAATTCATATGTACATTTTTTTTACAAATGTACGAATATATTGAGTTACACATACATTTACACATATTCATACTTTTCCTTACAATCATACTAAATTTTCATTACTATTGGACCCCACTCCTTTTTCCAAACCATCATCTGATTTTCCTTAATACTGTTGCTAAAATTAATTTTCCAAGAAATATAATTTCATTTATTCATTCCATATAACCCATAAGACCAAATAACTTCTTATCTATTCTTTTAACATATTCTTTACTTCTGTTCTTATAATATGCAAACTAATTCATATCCATGTTTATTTTATCCGCTTCTTTTATATCTTCATAAAAAAACTTCTTTACATATTTTTCTCCATAACTGTTTTACTCTCTTACATTTCAAAAACACATGTTCAGAAGTTTCTTCTTTTTGACAATATAAATATTCAATCACTTTATATATTATGAACCTCCACAAAAAGTCTTGACATTCTACTTTCTTATTACTCCATTTGCTTCTTATTTTTATATCTTTATTTTTTTTCACCTGCTGGATTTCCCCATTGTTTTATATAATGTTTTATCATTACGTTCATACTTTTCTTTTCTCTATATCATCAATTTTTATCTTCTACCAAAATATTTTCCTTAACATTTTATTTCATTTATACACTCTTTTCCTCTTTTTACCATACTCCAAAATTTATCCCACTTATATTTATACAATTTTAATACTAATTTCTCATCTTTTTCATGTATCCACTTTAATAATGTGCACAAATTTAATGAAGCAGCACATACCACTAGGTTAATTAAACATAAACCTCCTCCTTCTTTATTTGTATACAAAACTCCTATTTTTTCTGGGTTTAATCTAGAACCCAATATAAAAAACAAAATATCTGCAATAATTCCTTTTGGCAACAAAAATACACTTGGTAGGTATGTCATTTTCCCCATCAGTACTGAATTTATCAAATAGGCCTTTTTTCTGAATAATTTATATATTCTCAAAAAAAACAGGTTTTATTACTTCTATTATTTTTTCCACTGAATTCTACTTGTACCTTTATTCTCATATTTTATACCAAACACTGAAATTTAATTCACTGTAAAATATATATCCCGCATCCTTACTACAGACCTTGATTTTTCTCTTTATTTAAAGCCATACCTATCACCTCTAGACACTCATTTGGGCAAATTATTACTTATTTTACCCAAATGTTTTTTTTTTTTTTGCAATTACAATGTCATCTGCAAATGCTAACAGGACTGGAATTCTTAACCAGATAAAAATTTGGCAATAGCGTATGTACTTCCAAAAGGTAAAAATAAAATGAGAAGCCGAACCACCACGGCTGAAGGTAAAATCCATTTTATTCACACTCAAAATCTCTCTAGAATGCATTTACACAGTATGTTTTGCATTCTAGAGAGATTTTTATTATTCATTTAGTTTCTCAGGCATAATGATTAACTAATTAGATTTTATTTTGATTGTTTAATTGAATGGAATGGTTGGCTGATTAAGTATTTAAATAACATAATGTTTTATGGAATTGTCTGATGAAGCGTTCAGGTAGATCGTGAAAGTACTTACTCCCATTTCTTTTGAGTGTGAATAAAGTGGATTTTACCTTCAGCCGTGGTGGTTTGGCTTCGCATTTTATTTTACCTTTTGGAATTACACTACCACCTTCCTTTGCTAATCTGCTTAAGTAATACTCGATACTTCTCTTTTTCCTTGTAAAAAAAATCTTTGCTTAAATAATTCTTGTATTTTTTCTTGATTTCTTTCATATAATTCTTTTACTTTGTCAAACTACTTTATGTTCGAAATCTTCCAATGCATTGTTACACATTCTTTTATATTTTTCTTTCAGTACTTTTCACACATCATGCTGCCAATGCAAAAACATTTTTTTTATGTTTCCCTTAAATATCTACCATTCAGACCAATTTTTATAAAATGTTCTTATTGTAATAAGATCTTTCCATGACTGTATAACTAATCTCTTTCCTCCTTCACTCTATGCTTTTTCATTTATCCTTTTAACCATTTGGCTATTTTTCTTTACTCCTTGTTTTCTTTTATCTATAAGCCATATTGCAAGATGATCAGAAAATCATGTTTCAACTACCTCCCCTTCTCCTATAACTAAACCTTCTGATACTAGAAGCAGGTAGGGAAAGTTCCCTGATATTCTGGCCAAAGTTCCACTAGTAGAAGTATACCAACTCAGGTCTCCCCAGAAAAAGAGACTACTAGCCTAGTAGGTCTAACTCAGTCAATAAAAAAATGATAAAGAATAAGTATATTATTCAAGTAATTAGATTAACCCTGTTTGCAGTCATCAGTATATCTATTATCTATAGTCAATTTCCTAATTTTAAATCTAAGAATACTTTAAAATGGAAGTGCCCATAGCACAGAGTCTTGTAGCACACCTCTTGTAACCCAAACAAAGAGAGGAAGGTCATCCTCCACAGTGACATTATGTACTTTGCCTGATCAGTGCATTACCCATTGAATTACACAAGAATTGGACTTAATCATATTTTTCAACTATTCACTTATTTTGGCTTATGGGTCGAAAAATGTCTAGGCCTGATGTCAGACTTACACAAAAGATAATTACCATGGTCATAAATGACAGTTCTAGGAACAAATGCCAAAACTGGCAAGCACTGTGGCGTGTCCATTTTTATTCAGATCGGAGAAAGAGGAGAGGAGAGTAACAGCTTGAAATGCACTTTCTTTTATAGTCAGTCTTCCCTTTATGGCCATGGCTTGACAGTGCATACATGTCCCCCAACAAAAATTCTCACTGCTGAATATGATCAGTTCAAGGACTGATACTGATACTTGGATAATCTGCAATAATTTTATAACATCTGCAGAAATTATCCTTATGATGAACAGGAAGTGCCATCAAAAAAGGCAGATGGGTTTTACTTGGTGTTTGCAGGGGTCTGTGCTAGAGCTGATGTGACTGAACACTTTTATTTCTCATATTACTTCTGAAATAAAAAGAAGTGAAGTTTTATTGATTTTACTAAGACTTGGGTAATGGTATCGGATTGTTGGACTCACCACAGGGGCTTGGGGAGGCTGGAGGGGTGTGTATGGTCCTAAGCTGAATGGAAGAAAATACAAGACAATGTATTCTGGAACTTAAAAATCTTAAAGAAACCAACAAGTAACATGATTTCTTTAAGTACTTTTTGCCTCCATTCCTGCTAACCATCTGATCTCCTTCAATGGGTCTCAAGTCTATTTCTCTCAAGAGTAGAGGGGAGCCCCCAGTATCCCCAGAGAGCCAGCTGACTGGAAGTAGCCCTCATATAGGGAAGTATATAGGTTGCTTGTGTTACAACTCACCTCATGGCTTCTACTTGCTCATAGTGGCTGGGAAAACCCTTGACTCCCTTTCCTTATGGTTCTGGCTAAATTCTCCAGTCCAGGATCTCCTAGCTATTAGGGATGATCATAACTATTCAAGGCAGAAAACTACCCCAGACTCTAGCCTCCACAACCTGTATCACTCTGACAGGAGGAGTTCAGTATTTTTTCCTGAATACTACTCCATTCCCTGGCAATGGATTTCAAGACAGACTCTAGCAACAGCTGTGCACAGATCAGTTGCACTGCTGTGTAACGACCACAGGAATCTTAGATGTTGCTACCTTTGTATTAGTGCAAAATTAATGCACAGTGTCATTGTTTAACATGCTAAGGACTGTACAATGAGTTTTAAGTAAGATGGCAAAGATTGTAATGAGAGATTAGGGACACAAACTCTTCAATCCAGAGGTCAAGGATAGGAAATACACATAATATGCGCAGGATAAGTATAGAAAAAAATATTGTGTGATGGAACCAAAGAAAGAGGAAAGGAGAGATGTAGAGAAACATATAACAGAAGAGAGAATTCAAAAACTGAGACAAGTGGTTTCTTAACTGAAAGGTTAGCCAGGAGTTGGAATGCTCACATAGGGCTTAGGACAGACAGGGTTTAAGGGGGCTGTCTAAGATAAGAATACATTGAATCAGTCAAACAAACTTTATAAGTTAGGTGTCTTCTATTGGCATTTTTCTATATTTGTATGATAGTCCAGGAAATTAAAAAGAAAAACGACCGAAGCTCAGTCAGCAGCAAACTTTCACTCGCTATGTTCATATCTGTATATGTTGTTTTTGTAATGTAAAAAAAGTCCTGGCATGTCAGTTGGTTGATTCTATCAGATTAGTTTTGAGCCTTTCTAGTTATTTAAACCTAGAATGGATAGGTTTAATATAAATGACCAATGGCAGTTAACTTGAAAGTTCTGGTTTATGCTACTTCAGTCATTACAACCTGGAGCCCTAGAATAAGATAAATAAAAAGGTTGACTATATTCTAACCTGAAGCCTATACAATACTACAGATATGTAGAGTAGACTCTGATGCAATACTGGTCCACTCTCCTGCTTTTTAGACTTTTTCTAAATGACGTGCAACTCCATTAGTGTCTAAATGCCTAATGTCCCTTTCCAGACATTGGAGAAAGAGCTCAACTTGTTGTCTATTTCAAATGTGAAACACACTTTGTCAAAGACACTTTTGCCTCATCAATCTCCCCTCACTGGAATGATCTTATTCTGATAACGAACTATGCAATAATAAATCAGATAGTTAAAGATGGATATGGCAAGTCTCAAAGAATAAAAAGAAGTTATGTCATACCATAACGTTCCATCTGTGTTGTCTATCTTCACTAATCTTTGACTGCGGCCTCGGTTCTGAGCCTCGGAACAGACGGTTTGTTATGGTAAGACATAACTTCTTTATCTGATGTTGTCAATCTTTACTCAGTCCTTGACTGTGGGACAGAGTCCCTAACCCCCTGAACCTTCGGAGGTCTTACAAAAGAATATTCCTGAGCACCACCAAACCGAATGATGCACGTCCCCTAGAGACCTGGTCCAGTTTGTAATGAGTACTAAAGGTATGAAGAGATGCCCATGTAGCTGCTGCACAAATGTCATCTACAGAAGCTCTAGCATGCAAAACTGCAGAAGCTGCTACACTTCTAGTTAAATTAGCTTTCACAGGACTTGGTTGGTGAAGTCCCTTTGAGTGATAAAGGTGAAACAACCCCCAAGCCATTGGTAACCTTAGCAACTGGGTTACCTAACGAAAGTGAGGAAAAGGCAATGGACAGTTGGTCGGACTTTCTGATGTCCTTTATTCTGAGAAGGTAAAAACAGAATTGCCTGTGAACATCTAATAAGTGCAGACAGTACTCCCCTTCAAAGAAATTAGGGAAAAAGACTTGCAGATGTAAAATTTGACTGACATTTGATTCTGTAACAACCTTTGGCAAAATAGATGGATTGGCCCTGAGGGAGACCCTGTCCTTAAGAAATATTAAATAGGGGGCCTGCACGACACGGTTTGAATTTCTGATATTCTTCTGGCTGAAGTGATAGCTACCAAAAACAAAGTTTTCAAGGTCAAAAACTTTAAATCACAAGTTACCAAAGATTCAAAAGGGGATGAAATTAAAGACTGTAGGACCAAGGGTAAATCCCATGGAACAATGGGTTCTTTAAATGGAGGCCTTAACATTAAGGTTCCTTTCAAAAAGACATTACAAAGTTTGAGACATAAGTGAAGAACCATCAAAACCAACATGGAAATTAGATATCACAGTGAGATGTACTCGAATGGCAGAAGTTGAGGGCCCAGACTGATAAAGAAAGGCCAGAAATTCTAAAACTTTATCCAGAGGTCCTGTGTAGTGGGTCGATATTACTGTCAAGCGATCATCTAGCAAATTTTATCCATTTGTTATGGTACAGTTCTCTAGTTGAAGGCTTGTGGTGGGCCAAAATGATTTGTCAGCCCAGGGAAGTAAGGGAGGAATGTCTGGCAGTCATGAGAACTGGAGAAGCCATGTAGTGAGCTTGAGATACTGGACAGTCTGATGAACCATTCCTTCTGGGTGAGATAACAGTTCTGGAGCTGGGTCCAAAATCCAAGGTTTCCAAAGTAGGTGAGGCCAAAGGAAGGGAAACCAGACTTGTTGAGGCCAGAACGGAGCATTGAGGATTATTTTGTTCTTCGAACTCTTGGCTTTCTTTAGAAACTGATATATCAGAGGAGTTGGGGGAAAGGCATACAGAAGACTGGGGAGGGGGGCAGTCGTGAAGAACAGCGTCTCTGGATGACTCCCCCAGTGGGGGGGATTAAGGCAAAGTGACTGCTACACTTGTTTAGAGAAAACGCAAATAGATCACAGCAAGGTTGACCCCAGTGGTGGAATATCTTTTCTTCCACTAATGGATTGAGAGACCACTCGTGAGGCATTAAAACAGTTCTGCTCAACTTGTCCACAATCACGTTGGAGTTCCCCGGAATGGGCATTGCCGTTAGAAAGTGGTCGGTGCCATACTCTTGAGGGCTTCTCAACAAAACAGCTAAGACTTGGTTCCCCCTTGTTTGTTGATGAACCAGACTACCAACATGTTGTCTTGTTTGTATGGCCACTGTTCCAAAGGTGGGTATCTTGAAATGCTTGCAACGCTACGAGCACTGCCTTCATCTCTAGAACACTGATATGCAAAATTGTCCTCCATCTGGGACCAAGTGTTTTGGCCTGTCCTTTCCAGACAATGCCCCCCCCCCCATCAGGGAAGCATCTGTGGTCACTATGGCTTGGAGCTGAGGTAGGACAAAAGGATGGCCCAACAAGATTTCACTGGAATGGAGCCACCAAGACAGGTTTTGTTTGCAACAATTGGTGTTCAAAATCTGATGAGAAATCCGTTGGTTTAATAATGACCATTGGGAGGCCAGAAGCCATTGAAGAATCTGCATGCGATATCTGGCCATGGGAACTAGGGTAACATAGACTGCCATTGATCCTACAGTCCACAGGATGAGTCTTACTGGAACACTTCTGTTCTGAATGATGTGGTTTACTTGTGATCTGATCCTCTGGAGTCTTTCTAATCGGAGTGAGGCAAATCCCGTGACTGTGTCTAGTATAGATCCAATGAATTCCAGCTGTTGTGTGGGTTCCAAATGGGATTTTTTGTAATTTATTGTGATGCCTAAGGTGGTGCAAAGATGAGGGGTGTAATCTCTTGCCTTTACGAGTTCACAGCTGGTGGTAGCGGTAAGGAGCCAATTTTCGAGATATGGAAAAACTCGGAACCATTGCAATCTGAGATGTGCTGCTATCATTGCCATAAATTTGGTAAATACCCTGCGGGTTGTGGTGAGGCCAATGGGTAGTACCATGAACTGATAGTGACTGGCTACCAGACGGAAGAGCAGGAATCTTCTGGACTGCATGTCCATTTTTATGTGGTAATATGCATCCTGAAGATCTACTGAGCACATCCAGTTGACTTTTTCCAAAAATGGAAGTATTAACTGTACTGAGACCATCCAGAATTTGGTTTCTTGAACTGATCTGTTCAACTGGCTGAGATCCAAAATGGGTCTAAAGTCCTCAATTTTTTGGGCACTAAAAAGAACCTTAAGTAGATTCCAGATCATCTCTGGTCTGGTGGGACTGATTAGAAGAGACTTTTGTCAAGCAGTTTTTGGATTTCTAAGACTGCTGCTTCCCTGTGACTGGGTGGAATGTCTGGGTGTCTTTTTGTGTTTTTGGTTTTGTTGAAAGGGGAATGATGTATCCTCTGGAAATGATCTCCTATACCCATTTGTCCGATGTGATTTGTAGACTGGTGCAGGGATAATCGTCCCCAGATTGCCTCCAGAGGAAGGCAATTGGGCCTCCATTTAGGAGCGCTGGTAGGAGTTACCCGAGAAATAATTTCTGGACCCTTGGTTCTGCGGGCCATATCTGCCTCTTCCATTATTACTTCCCCCTCCGCCCCAGAAGAAGTCCTTGCCATGCGAGTCTTGAAAAGGCCCTTGGTTCTTTTTGAACCATAGCCTCCCACTTCTCTTGTTCCTAGAGTAGGGTGGCTGAGGAGTGGAGAAGCATACGTCCATGGCAGAAAGAGTCTTCCCATCTTTCTCACATCTGGCTAGTGTGTCTTTAACCTTAGGTCCAAATAGGGAGGATCCATCAAACGGAGCATAGACAAAAATGATTTAAATGGCTCCGCAAAGTCACACAAGCACATCCAGGCGTGTCTCCTGATGGCTACGCCTGAACCTGTGCTATTGTCATCCATTCAGTTGCATGAGCAATTAGCCTCATGGGTGAACTGGAAATCGATTCAAGGGTGGCAAGATGAGAGGTAACCGCATCTCAGACCCCTTCAGCTATTGCTCCTGTGAAAGTGTCTGAAAGCTCTGTGATCACATCTCTTTGCAATCTAGTGAAGTGTGTAATATAATTCAAGGTCCTGAGAGAAGGTCAATAAAGAATATACCCAAGTTCCAAACCTATCCATAGTCCTAGACTCCTTGGTAAGAGGATGGACAGTAGGACTTTTGTCTGCAAATTCCTTTTTGGTGGCTGTTGCCATCACCATGGCGTCTACAGGAATACCCTTGGCCAATGTTGTTCATCCTTAGGGGCAGACAGAATCAGTTCAGGTCTCTTAGGGATCGGCTGGATGGAGTCTGGAATTGTCCAGGCCCGCTGAGCAATCAGTTTAGTAAGCTCGTCAACGGGTGGAAAGATCCAAGAGGTAGAGGGCTGGGCATGAAAAGCCTCCAGGTATACAGAGTCCTCTGAGGAAGGTTGGAGGGACGTCCAGCCACCCCTCTGCTTCATAATTTCTAGGATGTAACCAAAGGAAAAATCATCAGGGGGTGACCTAGGGGAACCTTCCCCTTCATCAAAATCAGTATCCTCTGTGAAAGACTCTTTCAGGGAGTCCAGGTGCTTCCTCTTGCACTTTTTCTTCGAAGGTACCTCTTTGGTGGGATGTTCCCGAGAGGTATCTGAAGAAGAAATCACCATGGTAGATCGTTCCTAAGGCTTCTGTGTCCTCTGCTCCAGGGATGAGCCTGGAGGAAGCTCCGGTTGAGGGGATGTACAAGATACTTGGCCCGACAGGGGTGGCGTAGACAGAGTCCACAATGGACAAAGCCTTCTCCATTGCCTGAAAGGCAGGCCCCCCATAGAGGGATGGGAGCCTGGAACCATGGTCCCACCCCGCACCAAGGATGCCTCTCCGACACAGAAGTCAAGGCTGAGCTTATGAATACTGAAGCTCCGAGGGGCATGGAGGGCTTCAAAAGTATCCAAGTCGAACTCTGCCCCTCAGAACCAACAACAAAGCCTCAACCCTGGGAGGTCTCCAGTTTGGGTAAACCGTAAGAGCTCATGGCAATTAAAGGTGCCGGAGAAGGAGCTCTAACTGGCACCAAGGCAGTCGGAGCAGGGAAAGTCAGCATCAGTGGCTCTGAAATCTTGGCTGGAATCGGAGGAATCCGAATGGGAGTCGTGGAAGGACAGCCTCCAGAGCAGAGTTGGCTTGGAACCAATGATGGAGGAAATGCCCTCGCGTGAGCAGCTGGTCGACCAGTCTCATAATATCAGACTCTGAAAGGCTCTTAGTAGACCAAAGAGAGGAGCTTGATGGGGACCTAGGTGGTCTTGATTCCAAAAAAGGACTTGGTGGACATTCAGCAAATGGGTTCACCGATGGAGAGTAAGAGGTCCTTGGTAATGTAACAAGCCGAGGCTGCTTTGGTACAAAGGGTTCAGTTGGTACCAAAGCTTCAGATGTCTACACCAAAGTTTGAGTCGAAGTCAAGTCATCTTTACCTATTGGTGCTGAAGATGCAGTTGACACAGAAGGAGGTCTGGTCAATTTTGTAGTGGACTCTGAGGAACTTGGAGCTGAATGTGATTGTTTTTTAGTTTTGGATGAAGAAGAGGAAGAGCTGGGTTCATGATTGGGACCAGATATCGCCTTTCCAAAAATCACCCTTCAGTAGTCCATTAAAATAAGATTATTTCTCTGCTCTGTCAAGATTCTGGTGGAGAAACCATGACAAAAAGCACAATCCTCCTGGAGATGGACAGCATCTAGACAGTAAATACTAAAGGTGTGGCCATCCACGTTGGGCATTTTTCTATTACATTTTTGGCACCTTTTAAACCCAGATGTGCCCTTAGTAGACTTATTAGCCATAGTCAAAAAATACAGGCCTAAGCCAAGTTAACACACACACACAGGAAAAACAGGCAGAGTGCGAAAGTCTCCTTTTTTATTTTTTTTTTTTTTGGAAAGAACAGAAGAGAAAAATTACCAATGGTGGTAAAATAGATATTACCCTGTGGTTATGGGAGCAGGGAAAGGAAGCACTGACAATGGTAAGTTAGATTATCTAATGACAGAAAGTGAGGTAAGGGGAAGAAAACTGTCAAGTGCATGCACTAAATATGAGGGAGGAGTGGGCAGAAGAATTACATAATTATATAAAGATGGAGATAAGGACAAAACAGTAAGAAACTCACAATAATATACTGCCAAGGCTCAAGAGATTGGTTGAACGCATCTGCACCATGAAGTGGCAAGTGACATCTGAGGTAATTTAGTGTGGAGCATTATGGGTAGAGCCTAGCTTGAGAGTTTTGGGAGGCATGAGCTGGAAAAACGTCAGAGTCGGTTCCGAGGCTCGGAACCGAGCCCACAGTGAAGGACTGAGTGAAGACTGACATAAGATATACCCTTACTAGGGATGAATTACAATTCGGTTCCAAAATTATGATGCTGCCTACAAGTCTGACTAAAATAAACAGCTTATATTCAGAAGGTAAAAGTCACTCTCGCATACTACTAAAAGACTCATCTAACAGTATTAGGGGAGTTAGCAGTTCAGACTGGAAATACGCCATATGATCTCAAGACCCTACTTCCTCAACATGACAATAAATAATCTGCAGTGCAATGAATACATCAAATGCCTTTTGATCTTTATTTGAGTGACCTATCGGACACATCAAAAACATTTTCTCCTACACATCTGGAACTCAAAGGCCAGACATCCCCCACCCCCACACCCCAACAAAAGTTCAATTTCTGATTGAACTCAAAGCAATTGTTACTACTTGCTCTCTGGCAAATTCAAACCACCTACATGTTCATTTTAGATGGCATTTTACAATAAACTAACCAATTAATACCTTTGTTGCCCAACACTATTGCATACACTCCGATGCACATAAACCTGTTTTTATATCTCATATCTGTCAATGCTATTCAGTGCATTTCAAAACTTTCTTTCATTTTTATTACTCCTGCTTTTTCATCTGTTTAACACAGCTGACAAAATTCAGTCATTTTTAGTTTGCATCCTTCCTTACTGATATGTGCACCACATTTTCTCCAGTGCTAGTGTTTGTGCTTCCCATCTCTCGTCTCAAAATACAGACATATGTCTAGCAATCCTAACCTGGGTTAACAAAAACAGAAGTATAGTGGACAATTTTGTGTCAGATGGATGTGTGATGGCTGATATTGCTAAAGTCAGCCTGCAAATGACTTCTGACAAAAGTTTGAAAGTGGACCTAATACCGATGTAGCTGCATTTCTAAAGGGGTGATACAACATGTTGCCTTTAAAGAAGAACCTCTTAACTTTCTAAGTATTTTCTTTTTCAAAAATCACCTTCGCAAACAGGCTTGACAAGGTCCATCATCTGACAGAGACAATCTTCAAATGGCAGGGGTTCGATGGCCATGTTCTCCAGCTTCTGGCACTGCTCCTCATAGAAATACTCCAATTCATACATCGACAACACTCCATCACCATCAAGATCCATGCAGCGGAACCAATACTCAATACTGTCAGAGACATATGTATAATCAAGTTAGTGAAAAGCACAATGCACCAAGTATGTACAATGCTGTTATACCAAAAAGTACTATTGTTTTGGCTTGGGGAGGTTAAAATTTGATAGCGGTAAAAGCAAATTAGTTTTCTCTATCATCATATCAAACCACTCACCTCTTCACCTTTTTTTTTTTTTTTTTAATTAGGCTAGACTACACACATACTGGTCATGCATGACTCAGTTGGCTTGGACTTTCACACACTAAAAACAGTTCTGTAAAGTATATAATACTATATTCATGGACAAAGCTTGCACTTTATGTCACACATTATTTAAAGAATATGCAACTAAAGATTAGAAAGAATTGTGTCACTGGCCAGTAAAGGGATTTGTCAAAACAGTCCAAGTGTGTTTACATGGGCCAGCTTCATAGCATTAATACTCACAAATTATAGTAGTCAAATTAATCCAATGCTGGTCTCAACTATAACATGATTTACAAGTTGGTGCTAAATGCTTTTAATCACCCGGAGAGTTCAGTTTTGTGCATCTGTTTTTATTATAACAATGCATCTTTTGATACGGGGGGAAGGGGTCATGTTAAAACAAACTTTTTTTTAATTATCTGAGATATTCATAATCCAGTGAAACAAGATGAGACAAATAAAACAGTGACATTAGCTTGACTACCACTGGGATTCACTTTACTGCACAGTCAGCTCATCTATTATCATCATCTAATTCTTCAGCTAACTGACGCTTGATATGAAAGTCCCTAAAAAAGGACAAAATTAATTTCATAACAAAGACAAAAACTAAAAAAAATTCACTGGAGTATTTGAGCAATCTTACTATGAAATGGAAGCACTTTCTGTTTAGTTTACAGCGTACTCAGTTTAAAAGTACACTTGTGTACACTTACCATAAATGTAGATGTTAGAGTGTATTGGGTCTATATCAAAACCGCGAAACCTCACATACGCGAATACGGAAACGTCGACACATATTAAGCGAACCGTGAAAACTCTGAACATCCTGAACCGTGACATTCAAAATGTCAAATCGGCATAGTTGGCCAACCCCACCATCCACTACGTACTACCTACCACATACATACACTTAACAACACCCTACTTCTAACCCTAAACTAAAGCTTAGATATATTACTATGTATGCACTTACCTTAACCCGCACCCTAACCCTAAGGTCCGTAACTATTGCACACTTACCTTAAGGAGCTACACCGGATAAGGGCCAACTATTACGATTCGACATTTCGAATTTTGCGCTTCAAGACATTCAGTGTTTTCGCAGTTTGCTCAATATGTGTCGACGTTTCCGTATTTGCACAACTGCGGTTTCACGGTTGTAATAAGTAACCGAGTGTATTCACTGTTGCAGTCATCACATTTGGGTTACCCTGCCACGGTAGCCCCAGTCGGCCCGAATACCAGAGGCTTAGTATTTCAAGAGGGATGGAGGGAGGGAAACTAGGACTGCAACAGTGAATACACTTGAACATCTACATTTATGGTAAGTGTACACAACTGTACTATGTTCTTCGTGTTTCACTGTTGCAGTCCACACATTTGGGTTGATTCCCAAAGCTGAAGAAAAGGGTGGAGGCAGTCAAGAGGACTGGGGGCTGGCTAGGATGCCCTGCAAGACTGCAGTGGCAAAGCCTGCCCTGGATTTGGAGAAGACAGGCAGGTGATAATACTTGGTGAAGGTATGAACAGATGTCCATGTTGCAGCCTCCAGGATGTCCCTGGTGGGGACCCCTCTAAGGAAAGCTGCAAAAGTGGAGGTTGCTCTGGTGGAATGTGTCCTGCCCCCCCCCCTTAGGGGGAGGTTTTCCGTGCTGTTTGTAGCAGAAATTGATGCAATGTGCTATCCATTTGGAAATTGTTTGTTTGGATATGGCCTTACCCTCTGCTCCTGCAGCGAAGCTGACTAGTAATTGATCAGATTTTCTAAAAGATTTGGTCCTGTCTAGGTATAATCTGAGCTGTCTGTGCATATCTAGAGTGCAGAATAGTTTCCCCTTTGTTTTGTGGGTTAGAGAAAAAGGTGGGCAAATTAATGGATTGGTTGAGAGCCACACTGGACACCACTTTTGGCATGAAGGATGGGTTAGTCCTGAGGGAGACCCTGTCAGCATGGAAAATTATGAATGGCTCCACAGCCATAAGTGCTTGTAGCTCTAATATTCTTTTAGCTGAAGTGATGGCCAGAAGCAAGGCTGTCTTCCAAGAGAAATTTTAGCTCTGCTGAAGCTGCAGGTTCAAAGGGGGGCAGGGTGAGCTTTTCCAACACAAAGTTTAGGTGCCAAGCTGGGGTAGGAGCTCTTCTGGGTGGCCTCAAGTTGTTAGCCCCTCTTTGGAACTGTTTGATAAGAGGGTGCGAGAAAAGAGGTGGCTCTGTGCTGAAATGAGCAGAGATGGCAGAGGCATGAATTTTAATAGAAGAGAAGGACAGACCTTTGTGTAGTAGGTCTGCCAGTTAATCCAGGATGAGAGGTAGGGAGGGCTGTGCCGTTCTGGCTCCCTTAGCCTGGATCCAGGTGCAAAACCTTTTCCACTTGTCAGCATAAGACTTTCTAGTGCTGGGGTGTCTGGCCTCACGTATAACATCAAAAACTTGTTTGTTTAGACTGGCAGCTTGAGGAGAGGTCAAGGAATAAGCCAGGCTGTCAGACTGAGGGTCTGTAATTGAGGATGCATGAATTCTTCATTCCTCTAGGTCAGGAGTGTTGGGATATGAAGTAGGTTCTATGGTGGCAGGGGTGACAGGCTGCGCAGCAGTGGGTACCAGTGCTGTCGTGGCCAGTCTGGGGCAATCAGGATTGTCCTCGGTTTTTCCTCCCTTATTTTGTGCAGTACCCTTGAAATGAGTGGTAGAGGGGGAAATGCATAGACAGAGAGGTGGAAAGGAATGCCATCTGGGATACTGTGTCCAGGTTTGCTCCCAGGAATACAATTTTTGTGTGGGTACTAGTTTTGATTTATTTTCGTTGATAGTATAACCCAGGGAGGTCAGTAGGTCCTTTACAAAGGTCAGGTGCTTTAGCAGCTTTTCCTGTCTGCCTGAATCAGGCAGTCGTCTAAGTATGGGTAAATTTTAATAATTCTTTGTCTGCAAAAAGCAATGGCGGGAGCCAGACATTTTGTGAAAACTCTGGGAGCAGTGAATAAGCCAAAGGGAAGCGCAGAGAACTGAAAGTGCAGTGATCCTGCTCTGAAATGTAGGTATTTCTTGCATGATTCCCTGATTGGGATGTGCAGGTAGGCCTCTTTTAGATCTACGGGGGCTAACCAAGCATCCTTGGAAATAATAGAAAGAAGCTGCTGTAGGGTGAGCATTTTGAATTTTGGTATCACCAGAAAGGTAAAAACAGAAAAACTGCACCAAGTTAACACACAGAAAACGACGTTTATTCAAACCAAAAACAAAAAGGAAAAAAAAAGGTAAGCGCTTTCACAACTGCTGTTGCTTCATCAGACACTACTATAAAATAACAAGCCGCTTAAATTGCTTTTATTATTAGGTTTTAGCAATTATTTAGTGTAATGTATTTCTTTCTCCTTTTGCAGTTCACTATACCTTTTATTTGTCTTTGCATAGCATCATGTGACTGGCTTTTTCAGTTAATTGAATGCACCTATTTAAGCTGCTTGTTATTTTATAGTACTGTCTGATGAAGCAACAGCAGTTGTGAAAGCGCTTACCTTTTTTTTTTTCCTTTTTGTTTTTGGTTTGAATAAATGTCGTTTTTTTGTGTGTTAACTTGGTGCAGTTTTTCTGTTTTTGCTTTATATATTTTCTGCCCCTTGTTTTTACCTCTAGCCGTTTTTAATCTTCAGATCACCAGAAAGGTGTTTAGAATGGATAGGTCGAGGATGGGGTGCCATGTGCCCCATTTTCTGGGTACCTGGAAGAGTCTGGAGTAAAAACCTTGGCCTATCTGTTCTGCAAGAACATGCTCTATTGCCTCCAAAGAGAGGAGGGAAAGGACTTGGTTTTTGGCCTCTGCACACTGGTTTGGGGGAAGATCTGGGAACCCTTTTGGGGTTGGCAGAGTGCGGAAATAAAATTTGTGTCCCTGGGACACTGTGTTGAGGACCCAGTGGTCACTGGTAATGGTGGCCCAGTTGCTTGCATGGAAGGAGAGTTTTCCTCCTAGGGGCAAGTGCAGGTGGGCAGAGGGAGGGGGTGGAAGTGTAAAGTCATTGTGTGCTCTTTACCATAAGGGGGTGGTTTTGCACCCCCTGGTTTTGAAGAGGAGGAACTCCATTGCTTAGATCTCTGCATTCGATGGGGCTGTTGTCTGGGGGGGGGGGCTGCTTCCCCTGGGTCTGGGCTGAGCTGACCTGGGGGGGGGGCAGGAAAGGACCAGTGTTTGGAGGGGCAATGCCTACTGAACCTCAGTGGCTGGACCTGTAAGAAGTCTAACTGCCTGCTTAGATTTTGCTTTTTCTTCCATCTTTTTTAAGACCTCTTCTGCCTTTCTGCCAAATAAGTTGTTTTGTGCAAGGGTGCGTCCAATAATTTGGATTTGACATGGTCTGGCAAGATCTGTTCCTTAAGCCAAGCATGTCTTCTAAGTACAGAACCTGTGATTGCTGCCCTGCAAGATGCTTCTAGGGCATCAAAACCTCATTGCAAGGTGTGCTTAGTTACTTGACTTGCAGAATGCATTAACTCTTGCAACTCTATTTTCTGCACAAGCAGGGAAAGAAGACATTTTTTGTTTGAGGAGTTCCATGGTATGTTGCTGATATTTCAGCATATGGAACTGACAATTTAATGCTCTAATAGCCTAATGCTCGGAAATCCCTATCTGAGGGGGTGGGATTCCTAGCTGAAGTTGCTTTGATTCCTTTAGGTCCTTCAGAGATGACCTCGGGGTCAGCAGTAGGATTTTTGAAAAGAAATTTGAGAGAGAGTCAGGGACTCTATAGTACCCATCAGGTTTCCTGGGAGCAGGAGGGAAGGTGTCAGGGGTCAGACTGGATTCCATAAAAACATCATCCACAACATCCAGGACAGGAGGAATGGCCAGAGGTCTGCGCTGTGGAAGATATAAGAATTCCCTGAGTCTCTCTTTTGACTGAGGATAGTCCTGACATTCCCATTGGGAATGCTACCTTAAAGTATGTAGGGTTTCCCCAAGGGAAAAGTCCTCGGTTGGAGAGGCTGAAGGGATGGATTTCTCTGCATTAGAATCCTCATAAGCAGAGAGAGGTTGCATATCTTCATATTCAGATGCATCAGAATCATCGGACTCCTGTTCAGATAAAACTACTGGGGACAAGTCTCTTTTTCTTTTGAAAGGTGTAGCCTGGCTTCCCCTGATAAGCATTATAAGGTCTTCCGCCATTTTCAGCATTTGCAACTGAGGCAAGGAGGCAGGGGCCTGGAGCTTGGGTTGTCGGTTTTTTGGGTGTGGTTCATACCCTGAGCCTTAGAAACTCGGTTGTTTTCGAAAGAACTGCAGATGCGAAAGAAGTCGTCAGTCTGTGTGGAGTATCAGTAGTGCGAAGTAATTCCTTGGAAGCCAGTGTCTGCTCAGCGGCTCCGGACCCATCCAAGGTAGAGACATCTGCAAGATGCTTAGTCAAAGAAGAGTCTTACGGCATACTGGACTCCAAAAGGGTCTTGGTAGCAGCCAGCAAATCCACAGAAGCAGGCATCAGGGACTGCGAAAACACCTCACTGAGGACCGGAGAACTAATGACTAGTTTAACGGAAGCATCATCGGCAGTTTTGGACCTGTATGGTCTGTCGCTGTCTTTATCCTTATGTTTTTTTGGAGGATCAGTTGTCGGATGGCTTACCAAAGCCATATTAGAAGTAGAGAATTGAGCGCGAAAATATCTAGCTACAATAAGGGCCTGACGATGTATAGTTCTGGCATTGAACAAAGCAGAAAAGCGACAGCGGGGGACATTGTGGTCTGGGCCTCAACAAGTGATGCAGTAGGAATGAAAATCTCGGTGTGGTATTTGCTTTCCACAGGCGAGACAATTGTTAACTTTTTCTAACATCGGTTAGAGCAAGAAAAAAGGATCCCCAACAGGTACTTAATTTTAGAAGACTTCAACTTCAATTCGGAAATGAAAAACTCAGGTAGCGGCCGGCCAGAACTTGTGCAAACTGCTTCTGCTTCGGACTCCTCGGCAAGAAAGACTGATGTAATGGCATCGGCTGCCTGTTTTTATGTGACTGATGACCTGACATCAGTCCTGGAGTGACAGCAACTGACGCTGTAATACTAAGCCTCTGGTATTTGGGCCGACTGAGGGCTATCCTGGCAGGGATAACCCAAATGTGATGACTGCAACAGTGAAACATGAAGAACATCAGCCTTCTACAAAGTTAAAGTACTTTGACAAAAGGACATTTCTGTGTTACAGCATACAAGTTAAATTAAAATTTCCTCATCATGAAAAACAGTTTTTTGAAATTATGATGCCTTTGCCTCTATTTCATTTTTCCAGAAGTTTCTTTACTCACACCATTCTGTCCTCACAGCAATATATTTGATTTAAAAATAAATCCACAGAACGAGGTCCTTGTCAGCAGAAAACCAGATACCAAAGTAAAATCCTTAACGCGTTTTAATGAAATACCAAAACGTTTTCGCCACGGCAATCCGTAGCTTCATCAGAGGAGAATAAACAATTAGAACACACTCCATTAATATCAGGAAATGTAGGAAGTGACATCTTCCAATTTCCTCAAAGCAGCAATCACTTTTTTAAAAAAACATATATCACATAAAAACCCTACAAAACATTTTGTTAATTAATACAACAACTTGTATGTAAACTTTACGTAAAAACATGGCTACAATAAGCCTAATACAATACAGATAAGTATAAATAAAAATAAAAAAAATAAAAATAAAAAATAATAATAAAAATAGTTAACCTACATCTTTTGATAACAGGACCAACTAAACTATAAAGAATGCCTGCAATGTGTGTGTATGTAACTACCATTGCAGGAACCTAGACTAACTTTTGTTAAAACAAGCTGTGTCGTCAAAAAGACTTGTCTTAAATCTATTAACACCAGATTACCTCTATAAAGTACAGTAAAAAAAAAAAAAAAAAAAAAACATTTTTACTATGTCCTTTTGCCACTAATGGTAAATATTTTAACCTATGATATTTCCATGTACTCCTGTACGCTTACTACAAACTAAAAGCTCTACCCTATTTTCATAAAATAAACTGAAAAAGGGAGGGGGGGGGGGTTATGTAAAAAATTTTTTTTTTTTTTTACCTAAAGTAACTTTTTAGTTTCAATACAGGGGCTATATTACAGTTGCTGTTCAAACCTGGATGAACATCTGTACGCCATTAAAAATAACAAGTGCGACAACGCACTGGCAAAACATATAGGTTCAAACCCAGGTCACAGTTTCCAATTTATGGCCATTGACCATGTACCATTAAGGACTAGGGGAGGCCCTTTCTCATTGATCTTAGAAAACAGGGAGCTAGAATGGCAGTTACGCCTCGACGCATTTAGGCATCCAGGTTTGAACAGCAACTGCAATATAGCCCCTGTATTGAAACTAAAAAGTTACTTTAGGTAAAAAAATTTTTTTACATAACCCCCCCCCCCCCTTTTTCAGTTTATTTTATGAAAATAGGGTAGAGCTTTTAGTTTGTAGTAAGCGTACAGGAGTACATGGAAATATCATAGGTTAAAATATTTACCATTAGTGGCAAAAGGACATAGTAAAAATGTTTTTTTTTACTGTACTTTATAGAGGTAATCTGGTGTTAATAGATTTAAGACAAGTCTTTTTGACGACACAGCTTGTTTTAACAAAAGTTAGTCTAGGTTCCTGCAATGGTAATTACATACACACACATTGCAGGCATTCTTTATAGTTTAGTTGGTCCTGTTATCAAAAGATGTAGGTTAACTATTTTTACTTTTATTTTTATTTTTTTTATTTTTATTTATACTTATCTGTATTGTATTAGGCTTATTGTAGCCATGTTTTTACGTAAAGTTTACATACGAGTTGTTGTATTAATTAACAAAATGTTTTGTAGGGTTTTATACTTTATGTGATATATGTTTTTTTTTAAAAAAGTGATTGCTGCTTTGAGGAAATTGGAAGATGTCACTTCCTACATTTCCTGATATTAATGGAGTGTGTTGTTCTAATTGTTTATTCTCCTCTGATGAAGCTACGGATTGCCGTGGCGAAAACGTTTTGGTATTTCATTAAAACGCGTTAAGGTTTTTACTTTGGTATCTGGTTTTCTGCTGACAAGGACCTCGTTCTGTGGATTTATTGGTCTCTTTTTGTTCACTTTTTGGTTTGTTGATTTAAAAATAAATGCAACTTCAGCTGTAGGCAGGAGTTTTGTGACAGCAGTGCGGTTCTTATAGAAAATGCAATATACAAGATAAGGATATGCTTCAAAAATGAATTCTTTCAGATGACTGCAACTGTTTTATGAAGTCAGCAGATATGATACAGTGCAGTGTGACAGCACATACCATGCTGGTATGTACTGTAAGAGGTACAAAATCTAGAGATAAAAGAAATTAACAGTGCTCAGAACCTTTGATGAAACCTCAAATACTGGGTTCACTTCTGAAGGTCTTATTTGACTAAAGACAATACTGCTCTAGCAGAAGCAGATGAAAAAAGGAAGTGAGAAGCGAGAGAGTAAATAGAAAGTGAGAAAGTAAAATTACCAAGGGAAAGGCAGGTTGAGTAATAACTGAAAACAAATATGGTAAGTAGGGGCAGCTGAGTACATAACTAGATGATTAAGAGTAGCAAGTTTAACTTTGAAACAAAAATGCACTTCTGCACCATCACCCACTCTGTAGTGCACATAGTATAGTTTGTCTCAGGCCTGAATACTGCATTTCTGTTGCCACTACTTAGCTGACTCCATTTTACATCCTGCAGTGGCTGCACTGCATACTGGTGTGGCACAACATAATGATTATTGCTTTTGTTTGGTTTTATCTGTCACCATCTTCTCATTTTTATTATTTGTCCTGTTTTTGCTTCTCTCTTCACTTCCATTCATACTTTACACAATATGAGCTGCAGTTCTAGATGCTATGCAACAGTGGCCATAGTGCCATGGACCTACTTCATTATCACCTCAGTAGTCCTCCACTGTTTCCAGAGTAGCCTCTTTACAGGCTGACAAAGGCTGCCCAATGGGAGGTGACCTGGCGGGTTCATTGGGAGCATCAATGTGTGGGATTCTGCTGGGTCACCCAGCAAGAGGTAGGACAACTGGCAATAACTGTGGTGCATCAGCAGCTGGACACCCACACTGGCACCATGGAGCGCATTCTTATGCAATTTGTAGATCTGCACAGCTGCACAGCCCTGACCACCAGGGCAAGCAGCTGCTGGATACACCCATGATGAGAGTCATAGAGGTGATGAAATTCTAGATGGCTACATCTCTGTGCAGCTTGCCCATCAGTCCTTACCTAACCTCCTCCCATCATGCTGTTACCTTTTCTTCTGTCTCCCTTACCTAGTTTGTTGTTCATTCCTTCCCATCACCATTTGTCCTCATTCTCTCTCTCTCTTTTGTGGACTCCCAATTTGTCAACACCTTTCTTCTCTGTCTTTTGTTTCTGTTTGTCTGCCCCTCTTGCCATCCCTAAACCTTTCTTCCTACTCAAACCTTCCATATGCTACTTTTCTTGGTGTCTGTCCTGGAATAAAATATTCTCCTTCTCACATCATTCTTCCCTCTCCTTGGCTTTCTTTGTAGCCCTCTGCATGTTCTACTCCCTTTTTGACTATGTTACCCATCCATCTCCTTCCCAGTTATAATATAAACACAGTAGGGCTTTGCTGTGTTACTATTGTCTGGGGGCTCAGCTATGTCCATAGTGGCTTGCTGATGTGGGTGTACTGTGCATGCATACTATTAGCCTTAGTTGGTCTCATGATCTGCCATAGTTCTGTCCACTCATTGTGTAATTCTTGCTTTTTTTGCCAGTGAATTACCTGCTTATGCAGTCATACCCACTATATACCTTGTGCAGTATTACTCCTACTGCATACTTAATTACTGATGGGCCACACTGCACAAATTTCATTCCACTACTTTTCCCTAAACAGCCATATTACCTTTTTTCTAAATCATGGCAATGTTTTTCTACCTGCTTAATAGTTTGTTGCACAGAATAATGAAATACAGGACCGTACAGTGATTCAAGAAAAGGTGGGTTATGTTCTAAGAGAAAAGAAGTGAAAAAATGCACTATAGCTGCCGGTTAGCTTGGGTGTTTTAGACCACAGAGGTACTTGCCTTCTTTCACCAGTATATTTACACAGTTCCTCAGCTTAGAAATCAGTTTACTTTTTTCTTCTTTTTTTTCCCCTTCTTTACAGTCTTAGGCAACATACATGGCAACAAACCCCTTTATCAGTTTGAGGGTTCACTCACAGGGCTTCAGCAAGCATCTGCTGAACTTTTTGACAAGAGAATTGGCTTGTCCCAGGATATGCATTGTCTGCAGTGAAACCAAACAGCCATACTCGACATTCATATTTGCTGGCCACCACCCAGAAGTACAGGAACTTTTTGGATGCTCTGTCTATTTTGTTGTTCAGACAAATTTTCTAGAGATGCAAACAGCATATCCAGCTGCTGTCCTGTAAGTGACCATGACCATTAAAAATGTGGTATTTTGTATATAGTGATTTAGGCCACTTAAGGGAGTGACTGATTGCACCATGACCATGTAAAATGTGGCATTTGTTATTTATTGAATTAGGCCACTTAAATCTAATATGGTTTGCAATCTTGACTTTGGCGGCTGCCTTCTGACAGGGTGGAATGTCATGAAGGGGAAGAAAAGGTGCCCTTGTGGGAGAAATAAATGGAATCTTGTATCCACCTGATATGAGTTCCCTTATTTATTAATCCTGTGCAATGGCCTGGTAATTCTGCACATGGAGGGAGAGTCAACCAACAACTACAGAGTTAACATTCAGAAAATTCTTAGGGATACTGTGGCAGACTTCCAGAGGGAGAATTATGGAATTAATGGCTCTGTAGAGCCCCCTTTGTGAAAATAGAATAAAGGCTGAACATAAGCATGTTTAAGTTAATATGCTGTAATGTTGAGTTGTTGCAGTAGGGAATGAGGTGTAAAAGTGAACTGATCATACTGTATTATATGTACAGTTGATATGTTCTCACTTACTTTTGCACAGGTGAATGCTTGGATTAAGGCCCTAGGCCTAAAGATTTGTGTGTGTGTGGGTGTGTGGGTGTGTGTGTGTGTGTGTGTAAGCAAGTAAATAATAAATTACACTGCATGTAATAAAAAAAAGTTTTCCTTTGGTAACTAAATGTTCAGTGTAAGTTGAGAGGCTTGGAGATTAGGGAAACTGTCTGCCTATAGGGGTAAACAGTAAAAGGCAGAACACTTTTTTAAGGCTAAAGGTTAAGGTTTTCTGAAAGTATACAAGCTGTTTTTCACATCAGGGAGGGGAATGACGATAAGACGAGAATAAACAGAAATTAGTATAAGTAGGAGTATGTAACATGCATCTTAGCACAGATAACCTTAATGTTAGGTTAAGGTATTGCAGCTGTCAATGTGGGACAACTGCTCCTATAATGTGGGTTACACATTTGATTAATTGAAGATGTACACAGATGTGCACATTTGTTTAAAGTTAATATGTTATGGGGGGGTGATAAAAAGGAAATACTGCCATCCCAGTTATCTGGAATTTTGTAAATACTTATATGTCATTTGTGAATATCAACATGATGTATACAAGATGTCTGTGTTACAAATATATTAGAACTGTATGTCATGTGTGTATCAAACTGCTTGAAAGTATTTGCAAAGTGCTGCTTGAATGTAACCACTGTACCCTACTGGAAAAGAACAGAAATGTACATGCACTATTATAACTGTTTAAATGTATATATTTTAACAGTGGAAACTGGAATACAGGAAGTTAACTTCAGAAAAATAGCTGAAATTAAATTACTTAATGGCAACAAGGAGACACAATGTCTGTGCTATGAAGTTTTCTGTATTGTCTTGAAAGTGTTTTATTGTTTTATGACTTCCAGGATCGGCCTTAGATCCGAGGAAAAGCCATTGTCTATGCATTTTTACAGGTAGATGCAAAATGCTACAACTGCAATCAATGGTAGTTTTGGGCCTGGGAACCAGGAGTCAGATAACAATAAATGATGTCATTCTGCAAGCTAGCCCAGAAGTAATATTTGGGATATTAATTTGAGAACTCTCCGAGTGAGAGAGTATTCTGTATTCGGTCTTGGACCTGACATCAAGACCCATTCACCACACCTCTGCTTTGCTATGATTAAGTCAGTCTACTGGACAGTATAATTCTCTTAGATATAGTCAGGAATACAGCAACACTTAGTTTAGGTATTTTTCTTTATTTATTTGAGACTGTCCTGCAATGCTGTTTTAAATAATTCCTGTGATTTCGAACTCTGTCACTGTAATTATATACTGAGTATTCTCTTGGCCTTTTATTGCTTAATATTAAATATATTTAAACCTTTCATTGTGGCTGATCTTTTTAGAGCTTTGTAGAGTACTTGCATATTTATTTGGTGACACTGTGGTCCACTCCTAATAGCCTTGCTCTTGGTCAAACTACCATTTGTATTAATAGTAACATTACAAAGTAAGATTGGACACCCATTATTAAGGGCCTTAAAGTAGCTGATAAGGGGCTCTGCTGGCAGTGACAACTACCTTATAGTCTGGGCAAAATGGGGCATAGCTAGAAAATATGTAGCAACCTTTCCCAGGTGTGTGTGTGTGTGTGTGTGTGTGTGTGTGTGTGTGTGTGTGTGTGCAAAACAAATTTCCAAGTGTGTTTGTGTGAGTCAGCTACTTGGGCAGGGACACGAAGCACTGACTGGACAGAGTGTTGGAGGACTTGGCTTGTAACCCTGGCTAAGGACTCAACTCTACAGCTGTGCCAGTCTAATTGGGCATCTGGAGAAAGAGTGAGAAACCAGCCACTGACTGACTGTGGTCTCTGTGTGCTCTTAAGGGAAATTGCACTTGATACAGTGAGATGCAGCTGGAAATACTGTGTGTGTACTCGTCATCCTCACAATGTGCATCCCCCACTGTTGCTAATGGTGAGGATTGAGGCTCCTTGATTACTTGTCCAGTGGCGGGGCATCACAGAGTGTTTTGAGGGCATTTTTTTTTGAGGGTTTTCATTAAAACAAAAAGTCTTATAAAATGTGACATAGGTGCAAATGCAGGTGATGGGAAACAACTGTATAAAAACTCAACCTGCCAAGTAGGAGCATGTAACACAAAAGCTGGAAACAGACACTTAAAAAATCTGGCATTATATAACAGGTGGAATGATAATTTATCATAATCGCTACACTAAACAGATTACTTTGGAAAGTAAATGGCCTCAAGAATAGGCAAAAAGGTAGGAGTATTGAATTATATTAAGAAATGCAGAGTGCAAACAGCAATGCTTCTGGAGACGCATCTGAAAAAGAAGTGAGTGTACAAATTTGATTAAAAAAGGATTTCAGGAAGGATATTCAGCAAAATATCAGGGACAAAGGAAAAAGGGTGCACTTATAATAATTACTAAAGGCGCTATAAAAGCTATAGAAGAGGGAAAAAATAATCTGCAGTAGCAAGGGGCTACTGACAAGGGAGGAGGATTACAATGGCATATATTTATATTTCACCTTAAACTGGTTAATTAGGAGCTTAAGAAAATTCTGGAACAAATAATTAGCTTTCAGCAGAGAATATTACTTATGGTGGAACTGGAACTTGATGTACAACACTAAGGATGTATACAGGGGACCTAGAAGGGAAAATATACCAAATAGAGTAGATTTCTGAAGAAATTTATAAAACTATTTGGTACTGAAGTTGTGAATTCAGTAGCAGGAACTCTGGAGAACAGTATGTAAAGTATGTCAAAGTACAATTGGGCAAGACTAGACAGAATTTACATTTCACAGGAACATGTGCATTTAATTGAAAGCTTTGACATGCATCCAGTAAGTAGTTTGGATCATGTACCAATATCAACTAACATAGAAATGCAGGGTAATGAAGTAAAAATGAGACACTGATACTGCCCCACTTACCCGTTAAAAAGAGATGAATGTAAGGAATGGATTGTGGAAATTATTTGAGAATTATTAGGCAAGATAGAAATTTCTTCCTAAGTTATAGCTGATGAGTGGGATAAAATGAAAGTGGTGTTTAAAAATATGGTAGAAATAAAAGAAAGAGTTAAGAAGTAACAAGAATTATTTATAGGGGCCTTCTAAAGGTTAAAGTACTGCAGAATAAGGGGAATTTTGCAGAATAAGAAGAGATGAAACTGCAGAGTGCTAAAGAGAAAATAAGGGGGTATCTGAAAAATATGCATGTGTTTAGAAAGATTACTATTAAGCAACTTTTATTTGA